>NW_024080641.1:822355-897847 GCF_003009895.1 Hyaena hyaena | reverse complement strand
GAGGGGCCGGGCCACAGGCGGGGGGGGGGGGGGGGCGGGAGGAGATGGGAGCAGGGAAAGGGAGGGTAATGAGATGAAAATGGAGGATGAATTGGGGAGTTAGGAGGTGGAACGAGAAGGGCCACTGTCCCTTCTGGACTCAGAGCCCGAAGGCCTGGGTTCTCATCACTGTCTGTTCGTGCCCTGCCCCCTGAACTTCTGTGACACAAGGCTGTGTCCTGGAGGCCCCCCTCGTCCCACTCAGCACCTCCCTAGGCTGCAGGCAGCGACTCCTTAATAATATATCTGTGTGTTTCTAAAGATTCCACAGAAGTTTGTTGAAGGAATAAGTGATAGATCAAATTCCTTCAGGGGGCTTCCTGTCACTTTTAAGGTCAAATCCAGCCTCTCACCATGGCCACAAAAATCTCTCATGACCCTCCCCCCACCCACCCCAGTCTCTGTCTGGCCCCCTCTCCCCTGAGCTACTCAATTCCAGTCACACCTTCCCTCCTTGCTACACGTTTAACAAATCGAGCTCTCTCCCGCCGCAGTACCACAGGACCCTTGCACCCGCTGTTCCGCCGGTTGGCCCTTTTCACCTTTCAGGGTTCACATTACCTCAAAAAGGCCTTTGCAGACCCCCTTATCTCACGTGGCCAGAGTAACTGTCTTGTTCTTTTGGCCTTTCATTGGACTGCTTTTCTGCTGCCTCTATCAGGGGGTGGTAAGCTTTTCCTGTAAAGGGCCAATCACTACATGTTTTCAGCTCTGCGGGCCACACTTTCTCCGTGACAACTAATCCACTCTACTGTTGTAGCGTGACAGTGGCTGTGCTCCAATAAAGCTTTATTTACAAAACGGCCTGCTGGCAGGCTCGGCCCGGGGGCCGCAGTGTGCCAATCCATGCTCTCGAGTGTAGACTCCTGCTTTGCACATTGCCAAGGCTTCAGTGCCTGGAACCGTGCCCTCGGTAATTAGTTGCGGAAGGAAGGAAGGAAGGGAGGGAGGGAGGGAGGGAGGGAGGGAGGAAGCTATGTGTTCGATGGGGTTGCTGTGGAGATTACGGAATTATGTTGCTATGTTCCTGGCATGTGATAAGTGCTTGCTTACGTTTGTTGAATTACTCATCTGTCTCTCTCGCCACTCTCTCCCTTCATCTCCCCGCCGTCAGTTCCCAGCCCTGTCCTTCCTGACCCTTCCCTGATCCCTAAGTCTCTCTGCCTTCTCGCTTCCTCTCCGTCCCCTCATCCCAGCCTCCTCCCCAGGCCTCCTGACCTCCAGGCTCCTGCCTCCAGTCCATGCCCACGCAGCCCAGGCGCTGCCCTGCCCCCCCCCCGGCCCTAAAACAAGGTCCTGGCCACTGAGCCCAGCCCTGCTTCCCCACCTCACATCTACCTGCCAGTCCCCCGTCTCGCCAGCTTTGTCTGGACTGGCCTCTGTGGTCACTCTGGCCCACGGGGTCACTTCTTCACTTGAGGTCAGGACAACTCCAGACATCAGTTCCTTCGGGAAGCCTCCAGTTACTTACATCCTACCCCGGGGGGGATTGCGTGTTCCTCTCACTGCACGTCCCTGTGGTACCTCCACTTGCACGTACATGACCCCAAATAGTGACTTTCTAGGTCAGTGTCTGACTCTCCCAGCAAACTGGGAGCTCCTCGGGGCGGTGGGGGAAGGGTCCTTCCCTGTTGATGCCCTGTGCCTAGCACCACGCAGGTGACACACAGGCACTTGGTAAGCTCTGGCCAGTTCACAAGCGAACTGATGAGTGGTCTCCTCATCCCATCTTGCACCCCAAAGTGTCTTGGGTGTGCACCCCGTTTTCTTAATTGAATAAAAAACCGGGGGGAGGAGGCAGGGAGAGAGATGTGGATGGGCGTGAGGATGGGGGTCAGTCATGAGGGCAGGGGAGGGAGATCAGGCACATGGTGGGGAGGGTGGGGTTAGTTCGGGGGGGTTAGTGAGGGGGCAGTGCAAGTCCTGGGCAAGTGGGTGTGGGGTCAGTGTCGTGGCTGCTGGTTAATCGGATGGAGCTGTTTCACAGTGAGGGGACAGGAGTTTCGGTCAGTGGGGGCTGCATGTTCTCAGAGGGGTTAGTCGGGAGGAAGGTAGGGGGTCCAGGGGTGGGGGCTACTTACCCCGGGGGGAAGGGGTTCGTCCGCTAGGGGGATATCCAGGCTGCGGCGTTGGCGTTGAGGTCGGGCAAGAAGCTTGGGGGGCCTGGCTTACGCCAGTCTGGGGGGGGCAGTGGGGGAGCACCGGTGGCTGGGGGTGGGGGAAGAGGCCAGAGGGTCCAGGGTAGGGTCGGGGGGGAAATGGAGATGGAATAAAGACAGGTGAAGGGTCAGTGGTGAGGAAACTTGGGGGGCAGGGGATCTGGGAGGAAGGGAATTTAGGGCCAGGGATGGGGGAGGGGAAGTCCAGCACCTCCTCCCCCAACTCCCTCCCTCCCCTGAAGGAGGGAGAGAGAGAGAGAGAGAGAGACAGGGAGGGTCCCAGGGGGCCGGTGGAGGGCACCTCACCTTTCCGGATGGAGCCATCAGGGGAAGGGGCATAGTCGGTGAGGAGGAAGCAGGCTCGGTCCCGGCTATAGCGGCCACGGCTCCCAGGGGTGATGGGGCTCTTGTCCTCCGGGGACATGGCGGGCTGGTCGATGGCTGGGCAGTCCTCGTGGGCAAGCGCGGCTGCTGCAGGGTCCCCGTTGGGGCGGGGATCTGCGCCAGAGGGTCAGACAGAGACACAGAGGAGAGAGTGAGGTGCCGGAATTCAAGGTGGGGGTGATACTAGCAAGGAGGGTGCCGGAGGCAGATGACGGAGAGGCAGGGTGTCTCAAGGATGTGACCCGAGGGGCCGGGCCGGAAGCTGGGTGTGGGCGCATGTGGCTGGGGGGTTTAGGGAGCAGGTCATCGGGGGAGGGTGTTGAGTGTGGGGAGGGCCGGGGCTGGTGTGGATGGGGGGCGCCGAGTGGCAGGAAGGGGTGCTTGGCCCAGGTGGCGGGTGCTGGGCGGGCAGCACTGGCGGGGGGGCGGGGCTCCTGGAAGAAGCTGGGATAGAGTGCTGGGTGGGCAGTTGGCCGAGGTGCGCCAAGTCGGGCAGGACTGGGGCGCGGTGTCGGGCTGGCAGGGTGGGCAGGCTTGGACGGCTTTGGAGGGACGGCTGGGGGAAGACAGGGCTGGGAGGCAGCCGTTTAGGGAGGGTGATGGGTGCTGGAAAGGGCACAGTGGGGAAGGGTTGGGAAGGTGACAGAGGAGGGAGGGCGGGAGGTGGGGGTCCCCCAGGCTCTGACTTTAGCTATTTTTAATTGGTGTGAAACTGGGTCAGCGGCTGAGGGAGCCAAGATGAGGGCCGGGTGGCCCAGCTCCCTTTCTCGACCTACTTAGGTCATGGGGGAGGGGCCCACCAGCTCTCCCGGCTCAGGACCACACGACCTTGGCCCCCAATCTTCAGAGACACAGACTCCCCTCGGGGGAGGGACACACTCGGTCAACTTTTTTGTCCCTCATCTCCTTCGCTTCACCTCTTCGTCTGTCTCCCAGAATGAGCTAGAGCCAAGGGCCCTGGGTCCCGAGTCACTGTCACACGGCCGGCCGCCCTCTGTGCCTATCTTCCTGGCCTCCGCCTACCTCTTTGTCTTCAAGTCTTGTCTCCTCTCTTGGCCTCGCTGTTATCAGGACCTGAACTCTGTGCCACTGACCCTCCATCTCTGCCCTCTCTCTCTCTCCTGCTCTCTGTGACAATGGCTTGGTCCCTTTTAGACTCTTTTCTCCGCATCATGGCCAGAAGACTCAGGCGCCGTGTCTCTGGCTGGCCTGAGATTCACACGTCAGACCCTCTCTCTGCCTGTGTCCAAGTCCCCCCCTCACCGTAGGCTAATTACTCTGCCTCCCTGGTCCCCCTGAAGGTCCCGGCTGCAAGTCCGTCTCTCCCCAGAACGGTCTCCCACACACAGAATCCGTCTCTGTTTCCGTGCCTTTTTCGGACCTCAGCAATAGCGGTTGGCTTTTCTCTCTCCCCTCGGTGCTGACCACCCCATGTCTCTTAGCCGAAGCAGTGACCTCCTGCCCCCACTCAAAACCTCTCGGCCTCCTCTCCCCGCCCCCATCTGCCCCTCATGCACCCCTGCTCACCTGCCCGGTTGATCTCAATTACTTCCTCCTGAGCCAATGGGCAAGGCTCTCCGGGGGCCGGCAGAGGAGGCAGCCCCATGATCCCGAGCCCCCCCGCGCCCCCCCTGAGCAGCCCGGGGTGCGTGTGGGGGCCCGGTGGGTAGGCCCCGGCCACAGTCACCCCCATGGAGGGCGGGGTGATGGGTGGCGGGGGGCTGATGCCGCCGCTGCCGTGGTGGGGGTGGTGCGGGGGTGGGGGTGGGGGAGGGTCGGGCTTGCAGTAGTTGGGGGAGCCAGGCTGCGGGGGCCTGGGGATGTGTTTGTTCTTCTTCTTGGGGAGCTTCTGCTTGGCCATGGCCAGCGAATAGTACATGCCGAAGTTGTTGACAATGACCGGCACGGGCATGGCAATGGTAAGCACCCCCGCCAGGGCGCACAGCGCCCCGACCAGCATCCCCGACCACGTCTTGGGGTACATGTCTCCATAGCCCAGGGTCGTCATGGTGACCACAGCCCACCAGAAGCCGATGGGGATGTTCTTGAAGTAGGTGTGGTTGGAGCCCAGGATGTCGTCGGGGTCGGCGCCGATGCGCTCGGCGTAGTAGATCATGGTGGCGAAGATGAGCACGCCCAGCGCCAGGAAGATGATGAGCAGCAGGAATTCGTTGGTGCTGGCGCGCAGCGTGTGGCCCAGCACGCGCAGCCCCACGAAGTGTCGTGTGAGCTTGAAGATGCGGAGGATCCGGACAAAGCGGACGACCCGCAGGAAGCCCAGCACGTCTTTGGCGGCCTTGGAGCTGAGGCCCGAGAGCCCCACCTCGAGATAGAAGGGCAAGATGGCCACGCAGTCAATGATGTTGAGGCTGCTCTTGAGAAATTCCACCTTGTCCGGGCAGAAGGTGATGCGCATGAGGAACTCGAAGGTGAACCAGACCACGCACACGCCCTCCACATACGTCAGGAAAGGCTCCGTCTCTACCTCCACATTGGTGATGTTCTCTGGTGGAGCCCCGGGGATGGGGGAGGCCTGCGTCACCGTCTTGTTGCTGATGTGGATGAACCCTTCGTGGGTCTCCAGGCAGAAGGTGGTTATGGAGATGAGGATGAAGAAGAGGGAGGCGAAGGCCACATACTGTGAGGCAGGGTGGGAGAGAGAGGGCAAAAGGTGACCCAGGCATCTGGTCAACCAGCCGCCTCCACATGACCCTCCTAGCGGCCCACCCCGGCCCCCCAACTCCAGGGCAATCCAGGAGACCCAGTCCCATGCCGCCAGCACAGCCTGCATCCTGCTCTTCCCTGTTAAGCATGAAAAAGGGGGAAGGAAAGCATCAGAGGCAGCTCTCCCCAGCGCGGGACAGCAGCTGGCCCCGGCCGTGGCGGCAGATGGGCAACTGTTTTCCCGGAAACGCCAATTTCTGGTCCTTTCCTCTGTCTCCCAGGCCACTTCCCCACACCGTGTCGCATCTCAGGACTCCCCAGCAGGGTCCAAGGATTCTGCGACGGGAGGGGGTGGCGGGGAGACTAAGATCACTCGCCCTCTGTGTATCAGAGGCTTTGGAGCTCAGCTTGGAGCCAAGGGAAGAGCAAGTGGAGAAAGTGGGCAGGGAGTCAGAACCCCGATACAGTTATGAAAGTTATGAAAGCCTGGATTTGAATCCAGCTTTTCCATTGCCTAATTTGGGCAAGGAGATTAAGTTGTCCACACCTCAGGGTTTTCACAGGATTGTTGAGGGTGACATTAGATGAGTATACAAAAGTCCTGGCTCCAGAGACGGCACTTGGCCCAGAGAAAAATCTGAGCTCCCGTTAGGGTATGGAGACATCGGTTAGTGGTGGGCAAGGTCGATGCCTCAGAGAGAAGCCAGGAGTTAAGGACCTTGGTCGCAATGCCTGGGCCCCAGAGAAGGGAAAGAAAGCTGGGTGTCCAGAGAGGACAGCAAAGGGATGCAACCACAGAGGGGTGTTAGGGCCATAAATGGGGAACGTGAAGTGTCAAGTCTGCAAAAGGAGAAAAGGACAGAGGCAAGGCAGGCTGGGGTTTAAGGCTCTGGAGAGAAAGGGAGGGTCAGGGGCCTGATGGGGGGAGATGGACGATGGTGGAGCTAGGGCCAGAAAGGTGAGGAGGCTTTAGCCAGAAAGCCAGGGGGTGGGGGTGGGGGGGCACATGGGTCATTTTAAGATGGGGAGGACCAGAGTCCTGCATGCATTGGTGTGGATTTTGAAGAAAACCTTGAAGAGGCAAGATCTTAAGAGAAGGAAGAGGAGGAGCAGGCCCCTGGAGGTGATGGTGGGCTTTATCAAATACGGAGAGAGAAGAGTGAGGTTAGCACCTTGGAGAGAGAAGGGGATGGGTGTTAGGGCAAAGAGGGGGCTTTAGTCAGATGCGCAGAGAAGGAGGGCCTGGACAGCTTGACTTTAATCAGGAATGCAAAGAAGAGCAGGCGACCAAGGGTCAGACTGCAGAGAGGACCCTAGAGTTTGGGGTGGTCTGGAGACCAGGAGAGTCCCTCAGCGACTCTCCTCCTCCACAGGGCTTGGGGGGGCGGGGTCCGGGCTTAACTTTAATCTGAAGTCCAGAGCAGAGAGGCGGGCCAGAGTTTGCCGCAGAGAGGGCCCGGACCTTGGGGTGGGCTGGGGTCAACGCTGACCCTCTCTGCCCCGCCCCCCTCCTCGTTTCTCCGCAGTGGTTTAAGAAGCGAGAGGCCGCCGCAGAGCGCATGCCCGGTGCTCCCCCGCCCCCTCCCAGCCGGGCGCGCGGCGCAGGCTGCGGCACCGCAGTGGGGGCGGGCCGGCCGGGCCGGGGGGCGGGGCGCGCGGCGGCCAGCACCGCGGCCAGCTCCCCCGCCGCAGTGCGCAGCCGCCGCGGCCGAGAGCCATCTTAACCCCTTCGGGGCCGGAGCAGAACCAGGAGAGCGCAGCCGCAGTGCCGCCGCTTCACGTCGGGAGACCGCGGGCCAAGAGTTTAACTCCTTCCCTCCCAGGGCAAGGAAGGGAAGGTGGGCACCCGCCGCAGTGCGCAGCTGTAGAGTCTGGACAGCATCGGGACTCGATTTAACCCCTTGTCCCGAGGTGGTTCAAAAGCAGAAGGGGTAGGAGGGCATGGAGTCCCTGTAAGAAGGAAAGGAGAAATTACGGGGAGGGGAGCGAGGAAGAGGTAGGGCCATACCCTCCACTTTGCATTGGCCTCCGCTCCCGACTCTCTCAAGCTATCTCACTTATAGGCTGGAAAGTGCTTGGCACGCCTACACTCAAGAACCATTTGTGGAGTGAGTGACCACCCTCCCTCCCCCGTACTTGTCCCGGACCCCTAGTCTCACTTCAGCACCTTTCAATGGGGTCACGAGGGAAGGGCGCCCCAGGCCATGGGGGGAGGAAGTCACTCAGAGGCCTGAGGGGTCATTTAGGGCCAAGTCCCTACGGAACCTCTTCCTTCCCACCTCCCCCCCACCCAACCCCAAATCTCGCCAACTCAGCGCTTCCCGGGACCAAACTTTATGCGGTGCCTCTGGGCTCCCCCCCTCCCTTCGCTCCCTCCCCTGGCGCGAATGCGGCACTGCGGCTCCGCGTCCTTCCCGGCCCAGGACAAGGTACCGTGGGGGGAGGGGGCCGGACCGTTCCTCTGGGTGTTTGGGTCCCAGAGACGTTAGGAAGGGGCCCCGGAGTTGCTCCTCTTTGCCCCTCTTTCTAATCCCCCCTCCCGCATTTTGAACTGCCCCCTCTCTTCCAACACAGGGAGGAAGTTAGTAGGAGGAAGAGGTTCAAGGGAGAACCATGGGGGACGGTAGTTATTTAGCCTGGGAAGTTATAGACGTTTAAGGAGTTTGGGGGGGGGGAGATGAAAGGAGCTTTGGGGGAGAATCTGGCATTTCAAGGGAGATAAGGCTGGAGTACGGGCTCTTTGGTTGACTTTGGGGTAGGGGAGCAGACGGTCCCAGTCCTGGGCTTTAGATGATGGGCTGGGAGTTTGGGAATGGAGGAGTGAGCAGGTGTGGGGCAGGGGCCAGTGGAAAGATACCAAGGCAGGGTGGAAAGAACTGGGAGCTATTTTGAGAAGGAGTTTTGGGGATGCTAACTTGTGGGGGAGTCCCAAAGACAGGTTCAGTAAAGTTCTGGAGCAGGAGGAAAAGTCAGTTGACTGACTTGGGAAAGGGCCAGGAGGCTCTGGATGGGGGATCCCAGAGATAAAGTGTGGGCTGTGGAAGGGAGAAGCTGGGAGAATCTGTGGATGAAGAAGAAGGCATATGGGAGCTTCTGGAGAGGAAAGACATATTATGGGGGCTCAAGGCTCTTCTGGAGACACTGAGGAGGAGTGTGAAAGGCTTGGGGGAAGTCTGGAGCTTTATAGGGAAAGTCCTTGGGATGGGAGTTGGCGTGGAGGATGCAGGAAGATATGTGAACACAGAGAGGACTGGAGGGTCCCAGAAGGGAAGACGCTCCAAGGCTCAGCGTTGCAGTAAGGGAGAAGGGGAAAGCGTCCTAGCCAGAGCAAGTGGTTTGGACATTCACAGGGGTCCAGGAGGCTCTGGGACGGAGGCGGTGGAGTCCTCTAAGACTTTGAGAGCAGAAGTAGGGTTCAAAAATAGCCAGAGGACTCAAACTTGGAGAGAGGGGGAGGTGCAGGAAGAGGGGCCAAGGGAGAAAGAATCAGGAAGGTGTTGTAGGACTTGAGGGACTGAGGGCTGGAGCAAGGGCTTCAGAACGAGTGCAGGGGCCGGGAAAGCAGTGTTCACAGGGTCTGGGACACTGAAGGCTAAGAAGGGAGGTCTTCTGAGGGTCTGAGGATGGTGCAAGAAACTGAGAGCTGCGGAAGGGTCTTCTGGGGGTCTCAGGGGTGGCCAAAGAGGTGACAAAGGATTTACTGGGGCTCAGAAGACTTGGGGCTGGAGAAAATTCTTTTGAGGGTCTCCGAGAAGTCCAGGAAAAGAGGGGGTGAGGTTAGTCATAGAAGTCCGGGAGATTCATACTCGGGGAAGAAGTTTCTAAGAGTCTTGGGGAACCTAGGCAGGCAAGGTGGGGTTTGGAGGGATCTGGAGGATTCTGAAGGTTGTAAAAACGTCTTCTGAGGATCTGGGGATGGTCAGGAGACGGGGTGTGTTCAGAAAAGTACAGGAGACTCGGGGTTGGGGAAGAGGCTTCTAAGAGACTAGGGGGCCCAGAGACCAGGAATACCAGGAGGGGCTGGGATGGGCCAAGGGATTCTGAGGGTTAGGATGGGGCACTCCTAAAGGGCTGGGATCTTCAGGAGAAGGGGGAGGGGTGGGGGGTCCGAGAGCACGCTCACCCTGGCGGCCCGCGACGAGTAGGGGTCCTCGAAGAGCGCCCACACGCGCGGCTGCCACCGGCGCCACCACGTGCCGCCTGCGCCGCCCGCGCCCCCTGGCGGCCCCCCGGCGCCGCCGCCCGCGTCCTGGAAGCAGAGGCGCTTGAGCTCGCCGCCCGCGCCGTCCAGGCCGCCGCCGCCCGCGCCCGCCTCGTCGTCCAGGCCCGCGTCGTGGGCGCCAGCGGCGTTGGCGGCGTTTGCTGCGCCCGCAGGGTCCGGAGCCTCAAAGGAGTCGAGCGCTTCCTCAGCGTCGCGGTGCTGCCGGTAGGTCATCCAGCAGCAGGCCTCCACGTCGGTCTCGTCGATGCCCCAGAAGCCTAGCTCCTCCTCGAAAAGAGGCCCGCACACGTCGGCCGGACAGTGCAGCTTGCCTGTGCGGTAGTAGTTGAGCACGTAGGCGAAGACTCCCGGGTGCCGGTCAAAGAAGAACTCGTCGGTGCCGGGATCGTAGTCGAAGCGCGCCGCCGCCTCCGGCTCCGTCAGGCCGGCCAGCCGCGTCCCCGGCAGGGTGCGCAGCGTCGAGCGGTACGTCTCATGGCGCACGCCGCCCACGTTGATCACGATCTTGCCGCTGTCGCCACCGCCGCCGCCGTGCCGCCCCATGGCCGCCGCCGGCAGCCCGGGGCATGGCTCGGCGCGCCGGCCCCCGGGCCCGCGGGGTGCCGGGGGGCCCGCCGGGGACGCGGCGGGGCCGGGCTGCGCAGACTGCTGCTGCTGCAGCGGCGGCGGTGACGGCGGCGGGGGCAGCGGCGGCGGGGACTCGGGCGGCTGCGGCGGTGGCGCGGGCTGCTGCTTGCTGGCCCCCTGGCGCCCGCGGAAGGACGAGACGCAGACTGAGCTCAGCATTGGACGGGGGGCGGGGCTGAAGGGGCGGGACCTCGGGGGCGGGGCTGCAGGAGGAGAAGCAGACGTGATTGGGTAGTAGAAGCGACGGGCGGAGGGGGCGGGGTCTCGGTGGGGGCGGAACAGAACTGATTGGTCTAGGGGTGGCAGGGTGGGGCTGAGGCTGGGAGAAGGACCGGGACTCCACACAGCCTAGCTGCTCGGGGCGGGGCTGCAGGTAAAACACACCGATTGGATGTTTCCAAGAGAAGAGGCGGTCCGGGCGAGGTGTTAAGGGGGCGGGACGGGCAGCTAACCGAGGGGGTGGGACTAGATATGAGAAGGAGATCTGATTGAACTGAGAAAAGAAACGGGGCGGAGCAGAGGAAGTGGACAAGTCCAAACTACTTAAAGACTTCAGACTGGCATCGGGGAGACGGTCCTGATTGGACAGAGAAAGGATCTAAATTAGAGCCGCAAGCAGGAGCCTGTGGGGCGGGGCAGATGGAGACAGCCGGGTTGGACCCCTAACTTTGCTTTGTCTGGGCAGGGCGGATCTTAAGAGGCAGGGCCTAAGAAAGTTAGAAAAAGTCCTAATTGGGCTGGAGAGTGAGGGGGCGAGACTGAACGAGGGGCGGGAACTGGAAATGAAGAATAGACAGTACTTCCGCGCGAAATGGCACTAGGCTGGACCGAAAGGAGGAATAGGGACTGAGACCTAGTGAGAAGAAGTAGATATAAGGGAGGACTGGAAACCTGAGAGCGTTGCCTAGGACTAAGAAAGGGAACGAAGTGAGGGAAGGGTCGAGCCGGGGTCGCAAGCGTGGCCTGTTCAGAGAGGCCTGGGCCGGGGAAAGGAGTGTCAGGATAGATGGACGGGACTGAGGAAGGTGGATGGGGTCTACAAATGGTAGTAAACGTCTTGAATGGGCTGTGGGAAGTACTGGGGAGACTAGGGGAAGAGACTGGAGTTCTAAGAAGCTTGAAAGCAACCAGGCTAGGCGGGGGTGGGGGAGGGCTAAGAGAGTAGAGAACGGATGTGGGGACGCTACGGGAAAGGTGAGACCTGCAGAGTACAAAACTACTGGGCTGGATGGAAGAATGGACCTGGAAAGGGGAGTCTTGGCTTAGAGAACCTGAGAGAGAGGCGTAAGGGTCAGCAGGGCTTTAGAGGGCGGTGCAAGAACTTCCAACTGGTGATGTAAAAGGAACCAAGTCTAGACAACAGCGGACTGCAGACTGGAGAACCAAGGGATGGATGAGTACAGGTGAAGAGAGAGCCTTAAGGGTGGCGGAGGGGAGAAACTTAAGCGCCGGGGAACAGGCTAGACCGAGGAAATAAGCGGGGCCCACGAGAAACAGAGCGGGGCGAGGTGTCCGAGAGTCCTGGCGGGAGCCGAGAGGTGGAGAGTTGGGGCGGGGCTAGCGGGGGCGTGTCCGGCCCCGCCCCCTTGGCTGGCCAGACGCCGAGTGGCTGGGCGCAGGCGCTGGGGCCGGGGCAGCAGCTGGGGCCGGGGCTGCGGCGGGAGGAGGCGGTGCCTGCGGGAGGGAAGGGGGCGGGTCAGGGGATGCGGGCTTTGTCCCGCGGCACTATCCCTGGCCCACCGCCTCCCTCTGCAGGTGCGGCGGCTGGTTCGTATCGCCTACCCACCCGCCCTCGTTCCCGTTTCTGTGTCTCTCGATGTCTTTCTATCCCCTTTCTCTGCGTATTTGTCCCCTCGTGTGTGCCCTTGTCCCGCTGAGACTCTGGGCCCTCTTTTCTAAGTCTCTCCCCTTCATCTGGGTTTCTGTCCCATTGTTCTCTGAGTCTGTCCCCCTCCTTCCGAGTCTGCTCCCTTCTCCCTAAGGTTCGGTCTCCTCTCCCCCAACTGTGTCTCCGTCCCCCCATCCCCAGTCTCTTTCTGCTGGTCTCTGTACCTTTTTCTCGGGGATTTGCCCCTCTCTCTGGGCCTCTGCCCCCTCCCGGTCTCTGTCCCTCATCTTTGTGTCTTTGTCCTCACCCCCACCTCCAGCCTGCCACCTCTCTGGGTCGCTGTCCCCCTTGCCCTAGGCCCTTGTCTTCCTCTCCCTGGGTCTCTGTCCCTCTTCTTTGTGTCTCTGCCCTTCACTCCCCTCTCTGTCTGTACACCCCCACCCCCATGTCTGACCATTCATCTGCATCTCTGTCCCCCTTGCTCTTGTTCTCTGACAACCTCTCTGTTGGTGTCTTTTTCCTCTCCTCCCTCTCTTTCCCTTCTCTGTAAGTGCCTTTTCTCTTTCTACCCTTTCTCTTTCTCTGTCCCCCTATGCGGCTCTCTATCCCTGCTCCCCGTGTCTCTTTCACCCCCTTCTGGGCTCTGTCCCCACCTCTTTGGGACTTTGTCCCGCTGTCCTTTGGTCTCTGTCCCTTCATCACCCCCTCTAACCCCCATCCTGGCCAGGACCCGAGGCTGCGTCACTGCGGAGAGAGTTGCAGAAGTGGAGCCTGTCCTGCAGACCAAGGAGGTATTTTCTTCACCCCCCCCCCAGACCCTGTGCTCCCCACGGCCACCGATTCAGTATCCTTAATCCAGCATCGCTGGGCAGTACTCAAGCCCTCGATGGGACCCAGGAAGGCAAAGACATCAGAGCTTCCTAATCTTCTCTGCCCTGAATTCTGGTGTATCCCCAGGCAGAAGCAGTGAATCCTGAGGTGAGAGACTGGGCTTCGGTTGAGGCTTGGATTGAGTGAGGTTTCTGAGCAAGTCGGGAGTGGGGCGTGGTGGCTGGAGGAGGGGTTGGGTAGGCACTAGGGGTGGGAGTAGGGGCTAGGGTAAGGACACAGAAATCAGCCATGCTCCCTATATCCTCTCCCCTCCCCCCAAATCTACTTTTCTCTTCTGCTTTTGACAGCAGCCAGACACGGGATCCAGTTACCAAATCAGCATTTTTGCAGAGGTCAGAAGGTGTGGGAGAAGGTGGGGACTACGGGGGAGGGGGTTGCCACAGGGGACGATATGGGAGGAGACTCCAGATTAGAGACCATGGGAGAGGGGAGGAGGCCCTGGGGCAGGGAGTAACTGTATAGTCCAGACTCCATCAGGCCCAGAGAAAACTGAATGCCATCACTCCCTCATGGCCCTCCCCAGGCCCCACCAGGATATGTGGGGGATTTGTGAGCCTGGAGTCTATACCCATGGGGTAGGCTTCTGGAGGCCTAATGTAGGCGCCGGTTATGGAACACCCTGCAAACGGACGAGGGGGAAGCGGACTTGATTTGGGGCGATGGATAGCAAGAGGGTGTAGACCAATGTCTGTCCTCCTCCTCAGACCTTTCCCACTCCTCCTCCTTCCCAATCTATCCTTTTCCTGGTTCGCCAGGCACAGAATTCCTGAAAGCTCCAAACTCCCACCTCTGTCATCCTTGGCGCCCCCTCCGAACTGCCCCTCCCCCATTCTCCAAGGCCCTGGAATTGGGAAAAGGTCTCCCGCTTTCCGGCTTCTAGGACCTCAGCCTCGTTCCTCCGCTCCCACTCCCATCAGTTCTAAATCCAGGAAAGAGGGTCTCTCGAACACTGAAGCTGAAAATATGGAGACTCTCCGCCTACGATCCTTGGTCCCCCAGGCCCTCCAAGAACCTTGGCCCCCAAAGCTCGGTATTAAGGAAGAATTTCTCCGCTGTAAAACTGAGTCCCCATCTCCCAGGTCTCTCGCCTCCAAAACTGGGATTTGGGTCGTCTTACCGCCCCCGGACCCTGTGCCTTCTCCCCCTCCCCCGTACTCACCCCAAGTCGAGGCGGGGCGGGGATGGGGGAATCCGGGGCTGGCGTTGGGGGAGGGGTGACCCAGCCCCGGCAGCTCAGGGCAGCAAGAGGCTGCGGAGGGGGGGAATGACATCATCGCGGGAGGAGGGACAGCACAGCTCTCCCCAACCCGGGGGCTTCAAGCCCCGCCTTTATGGCGGACCCAGGGGTCTCGGAATCCCAAGGGGAGAAAGGAAGAACAGGAAATGAAGTCTGCGGGAATCGTGTCCCCTCCCCTTATAACAAGGGTTGGAAAGCCCTTTACGATTCAGGCACCACCCCCCACTGCCACCTGTCGCTGCCGTCGCGACCTGTCGCCTCCCACGCATGTTGTGGCTGCGTCCGCCCCCGGCAAGACGAGAACACGGCCTGGAATACAAGGTCCATGAGGCTTCGCGGCACCCGGCGCCTTTGTCTATAGGCAGCGTAGGCGAAGGGCTTCCTGGGATTCGTAGTACAAGGCCTCCGCGCCGGTGTGAGCCCTCCCGTGAAGAAAAGGAGTGATACATTTCTCCTTCCTTTCTTCCTCAACTCAGAGAGCTGGACACTAACCTTTCTCTCCAAAAATCACGCTCTCTAAAAAAAAAAAAAAAAGTGACCCAGGTGGAGTCAATGGTAAGAATGGATTTTTTACTGACTACCTGGGCCTCGACTACCACTCGGTGCGCATGCGCCTAACCGAGGCGTCAACCGGAGAACTGCGCCTGCGCGGGCCCACCCCTTCGTGGTGCCGCTTACGGAGAACGAGCGCGGGCCAGCCCCACTCGGGCGCCGCTCGTCAGGTTCCCGCGGTCGAAGACGGCTACGTAGGTGCGCAAGAAGACGTCGCCGAGAATCCAGAGGGGCCCTGCAGGCGGAGGCACGTCCATGGCCTGGAAGCCAGACAAGCAGAGGCGGAAACCATCCCGAGCGATCTGCAAGGCGACAAAACAGGCCACTGTCGCGCGCCCCGAACCCGCCCCTTCCCTGGGAGCCAGAGCTTTGCCCCGCCCACTACCCCGGCCCCAGAAATGTCTCTGTGGCCCCTACTCCGTCCCAGTGATGTCTCATTGCCAGCTCCATCCTCTGAAGTCCCATCTTCCTGCGTCACTGCGTTGTGACGGTCACCTACCTGGACGACGTAGTCCTGGGCCGTGAGGTTAAACCAGACTCCACCAAGGAGGAAGGAGACGGGAGGCAGCGTGGGGATTGCCTTGCACTGGATGAGATACTGAGGGAGAAGAGGAACAAGTGGCGTTGAGGGATTCCCGCTCTGCTTAAAATAGGTCGTCAGGGTCTTGTGTGGTCAAGTTCTGCTGCCTTCTCTCGCCTTACGGGCGCTTCCCTCGCCCCTAAGCTAATTGTTGCCACTTCCTTTAGGCTCCTATTTGATCAAACTCTTTTACTCCATCTGCTTGTAGATCAGAAACTACTGGCCCCGAGGCACGTTGAGACCACAGGGTGTATTTAAGTTGTCTTACACGGTGTCTAAAATGTTTTAAAAATTAGTTACCAGCTGTACACCACGGTGGTACGGGTGGTATTCTTGGGAGTCTGCTGCTGTGCTTAGACAAGTTGGTTACTTAATCTGTGCCGCAGTGTACAGAAGGTGTAGTGGATAGTAATACTCAAAGACTAGAAAGAATAATCTGGTGGTGCTGGGTGGCTCAGACAGTTAAGCATCCGACTCTTGGTTTCAGCTCGGGTCATGATCTCATGGATCATGGGTTCCAGCCCCGCATCGGGCTCTGCGCTGGCGGCACAGAGCCTGCTTGGGGTTCTGTCTCTCCCTCTCTCTCTGCTCTTCCCCAGCTTGCGAGCACGTGCATTCTCTCTTTCTCAAAATAAATAAACTTTAAAAAATAGTATGCAAACTCTCTTTAAAGAGA
Source organism: Hyaena hyaena (assembly GCF_003009895.1). Taxonomy (NCBI): domain Eukaryota; kingdom Metazoa; phylum Chordata; class Mammalia; order Carnivora; family Hyaenidae; genus Hyaena; species Hyaena hyaena. The sequence continues at coordinate 881,988 of NW_024080641.1, read as the reverse complement.
GAGGGCATTCGAAGGTGACTACCCAGAACTGTAGGCAAGGGACTTTGTTTTATAAGGTTTTGGTCGCCGCCCCCCCCCCTCGCTTCCTCCTTGTTCCTTCTTTTCAGGTTCTACCCGAATTGGCTTCATAACTCTAAGTGTCTAATCATTCTTTTTCGGTCGGCTCGTTTCCTTTGTATGAGCAGTGGCCTGTAGCTCAAATCAGGAGCTTTCAAATAATGGTTTTCAGCTTTCTCCAACAAACCGGGAGATCTGACTTTCCCTACATGGAAATACCTGGCTGGGGTTGAGCGGCTGAGAGCTGCGCTTTTTTTTTTTTTTTTATGCTTATTTTTATGTTTTGAGAGAGAGGGGGCGCAAGTGAGCAAGGGTGGAGGGAGAAGGAGACAGAATCCCACTAGGGACAGAGAGGGAGAGAGAGAGAGGCTGGTTCACCTCGAAGTGGGGCTCGAGCTCACCCGATGCGGACTCGAGCTCCTGATCATGACCTGAGCCAAAGTCGGAAGCTTCATTGGCAGCCACCCAAGCGTCCTGAGAGCTGCCCTTTTTAGATTGTTGGGACATCTGTTCTCCAATTTACCCCGAAGTCCACCAACCCCCAAGCACCCAAGAACACAGCATCAGGCTACTGTAACAACTAACTGCCAGGAAGGCTATCTTCCTTCAAAACCAGTAGTCATTACGTCGCTGGGAAGATAAGGAATAATGAGAACAGGGTTGGTTTCGAGTGTACGATCACAGCATCAGCTCAGAACCTATGTAGGCTCATGGAGTCAATCCTGACAACGTACCTAAAACACGAGTATTAGCAACCCTGGTTTAGAAGTTAGAAAACTGAGGTGAAGGAATATTAAGGAGCTTGTCCGAGACACCACAGCTAGGAAGTAGCAGAGCTGGGCCCGGACGACCCATGCCGGTGACCACTATGATCCACCTGGTCCCCTTGGCTCATTACAAGCCCACATCCTAGGCATTTGACTACGGGTCGCAGAAATTTCTATTTCCCCCACCCAGAAAGTGAAGGGCCCCTTGATGTGAAGTAGGTGAGCACGTGGTCTGTTCACCACGCCTCCCTCCGTGCCTGAAACTTCCTCTGCAACCCCAGTGAGCCTCCCCACTCTCCAGGCACTCCCCTCCTGCCCGCTGCGCTCCTGCCCAGTCGTCACTTCTGCTCTGTGTGGTTGTTCCCCAGGGCTGCTCCTGAGACCTCCTCTCTCCCAGAGGCAGCTCCCCTCCTCCAAGGCTCTGATTACTGTCTGAGGGCTGATGGCCCCGAAATATATTTCCAGCTTCCTCCACACTTCCCCCAGACGTCCCCAGTCTCTCTAGGCTCCTCACTCCCATCCAGTCCTGAATAAATCTGCACCACCGTCTCCAGAGTCATGCAGCATATGCCACAGCCTGTCACTCGTGATGCCCAGTGCCTTCTGCCTTGGGATACCTCTTAACCACCTAATCCCACTCTCGGGCCCCAAGCATCAGGCCCAGTGTTTGCCATTAGGCACTAGGTCCCCACCTCCCCCACCAGCAAGGGGATTCCTCCAATGGCTTTATTCAGGGCCTGGATCTCTTCAGTGGGTCCTGTGATGAGGGATGTGCCCGTGTCCAGGATGGCGGCACAGCCCTGGGCACAAAGAGTCAGGCCTGTGCCCACCTTCACCCTGGCAGGGGGCAAAGGGTAGATGTTGGAGCCAGCGCCCTAGGAGTCCAAGCCCCCAGACCCAGAAGTCCAGGCCCCCAGCCCCTCCTCCCTCAGACCCAGGGGTCCGGGCCTCCAGCCCCTCCTCCCTCAGGCCCAGGAGTCCAGGCCCCCAGCCCCCTCCTCCCTCAGGCCCAGGAGTCCAGGCCCCCAGCCCCCTCTTCCCAGGACAATAGAGATTGGTCTCTAGCCCACTCCTCGAAGTCCTAGGAGGCCAGGTCTCTCACCGCTCCATGTGGATCTGCCAGTAGGCAGGGATTGTGACCGGCACAAAGGTGAGGGGTGGGATATAGTGAGCCGGATCGGAACCCCCCAGGACCAGCTCTCCTCCATCGTCTGCTCCAGGATCCCTGCAGAGGCAAAGTGCTGTCAGTGTCCTGGTAGCTCGGCAGGGTCAAGGGAGTTTCTGGGCTCCTGGGTGGCTCAGTCAATTGAGATTTCTCATGGTTCATACTCTGGTTTCTCTTCAGATCGTATAAATCTTTCGCCTTTTACTAGAGATTTCTCATGGTTCATGGGTTTGACCTCTGTCAGGCTCTGTGCTGACAGTGCAGAGCCTGTTTGGGATTATCTGTCTCCCTTTCTCTCTGTCCCTCCCCCACTTGCACGCGCATGCACAAGTGTACGCCATCGCTCGCTCGCTCTCTCTATCTCTCTCTCTCAAAAATAAATAAACAACAAAAGAAGAAAGGAGGGAATTCCTGCCAACAGGAGATGGCCAGTGTGGGTGGGGTAGCGGGATGCAGGCAGGTCTAGATGCCAGGACTGGAAGCAAAGCAAAAAGGGAAGAGAAATGGGACTTTTCTTGGTGAAGGTCAGGATTTTAGGGTCCTGGGGGCTCCTGAAGTGGGGACAGGACTTCTTTTCTTTATTATTTTATTATTATTATTTTTTTATTTTTTGAGAGAGGGCTCAAATGAGCGAGGGGCAGAGAGAGAGAAAGGAAGAGAGAAAGAAAGGGAAGCTGGGCTCACTCGAACCAGGGCTCCTACTTTTTCCCTGAAGCAGGGGCCCAAGTTCATCAGATGCGGGGCTCAAATACACGGACCATGTGATCATGACCTGAGCCAAATTCAGATAACGACTAAGCCACCCAGACACCCCCAGGACTTCTTGATTTGACTGTGGAAGGTAGAACTTTTGGGGTGGAATTTATTATTTATTGGAAGAGAGAGCACATGTGCAGGGGTGAGCAGGGAAGGGGCAGAGAGAGAGGGAGAGAGAACCTTAAGCAGGCTCCACCCCCAGCAGAAGACCATGACCTGAGCTGAAATCAAGAATTGGACTCTGAACCAACTGAGCCACTTGGGGTGGAATTTAAACGGCGCACTGGGGTTTGCGAATTGGCTCTGGCAAGGGTGACTTGGGCAGGAGTGGGGTGGCTTCCTGGGCTCATGGTGAGACTTTCTAAATTGTAGGTCTCACAGATCAGAGGTGGTAGACTTCCTGATTTGGCTGAGAGTGACAGAAGAAGGGCGGGGATTCCTGGAGGTGTGAAAGGAGAGGACCTATCCAGAGGTAGGTGCAGCTTCCCCAGTGGGTTGGACATCAGGGTACCTGATTGGGCATAGGATGTTCTGCCTGGGAGAGGGGGATGAGCCTCCAGAGGGAAGGTGGGGACTTTCTTGATGGTGGGCGGAGCTTTCTGAGCATGAGGTTGAGCTTCCTAAGAGGTAGGTGGGACTTTTTAGGTTAAAATGGGTAACTTCTGACTTCTGGAATGTACTCTCAAATGGAATTTGGGCTTTAGTATATGGTGAAGAGGGAATTCCTAAGTTGAGTAGGCAAGGCATGGAGCTTCCTGGTTTGGGTTTGAAACGTGAACCATCTGAGGTGACAGTGAGTGTTTGTAGTAGGTCTTAAGGTTGCTTGGTGAGTGGGACTTTTGAACACGTGTGACTTATATTGGGTAGGTGACGTCCTGAGTGGAGGATGAGACTTCCTTTATTGGGTAGGTGACTTCCTGAAAGCAGACAGAACATCTTTCTTGGGGCCAGGACTCATAGGAAGGTAGACCCTCCCCCATTACCTGTTGAAGTAGAAGGAGAAGACAGGCTTATCCAGCAGCCCCTGGCCCACCAGTACATCGAGTGGGGGCCGAACTCCTCCCACGGCCAGAACAGGGAAAGCAAGGCCCAGTATCCCATCGAAGTGGGCAAAAGTGAAGACCAGGCTGGGCTCCCACAGAGCCTCTCCAAAAATCACTGATGCATTCATAATTCCTCCAATCTAGGGATAGATTCAAATGGGGCAGGTTACTTCATGAAGGACATAACCTACATAACCCTGAGATCTTCCAAACCAAGGCATGAATCCCATGTATGGAGACATCTGAAAACAGCCCCAACTGCCGAGGAAGGTTTCCTTCCCCACTTAGGAAGCCCATCCCTCTAACCAGGAAACCCTACCCCCTTCATCCATTTCCCCAGGAAGCCCCGCCTCCTAAGTCATCCCCCTAAGCCAGATCCTCTTAGACATTGGGGTTCTCCCAGGCTCGAGCCTTCCAGGGTCACGCACAGTGAGCTTGTCCTCACTCAGGATGCCAGCTAGCTTCCCCGTTCCATATTCAATGGCAAACTTGGTCCCGTTGGGCCGGAAGGAAGTGGAAGCTTTGTGGTTGAAACGGTGGTGGAACCCTAGGTCAGAAGATCAGGGAGGGGTCACTGGGGGAGGGGAGTCCCCCCAGTGGCCTCCTGCCTTTGTGAACTTGTGACCTGTGAAGGCATGTCAGAAGGGAACAGCGCCCCAAAAATCCTTGGGAAGCCAAGGCTCGGCCCTCACTTCTGCCATCACCCCCATTCAGTCTCATTCTCCCCCATGAAAGCTCACAGCAGGGCAGGCTGAAGAAGTGGCATCTTATGGACGGGACCCAGAGATTGGAGGAGCCGGTGTCAAAGACGACAGAGAAGTTTTGTGGGGGCGTTCCCAGTCCAATTTCCCCATAATACTGGGCCTGAGGGCAAAACAGGAGAGAGAGTGAATGAAGAGCTTGACTTCTTAAGTGGGGAGGGCGGGGGGAAGACTCTCTGGGGCTGTGACTCACATTCATGTAGTTAGAGAGAGGTACAAAGGCGGGCTTGTCTCCAGGAGATGGGGCCCCCAAACTGGGGGTCGCTGGTGGCTTCCCCCATCCCCTCAGTGGGTTCAGGGTCCTGTGTTCAATATGCACTCGGCGGAGAGGGATCCTGTGGGGAAGGGTACTGACACTTAGGAAACGACTCTTCCTGGAGAGCCTCCATAAGGAATTTCCCAAACAGGGCCTAATGATAAAGGAAATGTCTCAGTGACCCTATAATAACAGTCATTATCAGAAACCCTACAATAACAACCTTCCAGGAAGCCCAACCAAACACCTGACAAATTTCCCCAAAGATTCTACAAGAGTGAACCAACCAACCCCAAACTGACCTTCCCCAAAGTCTTTCAATAAGAGACATTTCAAAGAACATAAAATAGGGGCACCTGGGTGGCTCAGTCGGTTAAGTGTCCGACTTCCACTCAGGTCATGATCTCGCGGTTTGTGCGTTCGAGCCCCGCATCAGGCTCTGTGCTGACAGCTCAGAGCCTGGAGCCTGTTTCAGATTCTGTGTTTCCCTCTCTCTCTGACTCTCCCTGCTCGGGCTATGTCTTTCTCTCTCTCTCTCTCTCTCTCAGAAATAAATAAAACATAAAAAAAAAACACATAAAATAAGCCATCCTCAGGAAGTTGTCATTCACAAAGGCTTTTAAAGAGCCTAACATGAAACTAGCCTTTGCAAAAAACACTCGCATGCTTCACTTTGTGATGTTGGAGACTATTTTCCTCACTTCGGGTTGGGGAGAGAGTGTAAGTGCCAAATTCCAAGTTCACTCTTTACACCAAAATACATTTGTTGGGGCACCTGGGTGGCTCAGTTAAGCGTCTGACTTTGGCTCAGGTCATGATCTCATGGTTTGTGAGTTTGAGCCCCACGTCGGGCTCTGTGCTAACAGCTCAGAGCCTGGAGCCTGCTTTGGATTCTGTGTCTCCCTCTCTCTGCCTCTCCCCCATTCATTCTCTCTCCCCCACTCAAAAATGAACATTAAAAAATACATTCCAGAAAATCAAAGATCTAATGTGAAATATAAGAGCACTAGAGAGAAGGAAAATGTTTACATAACTCTGGGAAGAGTAAGATTTTTCAAATCACTATTCCAAGGCCAGAAATCATTGGGGGAGAATACTGATGAATGTGACTCTAAAATTTTAAACCTTTGTACTCCCTTCCCCAACACACAAAGCTGTTTAAAAAGTTTTTTTTTTAATCTAAGGGAAATAATTACAAGTTGTGTGTCAAAGAGTTAATATACCTAATATGCAAAGAGCTTTTACGAACAAATAAGAATAAGAAAAACAACCCAGTGTTGGAAGACCATTCCCCATGGTTCTCTCACAAATCTGCAGAGGGACTGAATGCCTTTGTCAAGGATTTCATTTAGTGAACAGCCTTGGGAGAGAAACACTGTCTCCCTCTGGACCAAAGAGCAAGCAGGTTTATGATCCATTATAGAAGGTTCAGGTTCCCTAAACTTAGGGGTCCTGTCCTGTAATGCACCTCACTGCATCTGCAGATCTCAGCCAGCTCTCTTCATCTCACCCTGTGGGAACTGGGGCTCAGAGGACTGATACTCTGGCTCTACTGTTGCCAGGAGTAATAACCTGTCCTTGTCTCTGACCTGGGAATCTTGTGTCTTTTACAAGCAGCGATGAAACAGTGGCAAGCTAACATTACAGTTCTTGACATTTGCCAGGATAAGAAGCAAAGGACATAAACAGGTAATTTGCAAAAGAAGTACAAACAGCTTCTAAACAAATAACATCTTTTAATGTTAGATGTTCAACATCTACTACGTAGCTCTGCTACGGAACATGCGCAGAACAGAATCCACTCAACCACTAAAAAGGAGAAGGTAGCTCTCTAAGCCAGAGGTTCTCAAACTTGAAGTTTTCTGGTAAAGACTTTGCCTGCCATCTGCCTCTGTTGCAACTGTTCGCCTCTGTCAATATGGCACAAAATCAGCCCTAGACAACACGGCTGGCTTTCCTTAAACTCCGTTCACAGAAACCAGGCAGCAGGTTGAATTCGGCCCTTAGTTGAGAGTTTGCCAACTCCCGACAGCGCTGACATTCAGAACCTGTAGTTTCTAATTGACTAGGTCTGAGACGGAACCTGGAGATTTGTGTTTCTGACAAGTTCCTGGGTCCTGTGGTTGCTGTTGACCCTGAAACAGCTCTTAAGAGAATCGTTGCCCTTTGTGCTGGCTTGGGAAATGGCCGTGATCTATTAGGTTCAAGAAGCAGATTGGCGAACATCATGTGCAGGGATATTTTTGTACCTGCCTGAGGTCACTCCTTGGAGCCCTGCCCCCTCGTTCACTTCTTTGCCGCCACCTCCACCCCCCCCCCCGACTTAATCTTTGAGAGGATCAAGAACGTCAAGTGGGGAAAATGTTTCCTGGAAGGTGACCTTCCTCACCCCTGTCTCCGGCCAGTTCCAGGGGGTGGGAGAAGAGAGAAGTAAGAGATTGGGGTGGGGGGCACCACAGGCTAGGTGAGTGAGGGGTCCCTGGGACCCCCCAACCTGAACTTCTTGAGACCTAAACAGTTTGGGAGATGCGAGTCTGCGGGAGTCACAGTTCTGAGTCTCCAGGGTCTGTTGGGCTGGGGGTGCGGGGAGTCATGTGTCTGGAGACCCCAGTACAGAGAACATCAGAGCTCAGCGTGGGATCTCCCACAAACGTGCCTGGAGAGGGGAGGGGAGGGACCCCCAGTTGAGGGTCTCGGGGTGGGAGGACCTGAAAGGGCTGCTCTCTTAGGACACATCAGAGTAGAAGCCCCCCACCCGGCGGTCGTGAGAGCCCAGTTTGGAGATCTGGGACCCAAGAGATAGAAGTCATGGGTCCTGGGGTGTCAGGTTGGGGAGTCCGAGAACTTGGGGGCCCCATTTTGAAGGTCAGAAGGGGGAGAGTCCATCCCAGGTTTGGGGTGCGAGGGGTCCCCAGTACCGGATCAGCGAGGCCCCGGCAGGCTCTGCAGTCAGCAGCAGCACCAACCACAGCAGCGGCGGCAGCGGAGACATCTCTGGGGACCCGGCTGTACACCCATCGGTTTTCTCTCCCAGAGACTCCGCCCTGTTCACCACCCACCTCCGGTTTCAGAGGTGGGGGTGACCGGGACGTGGTGTCTGTCTGTGGGGAGGGGGGGACAGGAGCGGGAAGCCGGTGGAGGGACGCGTGGAGTATTTTTGTAGGGTCACCAGAAATGTCAGCTTGTGTCACTGGTCACCTCACTGCGATTTCAGTGGGGGGATAGGACCCTCTCCGGCGGCCCCCACCGCGCCTCTCATACTGTAGCTGCTGTCGCTTTTATTTACAACTTTCACTTCACTTTTCTGAGACTCATTAACCACAAGGGTTTTCTTGGGCAAGCGAAAGGATGGGCGGGTGTTGAAGGATCTGGGGGAGGGGGAGAGGGCTGCAGGAGCTCCAGCCCGTAGTAACTGGGACCCCGGCTCCTACGGGCTTATTTGAAAATACTGAAACACACACACCAATAAAAATAGCCCATGGCCCCGTGACCCTCGATAGAACATAAAAATAATTGACAGTGTCTCTCTGTGTCCCATCCTGCCTCTTGTTTCCATTGACTAGGTTTCTCAAATATTAGATGGACATCAGGAAGTCTAGTTAAATGCAGATTCCTGGGCACTACTCTCAGAGATTCTGATTCCAAAGGCCTGAGATTGGGCCCAAGAATCTGCATTTTTTTAAAGTTTTATTTATTTCTAGGAGAGAGAGAGAGAGACAGAGTGAGCAGGGGAGGGTCAGAGAGAGAGGGAGTGACAGACTCTGAAACAGGCTTCAGGCTCTGAGCTGGCAGTCAGCACAGAGCCCGATGCGGGGCTTGAACCCACGAGCCGCAAGATCATGACCGAAGCGAAAGTCGGACGCTTAACCGACTAAGCCACCCAGGCGCCCCTAGAATCTGCATTTTTAAACAAACCCTCCGATCATGGAGCTGCAAACATTCCTGAGAAACTATTTGATGTCTTTGGTTTTCCAGCTTAGATTTACCTGTCAATATCAGCTTTTCATTTTGAGAGAGAGAGAGAGAGAACATGCTTGTGGAGGAGGGGCAGGGAAAGAGGGAAAGAGAGACTCCCAAGCAGGCTCTGCACTGTCAGCACAGAGCCTACTTGGGGCTCAAACTCAGAAACTGTGAGATTGTGACCTGAGCTGAGATCAAGACTCTGACGCTCAACCCACTGAGCCACCAGGCACCCTTCCCCTTTTCCAATATTAAAACAATGCTACAGGGGCGCCTGAGTGGCTCAATCGGTTGAGCATCTGGCTTTGGGTCAGGTCGTGGTCTCATGATTTGTGGGTTCTAGCCTCATGTCAGGCTCTGTGCTGACAGCTCAGAGCCTGGAGCCCGTTTCAGATTCTGTGTCTCCCCCTCTCTCTCTCTGCCCCTTCTCCCCTCATGCTGGCTTTCTCTCTCTCTCAAATATAAATAATAGCCTAACCTGGAAACAACCAGTGTGTCCATCAGCTTGAGAACAGATGTAGTGTGGAATGTATCCATCCAGTGGCTCACTACTCTGCAATAAAAAGAAATGAACTGATAAGTCATGCAGTGATATGGGTGTTTTTTTAAAATAAAGTTTATTTATTTATTTTTTTAGCAATCTCTACACCCAACGTGAGGCTCAAACTTACAACCCTGAGATCAAGAGTCATGCGCTTTTCCGACTGAGCCAGCCAGGTGCCCCTAGGACATGGGTAATTCTCGCAGACATAATGATAAGTGAAAACACATGGACACAAGTTTCTCCTAGGTGCTGTAGACTGAATGTCTGCGTTCTCCTTCAAATTCAGTGTTGAAAACAAACCCCCCGTGTAATAGTATTTGGAGGTGGGTGTTTGGGGAAGTGATTTGATCAGGAAGGTGGAGCCCTTATTAACCTGACCACAGAGAGCTCCTTCACCCCTCCCACCTCCTGTGGACACAGTGAGAAGATGGCCATCCATTCATGAGGCAGCAGGCCCCCCACCAGATGGCTAACCTGTTGGTGCCTGGATCATGGGCTTCCAGAACCACGAGAAGTAAGTATCTATGTTCACTAGCTGCCCCGTCTATGGTAGTTTATCATTGCAGCCCAAACAGACTAAAACACATGACTCCATATTATGTTCAAGAGCAGGTAAAACAAATCTCGACTGAGAAGATGGAAGAGCGGTGATCCTTCGGGAAGGGTACTGAATGGGAGGGGGCACACGGGAGCCCTGAGGGGCACTAGGGATGTTCCCTGTCTCGGTCTGAGTTCCATGGGTGGCTACATCAGTAAAAATGTACATTAAAGATTTTGTATTTCACTTTAGGTAGGTTTACTTTATACTTTTTTTTTCCCTAGGAGAGAGAGAGAGAGAGAGAGACAGCGTGAGCAGGGGAGGGTCAGAGAGAGAGGGAGTGACAGTCTCTGAAATAGGCTCCAGGCTCTGAGCTGGCAGTCAGCACAGAGCCCGACGCGGGGCTCGAACCCACGAACCGCGAGATCATGACCTAAGCGAAAGTCGGACGCTTAACCGACTAAGCCACCCAGACGCCCCAACTTTATACTTTTTTAAAAGTTTATTTATTTATTTTGAGAGAGAGAGAGAGAGAGAGAGAGAGAGAGAGAGAGAGAGAGAACGATCCCTGGGGAGGGACAGAGGGAGAAGGGGACAGAGGATCCGAAGTGGGCTCTGTGCTGACAGCAGAAAGCCTGAAGTGGGGCTCAAACTCGCGAGCTGTGAGATCATGCCCTTCGCCGAAGCCTGACACTTAACTGACCGAGCCACTCAGGCGCCCCTAGGTAGGTTTCCTTTAGGAAAATTTTACCTCAGAAGAAAATTTAAAAAGAAATATAGAAATGCATGCCGGAAAGACAGGGCAATGTTTACAGTATCATAACACTGTAAATGCTATCCTCCTTTGCAAGGATTGGAAAGACACAGAAGCAGACTCAGGAGGGTGTACTAGTTAGCTAATGCTGTGTAACAAGTCACCCCCAGACTAAATGGTTTAAAACGGAAACACGCATTTATTATTTTTCACAGTGTTTGGGTTAGACGTTTGAAAGGAGCCTGGCCATGCGGTTCTGGCTCACGGGATTGCAGACAGATGTCGGCTGAGGCTGCCGTCGTGCAAAGGCTTCCCTAAAGCTAAAGAATCTGCTTTCAAGATGGTCAGGGCTCCAACTCTTGAACTTGGGTTTCTGTCAGAGAGCTGTAGCGGGAAAGTCCCTTAGGTGGAGCCTGGAGGAAAGGGACCTTCAAGGATGGAGTTATGATCAGAAGAGGTGGGGAGCTCGGGCCAAGAGCTGAGCCTAAGACGCCCAGGATTCAGAAAGTATACTCAACAGCACCATGAGGGTGTGCTGGCATTTGGTGAAGGACACCCTCAAGGACCAGTGGCTCAAGGGTGCACAAATAGTGATGCAAGAGAGAGAAGGAAACATTGCAAGAGGGAAAATTTTGAGTAGAGAGAGGAGAAAAGATCCAGTACCTGGGCGGGGGGTGGGGGTGGGGGGTTTCTCTTACATGCTGTCCGATGGTCATGGGCAGGGCAGTAGCTCACTTGTACCTCTGCAGGTGAGCTCACTGCGTCCCTGCGGTAAGCATACGGAAGTTTTCTTCTGGTGGCTTCTATTTTTTTCAGCCAAAGAAGAAGTGAGAACGAAGAGGGGGAAGGGTGCGGGAGGCTGTGAGAGAGAAGGCGAGAACGTGTTTTCTTAGGGAACGGAGAAGAGAACCACAGAGGACCTGCAGATTGGTTCTGAATGTTCCCTGGAGGCTTGCTGTCACACAGCTGACGTGTGTCCACTCGCAAGCTCAGCGGGCTGGGGGCAAGCACAGAAAAGGCAGAGTCCATTTTAACCAGTGTTGGGGTTTTGCCACGCAAGTAGGACTGAGGGAGAAAGAGCAAGGAAGTTAATGTAATGTGTGCAAGGAAATGACTGTACTGGACCACAGAATCTAAGGAAGGAAGGGAGGACATGAGAGGTGAGGCAATAGAGATAAAAAGGGTAAGATCAAAGGATCAGGGGTACCGATGGCATCCCACCCGAGAATTGAAAGGCACTTTATGACTTGGCCCCATTCCCTCTCTGACATCTTCTCTCCTCTATCCCCCCGATTGTTTAGTCTAGCCACATTGGCCTCCTTACTGTTCCTCAGACAAACCCAGAGCCTCAGGGCCTTTGCACAGGCTGTTCCGTCCAAGTGTTTTGCCTCCAGAAAACCCTAATCAGCCCCTCTCCTCCTCTAAATCTTTGCTTAAATTTCACCTTCTTCGTGAAGTCTACCCTGACCACCCTACTCAATATGGCAACCATCCTCTCCCCCAATTTCCAATCTCCTTTACCCTGACCTATTTGTTTCCATAGCACTCAACCTCTTTTAATTAATTACCTCATTTAATTACCTCTAAGATGTCATCAGTTGTAAGTCACGTGCATCTTAGAATCAGTGATACTGCCTGTTTCCCCATTATAATCTTATCTCCACGAGGGCAGGGATTTTGGTTTATTTCATTTGCTACCATATCTCCAGCGCCCGGGACAGTGCCTGGCATCTAGCAAATGCTCAGTAAATAACTTTGAACAACACTTTGAACACAATTGCTTTAGGGAATTTCCTTGACCCAGAAGACAGAGCGTCAGTTTCTCTACAATAAATCTTACCACATCCCCTCATCTGTTTTTTTTTTTTTGAAGTTAAAGGATATTTTTTTTTCTTTCGTAGTTCATTGTCAAGTTGGTTTCCATATAACACCCAGTGCTCATCCCCACATGTGCCCTCCTCCATGCCCATCACCCCCCTTCCCCTCTCCCCCACCGCCATCAGCCGTCAGTTTGTTCTCAGCATTCAAGAGTCTCTCATGGTTTGCCTCCCTCCCTCTCCCCAACTATTTTTCCCCTTCTTCTCCCCTGTGGTCCTCTGTTAAGTTTCTCCTAATCCATCTATATATGCAAACATATGGTAGCCGTCCTTCTCTGCCTGACTTCTTTCGCTCAGCATAACACCCTCAAGTTCCATCCATGTTGCCACACATGGCCAGATTTCATTCTTTCTCATTGCCATGCAATATTCCATCGTATAGATAAACCACATCTTCTTGATCCATTCTCCAGTTGATGCACATTTAGGCTCTTTCCATGTTTTGGCTATTGTTGAGAGTGCTGCTATGAACATTGGGGTCCATGTGCCCCTGTGCATCAGCACTCCTGTATCCCTTGGGTAAATTCCTAGCAGTGCTATTGCTGGCTCATGGGGAGTTCTAGTGTTAATTTCTTGAGGAACCTCCACACTGTTTTCCAGAGGGGCTGCACCAGTTTGCATTCCCACCAACAGTGTAGGAGGGTGCCCTTTTCTCCACATCCTCTCCAGCTTCTTTTGTCTTCTGATTTGTTCATTTTAGCCACTCTGACCAGCGTGAGGTGGTATCTCAGTGTGGTTTGGATCTTCATTTCTCTGATGATGAGGGACGCTGAGCATCGTTTCATGTGTCTGTTGGCCATCTGGACGTCCTCTCTGGAGAAGTGTCTGTTCATGTCTTCTGCCCATTTCTTCACTGGATTGTTTATGGGGTGTAGAGTTTGGTGAGTTCCTTATAGATTTTGGATACTAGCCCTTTATCTGATATGTCATTTGCAACTATCTTTTCCCATTCCGTCAGTTTTTTATTGATTGTTTCCTTTGCCGTGCAGAAGCTTTGTATCTTGATGAGGTCCCAATAGTTCACTTTTACTCTCGATTCCCTTGCCTTTGGGGATGTGTCAAGTAAGAAATTGCTGCTGCTGAGGTCAAGGAGGTTGTTTCCTGCTTTCTCCTTGAGGGTTTTGATGGTTTCCTGTCTCACATTCAGATCCTCTATCCATTTTCAGTTTATTTTTGTGCATGGTGTGAGAAAGTGATCTAGTTTCATTCTTCTGCATGTTGCTGTCCAGTTCTGCCAGCACCATCTGTTAAAGAGGCTGTCTTTTTTCCACTGGATACTCTTTCCCGCTTTGTCCAAGATTAGTTGGCCATACATTTGTGGGTCCAATTCTGAGTTGTCACTTCCATTCCATTGGCCTATGTGTCTGTTTTTGTGCCATCCCCCTCATCTGTTTTGCTGGAATATTCAGTCTCAATCCCTCAGAATCCCCTCACCCATATGTCCAGTCTAATTCTTGTCCCGGTTAAGGGATTTTGGAAAGGTCCTGCATGCAATTCCCCGATGGCCACACGGTGGAGCTGTGGTCCTGTTTTCCCAGCCAAGGTCAGTTCTGTCCTCACCCACCTCATTAGTTCCTTCGTTCGTTCTTTCCTTCCCTCCCTTTCTTTCTTTCTTTCTTTCTTTCTTTCTTTCTTTCTTTCTTTCTTTCTTTCTTTCTTTCTTTCTTTCTTTCTTTCTTTCTTTTTCTTTCTTCCTTCCTTCCTTCCTTCCTTCCTTCCTTCCTTCCTTCCTCTCCCTCCCTCCCTCCCTCCCTCCCTTCCTTCCTTCCTTTCTTTCTCTCTCTCTCTCCCTCCCTCCCTCCCTCCCTCCCTCCCTCCCTTCCTTCCTTCTTTCCTTCCTTTTCCTCCCTCCCTCCTTTCCTTCCTTCCCCTGGAAGTCTAAAGCCTTGTGATTACCCTCTATTTGGTATGAGGGAATAACATTTCTGATCAGCCCATTTTACATGAATTCTGATAATACAGTTTCGTTTTTTTCACATCAGTTTCAATGTACATTTTCTGAAAGTCTTAAAAACTTTAGCATATGTGCCATAAAAATGGTTGACTCTACACACAACAGTTTTACATTAACAACATTTGATGAGCTTTTTTTTGTAATCATGAAGAACCAGTCTTCTTAATTCAACAAAATTTACTGCAATCCAATAGGCCTTTTAAAAAATATTTTTAAGTAATCTCTACACCCTACCTGGGGCTTGAACTCACAACCCTGAGATCCAGTTGTATGCTCTTCCAACTGAACCAGCCAGTTGCCCCTGCTCCCAACAAGCAGTTGTTGAGCATCTTCCCCAAGGAACCAACGTAAGAAACAAAAAATATAGTGTTATAACTATATATATACATATATATATATATATATATATATATATGTATATATACATAGAGCTTTCTTGTGCACCGTGTCCCCACCCCTACCTCACTCAGCTCCAGGCATCCTGACCTACTTGCCTTTTTTTTTTTAAAGATGCCAAAATTATTCCTCCCTTGTCTTATTGATAACTTTATTAACACTGGGCCGAATTTTGGAAAAATTATGTCCCCCACGGCAATGCTGCCTGAGGCCTTTGAGCTGATGATCCAGCTCCCCTCTGTTAAGACTGCTCTGTTGCTTTTAAATTTTCAATAATTCTGTCTTTTGAAGTAAGATCTGACTGCCTAATTGTGTCTCTTGTGCCCCTATGTTGAAGTAGGTATCACTTTATTAGTTCTATTTATTAGCTTCTATTTATACATCTTTGTGTTGTAGTAGGTGAAGTAAATGGTAGTTTGTTGCTGGGGATACAGTTCAGCTATATTATCTTTGGATTTCACTTCAGAAGAGTAAAAGCAGAGTTACACGTTACACATTATCTGTGATAAAAAGAAATAGAAGTTAGCCATTAAAACCACAGTGAAAGGGCACCTGGGTGGCTCAGTCAGTTAGGCATCCAACTTCAGCTCAGGCCATGATATCATGGTTCATGAGTTCAAGCCGTGCATGGGGCTCTGCACTGACAGTGAAGAGCCTGCTCTGGATTCTCTTTCTCTCTTCCTCTCTCATTTTTAGTATATGTGCTGCTGAAGCGAGCACTCTCTTCCTCTCTCTCTACCCCTCCCCCTCTCACACTTTCTCTCTCTCGAAGTAAGTAAGTAAACTTAAAAAAACAAAGAAAGAAAAAACAGTTCTGGCATATTAGGATCCTTGTTTGAACTTGGCCTGGTTCATGCCTTGTACCTAATTTAATCATAATGACAACCCAGTGAATGAACTCTCGTTGGTTTCAGTTTAAATTTTTTAAATGCTTATTTATTTGAGAGAGAGAGAGAGAAAGAGAGAGAACACGACCAGGGTGGCAGCAGAGAGAGAGGGAGACACAGATTCTGACGCAGGCTCCAGACTCTGACTGTCAGCACAGAGCCCGACCAGGGACTCCAGCTCACAAACTTTGAGATCATGACCAGAGCCAAAGTTGGACACTTAACCAAATGGCGCCCCTATTGGTCCCAGTTTAGAAGAGGAAACTGAGGAACGGGGAGGGTAAATAGCTCCACTCAACATCACACAGCCAGGAAGTGACAGACAAAAGTTCAGCCCTTTCCTGAACCCCATGTCCATGTAATCACTCCTTTTATTGGTAACATGCTCCAATTCCAGTTTCAAGGCCACGTGGGAATGGACAAAACAAACTGTAAAAGAGCATGGCTCATACATTCCAGTTTTAAAAAATGGGTATATAATCAATATAGATCTGATTATCAACAGGGAAAGACTTTGGAACAATTTCCTTCTACCTATTCAAATACTGAGAGTTTTCTTTATTAAAAAAATATTTTTAAAATGTTTATTTTTGAGAGCGAGAGTCCAAGTGGGGGAGAGGCAGAGAGACAGAGAGGGAGACACAGAATCGAGGTAGGCTCCAGGCTCCGAGCTGTCGGCACAGAAGGGCTCGAGCTCATGAACTGCGAGGTCATGACCTGAGCTGAAGTTGGCCGCTTAACCGACTGAGCCACTCAGGCGACTCTGTGAGTTTTCTTTAAAAGCTATTGTTTTTCTCGTTTCGGTATGAGAAGCCTATGCCTTTTTTTTTTTTTAACTCTTCTTATCAACAAATTCTGTTTTAAATATACTTTTTCTGGATCTAGGTTTGTGATTAAATTTATTTAAAACCAGTAAGCAGCGCGCCTCTAAAATCAGAAAACTAGTTTAACAGCCAAAAAAGGACAGACATGCTTCAAATCGGCCGCGTGCGAACAGGAACTATAGGTGGGGAAATTTCTGCCGAGTCAATCCTGGGCCGCAAGCCCAGAGAGGCACAGAGAGGAGTTAAAGCCGCCCAGCTCGGGCCGGAAGGTTTAGGACTGACCACACTCCCCTCCGGCTCTAGGTTTGATTGAGCTGGTCCGGAACTCTTCTGCCCGGCCCCAGCGGAGCTACCCTGGACGGTAGACTTCCGGTGACTACACGACTTCCGTGCGGGGCAGCCGATTTGGCTAGTCCTAGGCGGACCGGAAGTCCGTCACTCCTGACTACCCTCCCCTTTCCTAAAGTGACGCACGGTGGGGTTGCCGGAAGAAGTGGCGAAGTTACTTTTGAGGGGATCCGAGAAGCGGCGGCGTGCCAGGGGATTCAGAGGAGGAGGAAGAGAGGCAGAGCAAGGGGACGGAGGCAGGTGCACTGGAGTATGGGAAGATGCGGGAGGCGTACCGGGCCCGGCGCTTCCCGGCGTTCCCCGCGCTGCCCCCGCTCAGCCCCCTTTCTCTCCTTCCCCCCTTCCGTAGCTCGTGCTGTCTCCGGCTGTTTCCACGGCAACGGGAGTAGGAGACCCCCGCGAGAGGCGGCCCACGGGACCCTCGCGCGCAGCCATGAGCCCCGCCCCCCACTGGTGTTCGGAGAGGGGCGGGACCTGGAGCGAGGTATGGGGCGGAGCGTGATGGGAGGAGGTGGAGGCGGTACCGATGGGGCGGGGCAAAATGGTGGGGCGGAGCATTGTGGGTGGAGGGAGCGTGCAACCTACAAGGGTTGGGCGGGACCTAGAAGGAAAAGATGGGGCGGAGCATGGGGAGGAGGTGGGGTCAGAATGGGAGTTGGGGGTGCTTCCTCTGCAAAAGTGGGGAGTAAGAGTACGTTGGGTGAAAACTTGGTGGGAGGAGGAAGTTAGGGCGGAATATGATTGAAGCAGAAAGGGCAGTACCTGAAAAGGGAGTGGGCAGGATCCGGAGTGGGTGGAGCCTAAAGGAGAGGCGGGGTCTAGATAAGGGCAGGGCCGGAGACCCCCTCCCCCCCCCAAGATCTGGAGCAACAGTGGGTGGGGTCTGTCAGAATGGGAGGAGAGGCTGGCAGGGCTCTAGGGCGGGGTCTGTGTGTCCTAAAGGAGGAGTCTAGAAAGATGGAAGAAAGAGGTGCCTCTAGCATGACGGGCTGGTCTTACCTGACCCTCCCTGGCCCCACAAGGCTCTCAGGCGCCCTACATTCTGCAGGTTGCTCCGTGACTCCACCATGTCCACCCCCACCACCAGTTCCCTGGACACCCCCTTGCCTGGTGAGCGACCCCTTTGCCAGCCCAGTCCCTACCCCCTTCGCACACTTGGCAGGAGAAACTCACTGTGCTTCCCTCTCCCAGGAAATGGCCCGCCTCAACCCAGCGCCCCCTCTTCTTCACCAGCTATAAAGGAGGAGGGCCCTGAGCTGTGGCCTGTGGGTCCAGACCCTGATGTCCCAGGCGATGACTGGGCCCACTCAGCCTGTAGCGAGGGTGAGATGGGGGACAGGGGCTCAGGGTGGGTACGGGGGGGAGGGGGCTTGTGGGGAGATCTAGGAAGGGAGAAGGATCAAAAATGAGGACGGGAGGCCCCAGTTCCCTGTTGGTTCTTTTTTCTTCCATTCCTTCTTGACACTTCTTATTCTTTTCTTTCCCTTGCTTTGCCTGTGAGTGCATTTCTTTCCTACTTGACACCTTTTGTTGTTATTTGATTTTTGGGGTTCACACATCTTTCCTTCTGAATTGCCATCTCCCCGGTCACCCCTGTACGCTGGCTCCTGCGTCCTCTCGGTCATCGGGATGACCCTCTGGCTGCTGTTTCTTTTGGTGGCTATGTCTCTCTCACGGCTTCTGTCCGCCCCCTCCAGTCGTCCCAGACCCGGCGGAGGAACCAGAACGCAAGCGAAAGAAGGGCCCGGCTCCGAAGATGCTGGGCCACGAGCTGTGCCGCGTGTGTGGGGACAAGGCCTCCGGCTTCCACTACAACGTGCTCAGCTGCGAAGGCTGCAAGGGCTTCTTCCGGCGCAGCGTGGTCCGAGGCGGGGCCCGGCGCTACGCCTGCCGGGGCGGCGGAACCTGCCAGATGGACGCCTTCATGCGGCGCAAGTGCCAGCAGTGCCGGCTGCGCAAGTGCAAGGAGGCCGGGATGAGAGAGCAGTGTGAGTGCCGGGGAGGGCGCCGTGCCTGCCTGGCCCGCGCCGGGCCCTGGGGCCTCTGCTGAGGCCTGTGTCTCCCGAACAGGCGTCCTGTCGGAAGAACAGATCCGAAAGAAGAAGATTCGGAAGCAGCAGCAGCAACAGCAGCAGCAGCAGCAGTCACCTGTGGGGCCAGCGGGCGGCAGCAGCTCAGCCTCCGGGCCTGGGGCTTCCCCTGGAGGGTCTGACGGAGGTGGCCAGGGCTCCGGGGAAGGCGAGGGTGTCCAGTTAACAGCCGCGCAGGAACTCATGATCCAGCAGTTGGTGGCGGCCCAGCTGCAGTGCAACAAACGCTCCTTCTCCGACCAGCCCAAAGTCACGGTACGGCCCCTCCCGTGGCCATGAAGGGTGGTGAGGCCGGTTGGGTAGAGCCATCAGGGCTGGGGCCCAGGGCATGGGGAGGGAACGACGCTCCAGAAGGCAGGGCCTTGGAGAGGAAGGTCTCCTCGGGCGCAGTCTTTGCTTCAAGGTGTCTCCTGGGCCTCAAGGAGTCCGAGAGTAACCTTGACCCCCTTGTCCCTAGCCCTGGCCCCTGGGCGCGGACCCCCAGTCTCGTGATGCCCGTCAGCAGCGTTTTGCCCACTTCACGGAGTTAGCCATCATTTCCGTCCAGGAGATTGTGGATTTCGCCAAACAGGTGCCTGGCTTCCTGCAGCTGGGCCGCGAGGACCAGATCGCCCTCCTGAAGGCGTCTACCATTGAGGTAACGGGCAGCCTGCCCATCCTCAACGCGGCCCTTCCTTCATGCCCACGAGGAACCCCCGGGAAAAGCCTTAGGACAGATGTTGAGGGACTGGGGACGAGCGAGACCCCTGCGGCTGTTGCCCTCGCAGGGACTGTGTCCTACGGGGGAATGTCAAAATACTCAGCAGAGAATCAGAGCCTCTCATGAGCCAAGGAGAAAAAGGAAATGGGCTGAGGCTGAGAAAAGTTAAGGATGGGGCTGGGAGAACGCACTTTAAAGAATGTGCTGAAAAGGCTATTCAGAGGAGAGTTGACATTTAAACCAAAGCAACAGTAACAAATAAGTATTGAGTTGCTAGCGGACCCCAGGCTCCGTTCCAAGTCCTGGACACGTGGCGGTGAACAAAGCACGCCTGTCCCCATGCCTCGCAGCCACCTGGGGAGAGTCTCCTGAGTGGAGGGCGCCGTGGGTGCTAAACCTTGAGGAGGGAGCGCCTGGGGTGTCTGGCGTGCTGACCGCAGGCTGGGCTCACTGAGGGGACGAGGTTGGGGGCAGAGGGCTGAGAGATGGTTCTGGCAAGAGTAGGGCCCCCACGGGCCAAGAGAGGAGAGACCAGGGGCTGCAGGGTCACAGGGACGCGTGGGCGCCCCTGCCTACTCCTCCCCCTGCCGCGCGCAGATCATGCTGCTAGAGACGGCCAGACGCTACAACCACGAGACGGAGTGCATCACTTTCCTGAAAGACTTCACCTACAGCAAGGATGACTTCCACCGCGCAGGTACGGCGGGGGGCGGCGGGGGGGGTGCAGGGCGGCGCCCCCGCTGGGCCCCTCCTGGTGGGAGACCTCAGGCCATCCTGTTCTTGTCTGATCCTCTATCTCTTTATCTGCAAAGCGGCAGCGTGAGCTAGCCTCGAAATGAGATAAAAGTGTATGTATTGTTGAGTGTGTCCGCTGGGATGCTGTGCAGGATGAGACAGTCTGTGCTGTCACGTGGGGCATCTTGATAGGAATTAAGAAAAGACACTCCCTCCTCCCCAAATGTGGTGTCACTGGAGAGAGGTCGCGTCTCAGTCCGTTGTGAGGTATGCACCCTGAGCGACTGTACAGGGTAGGTCCTTGCCATCCGAGAGCGCTTACCTGGGGATGTGACCTAGGCATTGGGCTTCTGGAGGAAGTGCAGTTGAACCGAGGCCTGAGGGGTGCGATGTATTGACTAGGAAAAGGGAATGGAGGGGTAGCACTGCCCACCTTTTCCACCAGGGAACCTCATGTACCAAGAAGGCCTTGTTTTCCGTCAGGCTCTTGCCTCTGTTTGTGAGTCCACCTCTTCCCCATCATCTCTTCCTGGGGCACCTCTGCATTTTCCTAACCCCATCTTCTTCCCTTCCCCTAACCCAGCCCCCTTTGAGTATGAGTGTGGCAGCAGAGCGCTGGGCAGGGAGAATGTTTCTGGCAGGGCTCAGCATGTACAAAGGTCCTGAGGTCGGGGAAGAGCTGGATGATGTTAAGGGAATACAAGGAGGCCCAGGCATCTGGAACAAAGGGAGGCTGGTGAGAAGGTTGGGGTACTACCATTTCCCCCCATCCTCCCCTCCAGTACCTCTCCCTGGGACATCGTCGAGGCCCCTCACTGGATTCTCCAGAGTGTTCGGTTCACAGCAGTCAGAAGGGTCCTATTCATAGCAAGTCAGCTCACGTCCCTCCCCTGCTCACTACACTGCGTGGCTCCCGGCTCAGTGGGAGAAAAGCCAGAGTCCTGGCCATTTCTCACAGGCTCAAAGGGGCCTCTCTGCCCCCACCTCCCTTTGCTCACCTTCCTCCAGCCACACTGGCCTCCTCCTTTTTACTTGAACCCACCAGACGGGCTCCTGCCTCAGGCGTTTGCAGTTGCTCGGCCAACATGGGCGACCGCCTCATCCTGATTTGCGTGGGACCTTTGCAGTTTGCACATTTGGAAATCTCGAGGCCCAGAAAGCTGCCCCATCCTGGGAAAGACAGACAGGTGGTGCCCGCCTGGAACTCTCAAAACATCCTCGGGACTCCTCCCCTCCCCTCCTTCTGGTGGATTCTCAAAGGTCCCCCTGTAGTGCGGCCTTTCTACAGCATCACCGTACACAGGCCACCTGTCCACGATGTTGATTTGCTTCTCGATGCCCCTCATTACCCTTCCTTGTGTCGCCTTGATCCAGCTCACAGACTGGATGGTTTAGTTACATGTGTGCCTCCTGTCGGCTCCCTCAGCCCCCAAGTGCAAGCCCCGCGGGAGGGGAGGCCTTGTCTTAGAAACAGCTCTACCCCGGGACCTGCCACATAGTAGGTGCTCAGTAAAGTTTGATAAATGAATGAATGAGCCACTCTTGGGGATGAGTTCAGGCCTTACTCTGAGCAATGGAAGCCACCACAGGGGTGACACAATGTGACATAGGTTTAAAAATGTTTCCTTTAAGGGCGCCTGGGTGGCTTAGTTGGTTAAGCGGCCGACTTTCGCTTAGGTCATGATCTCGCGGTTCGTGGGTTCGAGCCCCGCATCGGGCTCTGTGCTGACTGCCAGCTCAGAGCCTGGAGCCTGTTTCAGTCTGTGACTCCCTCTCTCTCTGACCCTCCCCTGCTCACGCTGTCTCTCTCTCTCCTAGAAATAAATAAAACATTTAAAAAAAAAAAAAATGTTTCCTTTAGGGCGCGTAGGGGGCTCAGTCGGTTAAGCGTCCCGACTCTGGCTCAGGTCATGATCTCATGGTTCATGGGTTCGAGCCCCACATCGGGCTCTGTGCTTTGGATTCTGTGTCTCCCTCTCTCTCTGACCCTCCACTACTCAGGCTGTCTGTCTCTCTCAGAGATAAATAAATGCAAACAAAAAAACAAAACAAAAAAAACAATAAAAATGTTTCCTGTTCCTTAGGAGAGAACCAGGGAGGTCAGGAAGGAGGCGAAGGTAGGAATGAGGTAGCAGAAAATACTGAATGAGTGTTCGTGCTCATCACTTATCCCTTTATTCAGGCAAGGGTTAGGGCACACTTCCCACATGCCAGGCACCCGGGTGGGGGCCACGGGGGAACAGAAGGGACCAAAACGCTAGAATTGCTGCCGTGTCCCTGAGCCCGCTGACAGCGAGCGGCGTCAGGGGCCGGGGCCGGGGCCACAGCGGGGCCGGGGGGGAGCTTACGGCCGGGCCTCCCGCCCCACAGGCCTGCAGGTGGAGTTCATCAACCCCATCTTCGAGTTCTCCCGGGCCATGCGGCGGCTGGGCCTGGACGACGCCGAGTACGCCCTCCTCATTGCCATCAACATCTTCTCCGCTGACCGGCCCAACGTGCAGGAGCCGAGCCGCGTGGAGGCCCTGCAGCAGCCCTACGTGGAGGCCCTGCTCTCGTACACGCGCATCAAGAGGCCGCAGGTACGCGGCCCCGCCCCTCCCAGGGCCCTGGCGGGGACAGGAAGGCCCCATGTGGGGTCACAGCTGGGCCCTGGCTGCTACACCTGCTGCCCGGCTTCTCTGGTAGCGCCCTGAGCCCCGGCTGGTGCCCTCTTGGCAAAGTCTGGCCTCAGGCCTCAGGCCTCTGCCCTGGCCAGCCTACACTGGTGGTGGTGGGGATGCTGACCAGAGCCTGCCTCCCTCCTGTTCCCCCCGCCGCCACCCCCCTGCAGGACCAGCTGCGCTTCCCCCGGATGCTAATGAAACTTGTGAGCCTGCGCACACTGAGTTCTGTGCACTCAGAGCAGGTCTTTGCCCTGAGGCTCCAGGACAAGAAGCTGCCGCCTCTGCTGTCTGAGATCTGGGACGTCCACGAGTGAGGGGCCTGGCCGCCCTGCCCCACAGCCCTGCCCCCTCCAACGCATGGACGTTGTTGCCCCTTCCTCCTGGAGAGGCCAGGAGTGGGCCTGGGGTCCCACCTTGCGGCTTATAGCACAAGCCCTGGCCCACCAGTCCCTCGGGCGAGCCCCCGCCAGGGTCCAGGGGGCTCCCTCCCTGCCCACTGAGTCTTCCTGGGAGGGCTGGGTGGGTCCTAGGTCCCGACCCCGACCCTCCTAGCACTACCGGCTGCCCTCCCCACCCAGCTTACACCACAAGCTCACTGCGCAGTGCACCTTGAGCAGAGGGAGTGGGGGGCCTGTGGCTCTCCCTTCCAGCCTGAGAAACCGCAGGCCCCCCTCCCTCTGTTCCTTTTATTTAATAAAAACTAAAAAAAGACAAAAACAGGAAAATAAACGACTAGAAACCTGCCCTGAGCCAGCGTGAGTCCAAGGTGTGCGGGGGATGGGATGTCAGCGACTTCGTGGACACCAGCTCC
Source organism: Hyaena hyaena (assembly GCF_003009895.1). Classification (NCBI taxonomy): domain Eukaryota; kingdom Metazoa; phylum Chordata; class Mammalia; order Carnivora; family Hyaenidae; genus Hyaena; species Hyaena hyaena. Next base: position 858,102 of record NW_024080641.1, on the reverse strand, counting down.
CTGAACCTTGTGTTGCTACGCTGGCGGAGGGTTCAGGGCCACGTGACCGGGTGATGGGGTGGGGGTGGGGTGTCCAGGAGAGGCTGACAGCCCTGGCGTCATCTCCCTGGACCAGGTGAGTTGGAGGCTGCCGAAGGACAGAGAATTTAAGTGGATGAAGGGTCAGGCTCTCAGGCCACAAATGTTTCCTGAAGCCCCTGGGCACCGTGCTGGCCCAGGATGCAGATGTTCGTGTAACAAGTGTGTACAGGGCACTCACTGTGTGGCAAACAGAATTTCAGGCACTGGAAACACCGGAGAACAAGATAAAGCCCTTCCTGGGCGGTGGCCACCAGTCAGGGCTGGCGGCGGGGAGGGGGGGGGCAGCTAGAACGGAAGGGAATAGGGGCTTTAACGGGGCAGTGAGCTGCAGTGTGGCAGCCCAGACGTAGGAGGCGGCAAGTCTTCACAGGGAGATCATGTCCCAGGGGGCACCTAAACCACACAAGGGGGCTGGGTCCCCAAATTGAGGGGAGGGCACATGCCAAGTCTGGAAGGTGAGAGGCTCTGGTGATTTCAGAGGAAGGACGGGCTGTGGACACCTCAGTCCCTCCTTCCCCTGTGCCAGGCTCCCGAGGGCTCACGGAGGTGAGCTGGATGGACAGTCCTGGCCAAGAGTGAAGGGAGTGTTGCTTGGGGGGCGGGCTGGGTACTGAAAGGTGTGCTTTTTCGAGGGGTTCGGGGGAAGGTGACGGGGAAATGGCTAGTTCCAAGCAGTGTGCCTGGCGCCCCCGGGTGTGCCCGTCCTGCGGAAAGTCTAGTCTACAGGTGGGGAACCCGAGGTCGTGAGACAGAACTGAGCGGACCTCCCCTACGCGGGGAGGGCAGACGTCAGCCCTTCCGCCAGCGGAAAGGACAGTGCGCAAGGTGTCCTCTCGACTTGGCCTCCCGCTGAAAGCAGGCGTGCGAGCCGAGGATGCGCGCGAGGCTCTCGCGGGCGGGGAGGCGGGGCCGGGGGGACCGGGGCAGGTCGCACGGCCGCGCGCACGGAGAGCAGGAGCCGCGGAGCTACGGCCGGAGGGGGCGTGGCTTGGGGGGAGTCGCACCTCTCAAGGCGGGGCGGGGTTTGGCGAGAATTTATGCAAAATGGGAAGAGGCGACATCCTAAGTTGGGAGGACGGGGCGTGGCCTAGTTCCAGTCGAGGGGAGGGGCGTGGCTCAAAGGCGTGTCGGGGCGTGTTCTCGCCCTACTTGGGCGGTGGGGGCGTGGCCCGGCGCGGCGCGCGGTGGATCTGAGCCTGCGCGCGCCGGAGTCAGGGGTCACGGCGGCGTAGGCTGTGGCGGGAAACGCTGTTTGAAGCGGGTGAGTAGGGGCAGAAGGGGGATTGCAGGGATTCGACTTGGCAGGGAAGGAGGGTGGAGGAGCCGGGCATGTAGGCCTGAGAGAAGGGTTGCGAAGCGGGCCGTGGCGGGGGGAGGGCGCGCGGTAGAGGGGGAAGGGCCAGTGGTTCTGGGCGCGTGCGTGGGGGCGCGCAGGAAGATGACTGGGGTTGGGGGGGCCCCTCGGGATGCGGGGGGCTCTTGTGCTGGGCATCTGGCCCCTGGGTGAGCCGGGGGATGTGCCCTGGAGGATCTTTGGGGCGGCAGGATCCCGGACGCAGTGGAAGACTGAATTGGTGCACGTGGTGGCATGTGCTACCCCTTATTCACTAAATATTGAGTATTCTATGCCAGGCACCATTCTAGAAGCAGAGGCTACAGCCCGAACAAGTCAGAGAAAGTCGTTGGCTCAGGAGAAGACAAACAGTAGACAAGTGATAAGTAATAACGGTAAAGCAATGCTTTCGGGGCTTGGTATCTTATCCGAAGTGAAATAAAGCTAAATTCTTTAGCTGCAGTGATCAAAAATCCTCTCTCTGGAGAAGTGACATTTGACAGAGAAGTCAGCCATGTAAAGAAAGGTTTGGACAGCGGGACCATCAGGCGCAAAGGCCCTGAGGTGGGAAGGAGTTTGGCCTGTTTGTAGCTGGAGCCAAGGAAACAGGCCAGGTTGGAGGCATGATGGAGAACCCGATCCTTGCCAACGTTGCCGTGGGCTTTGGCTCTCATTCCAGGTCCCACAGGGAGCCAGGGGAGGTTTTGAGCAGCAGAGCGACCTGGCCCACCCTGCGTTTAGGGAAAAGTCCCTGGGTGCTGATTGAAGATGGGATTGTAGTGGGAACAGGAAAGCAAGGAGGAAGGCCAGCTGGGAGACCAGGGGACAGTGGCTCAGACCCCAGTGCTATCTGTCAGCCTCAGGTTGTCTTTGGGGTTGGAGCCAGCAGGACGCGGGGGTGTAAGGAAGAGCTCAGGTGGCTGGGGTGTGTGGTTTGGCTGATGGAGAAGGTGGAGGCAGGGCAGATTTGGGGCACCGCTCAAGTGGCGGTGAGTGGGCAGGGTTTAGAGAGGGGCAGGGTGATGTCATCTTCTCTGCTTCATAACCCCACCCATGCCAGGAGCCTGTGGTTACCTGCCCTCCCCCGCCCTTGGCTGTGTCTCACACGCAGGCCTCTTGTCGCTTAGAGATGCTCCTTTCCTACCAGAGACCTTTGCGATGCTGCTCCCTTCTCCTGCGCTGCTCCTTTCTGCGCTGCTCCCTTCTCCTGTGCTGCTTTTCCCTCCGTCTTCAGTCCCTCTTTCATTCACCTGCTCTCATGGCAGGGACTTTGCTGGCACTGGGGAGCCAATGATAATTCAGTTTGGTTGGGGGGAGGCCAGGAGATCTGAATCCAGAGTGCTCTGAGCCAAAACAGGGCAGCACTAGTCTTTGGGAAGCGAGAGAAGGAAGCTTCAGGGGCTTGGGAATACTTGTGGGGTGGGTGACACTCAGGAGTCTAAAGTGCCACACCTTGAAGTGGCCTGCGTTCCGGACACCGTGTGAGTGACGCTGGGACCCTAACTGGAGTGAGACCCTGACCCCTGAATTTTTTTTTTTTAAGTTTATTTATTTATTTTGAGAAAGGGAAAGAGAATCCCAAGCAGGCTCCGTGCTGTCAGTGCAGAGCCTGACGCAGGACTTAAACTCACCAACCATGAAATCATGATCTGAGGCTTTTTTTTTTTTTTTAAGTTTTAAGATTTTTAGTTTTAAGTAATCTCAACACCCAGTGTGGGGGCTTAAACTCACAACCCTCAGGTCAAGAGTCACATGCTCCACCTACTGAGCCAGCTGGGGGCCCCCAGTGAGGCCTGTTTAAAAAAAATTTTTTTAATGTTTGTTTATTTTAGAGAGAGACAGAGAGCAAGCAGGGGAGGGGCAGAGAGAGAGGGAGACACAGAATCCGAAGCAGGCTCCAGGCTCTGAGCGTCAGCACAGAGCCCGACGCGGGGCTTAAACCCACAAACCGCAAGATCATGACCTGAGCCGAAGTCGGAAGCTCAACCGGCTGAGCCACCCAGGCGCCCCCATTCATCTTGTCCCCTGTCCGTCCCGCAATGCCCAATGAAGACTATGGGGAAGGGGATTCTGTCTTGTCTCCTGCTGTGCCTGCTGCTCCCTGAAGAGTGAGTGCCTAGGACACAGGACGAAGGAAGAAGCTCACAGAATCTTCACGATATCTCCCGAGGCAGGTGCTGTCACCCACTCACACAGTGACTAGAGCCAAGGCCCAGAAAGGTGAAGCTACCTGCCCGAGGCGGCACAGCTAGCTTGGAGGGTTCAAAGACAGGCAGGCGTGTCCCAGAGCCCCACTGTGAGTCAGCACCGCAGCCTGCCGGCCTGCAGGGGTATCTGGCGAGGTACAGGGGTGAACTGCTCTCTGCCCAGCAGAGGAGACAGGCCGGAGATGGGTTCTTCTGCTTGCTCACCCCTGTGCCCTGGCTCCCACACATCTAGAGAGGGAAAGATTAAATAATTGCAAAAGTAACTTTTCACTCTGCCCTCCCCCCCCACCCCCCCGCTTCCGGAAAACTACATGCTTTTCATGCTTTGGTCTCGTCCCTCCTCTGGGCTCCCTGACTCTCACTACCCTTATCACAGGCCAGCGACCATCTGGGCCTGTGTCTGACTCCCCCGCTTTTCCGCGTCCTCAGCCTTGTCCAGCACAGGGCCTGGCTTTGGGATGTGTTTGCTGGGTGGCACCACCCCCCTCCTTTTCTCAGCCACCTAAGTCCTCTGTCCGCAGAGACTCAGTCCTAGGTCAGCTCTTCCAGGACAGTCGGCGGCCCCTCGGGGCACCCAGGGCACCTGGTACTACTTCCCTTATTGCCCAGGTGCACCCAACCCAGCACTGCTTCACAATGTGAGCTCCCCAAAAACGGGTCAGGGGCGCCAGAGTGACTCAGTTAAGTGTCCGACTCTTGATACTGGTTCAGGTCTTGATCTCATTCAGTTTCATGAGTCCCAGTCCCACATTGCACTCTGTGCTGGCAGCACCGGGGCCTGCTTGGGATTCTCTCTGTTTCCCTCTCTCTTTCTGCTACTCCTCTGCTCACATGCTGTCTCTCAAAATAAATAAATCTTAAAAAAAAATTTAGTAAATAAATGAAAGTCTTAAAAACAGGCCTCACTGAGAAGGTGACATTTGAGTAAAAATCTAAAGGAGGGAGGGAGGAAGCCATGGGGACATCCAGGAAAGAGTCGGGCAGTGGGAATGGCTTGTGCAAAGGTCCTGAGGTAGGACCAAGCCTGGCATGTTCAGGGAACAGAGAGGAGGCAGGCAACTGGAGCCAAGTGAACAAGGGGAAGAGGGCAGGAGTTAATGTCTAAAAGGGAAGGGGGTGATTGTGCAGGGTGCTGGGGGCCAGCCAGAGGACTTTGCTTTAGCTCTGCATGAGATGGGACCCAGGGGCCAGTTCTGAGGGGAGGAGGGATGGGATGACCTCGCATATTTGTACGGGATCCCTCTGGTTGCTGTGTGAAGAATACACTGCGGGCGGCGGGGGGGAGCTCCTCATTCATTCAGCACCTCGTTCTCCAGCGCCTGCTGTGTGCCATCCACTGTGCAGACACTGAGTGACAAAACAGACCAGATCCCTGCCCGCGCTGGGCTCTGGCTCCAGCAGGGGGAGACAGACAAAAAGCAGTGCACAAAATAAAGACACCAACAATCTTGGAGAACCGAGGGACCCGGGCTGGGAGCCTGCAGGGGCTGGGAAGTGCTGAGACTCAGGTCGTGGGCAGGCGGAACAAGAGTATGTTATGAGGGGAAGAAAGAAGATGGGGTGACTCCGAGGTGCTTGGCCTGGTGGGAATTGCCCTTTACTGAACTGGGGTGCTGAGACGGGTGCAAGGAGCAGGTCGGGGCGGGGGGAGAGGAGGGGCCCGGCTTGGGAGTGCGAGTTGCCTACAGACTGCACAGTGAGCAGCTGGGTCGCGCATCTGGGGACGGGAAGGCAAGCGTGATCAGTGGTGTAGAGGTGGCAGGGAAAGCCATCAGATAGAGATGGGACAGGAACCCCGAGGGAGGGAGTGTCACAGAAAGCAGCGGGGCACTCAGCCTCCTCTATTTGCCAGTGACGGTTGGAGAGAAGGAGAGGGCGCCGTGCTTCCCCAGCTCCTGTCCTGCGCCAGGGCAGCTGGGAGGGGACACGGGGCTTCTTTCCTCCTAATCTGTCCTCACTACGACAGGGAGCTAGCATAGGAACCTCGATTTTGCTCCCTGAGTCACCTTCCCTCTCATCACACCCTCCCGGCAACAGCCCGCTGACCAAGGGCGGCCAGACTGCCCCCCTTCCGCCTCCCCTCTGCATGGTCAGCGGCCAGCCGTTGCCCCTCCGCCCCACCCAGGCCTCTCCCCCCAAGTCCGAACTCCATCTCTCCAGCCGCCTGCGCGCCGGGAGCAGAGGCCGCAGGCTTTTTCCTTCCTGAGGGATACGCTACCCGTAGGTGTAAAAGGAGAGGCCGTGCAGAACCTTCGGCCCGAGCGAAGCGCGTGTGCGCCCATCCCAGCAGCACTGTTCCTCGTGGGCAAAAGGTGCCCACGCCGCCAGTGTGCCCGAGGGACGGACGGACAAACACGGTGTGACGCAGCCACACGGTGGGGAAACCCTCGGGCATAAGCAGGAGCGAGGGGCCGACATGTTCTGCTCACGGTGGAGCCGGAAAACACCGGCCTAAGTGAAAGAGGCCAGACCCCGAGGGCCGCGTATTGGAAGCGTCCGTGTATAGGAAATGCCCAGAATAGGCAAAGCCAGAGACGGACAGAGTCGGTTTGTGGTTGCTTTGGGCTCGGGAACGTGGGGTGGGGGCGGGCTGAGCTGAGGGGTGATGGCCAAGGGTGGGGTGGGGATTCATTTTGGGGTGATGAAAAGGCTCTAAGGTTGACCGTGGTGATGGTCACACAGCTCTAAATACACTAAAAGCCATCAAACTGTACACTCGAAATGTGGGCCGTATGGTGTGATTTCTATCTCAATAAAAATGCCCCAACCCGTCCCCGCCATCCCAGGAAGCCAGTGTTACCAGTTTATTACCTATCTTTCCAGAATTATGCATTAAAAACAAACATGCTTATATGTATTCTCCCACACACCTTGTAAAAATGTTATTTTTAAAATTTTATGTATTTCCCCCCCCACTTATTTTTTTAAGTAATCTCCACACCCAGCATGGGGCTTGAACTCACAACCCTGAGATCAAAAGTCGCGGGCTCCACCAACTGAGCCAGCTAGGCAACCCCCCTCAATGTTTGCTCTGAAAAATTGCTGTTGTCATGCATAGGCATTGCATGGAGCGGCCCCTGGGGGGCTCAGTCGGTTGGGTGTCCAACTTCGGCTCAGGTCATGAGTCGCTGCTCGTGGGTTCGAGCCCTGCGTCGGCTTCTGTGCTGATAGCAGCCTGGAGTTTGCTTCCAATTCTGCCTCCCTCTCTCTCTCCCCCTCCCCTGCTCACACTCTGTCTCTCTCTCAAAAATAAACAAACATTTAAAAAAGAAAGTTGCATGACAGACACAACAGAGGACCCCCACGTACCCTTTGCCTGCATGCAGCAGCTGTTAACATGCTGCGTCATTTGCTTTATCTGGACACACATATACTTTTTAAATTTTCTGTCTTTTTTATTTTTGTTTATTGATTTTTTTAAGTTTATTTATTTATTTTGAGAGAGAGAGAGGAAGAGGGAATCCCAAGCAGGCTCTGCTCTGTCAGTGCAAAGAGCCCATGGCAGGGCTTGAACTCATGACCTGTGAGATCATGACCTGAGCAGGAATCAAGAGTCTGACACTTAACCAGCTGAGCAACCCAGGTGCCCCTTTATTCATTTTTTAAAATTTGTTTTGAGATGGAGAGAGAGAATCCCAAGCAGGCTCAACTCTCCGTGTGGAGCCTGATGTGGGGCTCGATCTCACGACCTGAGCCTAAATCAAGTTGGATCTGAACCGACTGAGTCTCCCACGTGCCCCATTTTTTTCTTTTTTGGCTGAACTGTTCTCAAGTTGTAGTTATCATGGTACTTGGCCTCCAAAAACTCTAGCAGAACAGTGACATCCTACAGAACTGTGATAAAATTCTCATAATCGAACCATTTAACCTGAGGCAATACTGTTACCTCAAAGGCAATCCTTATTTCATTTGTCCAGTTTTCTGGTAATGTTCTGCATAGGTATTTTCTTTTTAATTAATTTTTTAGGGTTTTTTTTTTTTTTTTTTTTGAGAGAGGGAACCAGAATTTGAAACAGGTTCCCGACGTGGGGCTTGAACCCACAAACCATGAGATCATGACCTGAGCCGAAGTCGGATGCTCAGCCAGCTGAGCCACCCAGGTGCCCCTGCATAGCTATTTTTAATATATATATATTTTTAAGTAGCTTCATCCCCAGCCCAGAGCCGAACACGAGGCTTGAACTCACGACCCTGAGATTAAGACCCGACCTGAGATCAAGAGTCAAACGTTTAACTGAATGAGCCACCCAGATGGCCCTGCTCTTTTTTATTTATTTTTTTTAATGTTTTTTTATTTATGTTTGAGTGGGAGAGAGAGGGTGTGCATGCACAAGTAGGGGAGGAGCAGAGAGGGGGACGGAGGATATGAAGCAGGCTCCGCTCTGACAGCAGTGAGCTCCATGCGGGGTTAGAACTTAAAAACTGTAAGATAGTGACCTGAGCCAAAGTCTGACGCTCAAGCACTTGAGCCACCCAGGTGCCCCAGCTGTTTTTTTATTTTTGATTAAAAAAAATTTTTTTTTAATGTTTATTGTTGAGAGAGAGTGAGCACGAGTAGGGGAGGACAGAGAGAGAGAGGGAGACAGAGGGTCTGAAGCAGGCTCCGTGCTGTGAGCACAAAGCCTGACGTGAGGCTCAAACCCACTAATTGTGAGATCATGACCTAAACCCAAGTTGGACACTCAACCGACCAAGCCACCCAGGTGCCCCAGCTATTTTTGATTTTTTAATCCAAGATCTGATCTGTGGTCACACGCTACATTTAGCTGTCAGGACTGTGTAGTCTCTCCTTCAATTTAGAGGTTTCCTGGCTTTCCTACCCACCTCCCCCACCCCAACCCTTTCATGATATTGACATTTTTGAAGTTTCCAAACTGGTAGTTTTTGCAGCCCAGTCCTTACTTTGATATGATTGTTTCCTAATGCAAAGACTCAGGGCAAACTTTTTTTAGACATTATTTTTTCTAATATAAAAAGATAGCAATCTAAGTACACCTTTCTGCAACGTTGGCTTCTCTAACAATAGGTCTTTGAGAGCCCTCCACATCAGTACATAGAGAGCTTCCTCATTCCTTTATACAGCTGCATAATATTCCACGGAACAGATTTCGTGCAGTTTATTTAAACAATCCCCCAGGGGAGGACATTTAGGTGGTTTCCAGGCTTTTGCCACTTCAAACAATGCTGCCGGAAATAACCTCATAAATGCAGTTTCTCCTATGTGATAGTATATCTCTAGCACAAACCCCCTAGGTGGGGAGATGGGGCCTTCCAACTTTTATGTTTTAATGGAGGTGGAATTTACATATAGTGAAATGCACAGGTTCTCAAGGGGACAGTTGTGGGTAAGGTACATTTTCGTCAGCCCAGAAAATTCCCTCATTCCCCTTCCCAGTCAGCCTCTCCCTCGTAAGCAGGCCCTAGCCGGGTTTGTAGCACTGTAGATTAGTCTATTCTGGAACTGTGTAGGGGTGCCTGGGGGGCTCAGTCAGTTAAGCATCCCACTTGATTTCGGCTCTGGTCGTGACCTCACAGTTCGTGGGTTCAAGTACCGCTTTGGGCTCTGCACTGACAGTGCGGAGGCTGTTTGGGATTCTCTCTCCCTCTCTTTCTGGCCCTCCCCCACGTGCACCTGCGTGCGCGCTCTCTCTCTCTCTCTCTCTCTCTCTCTCAAAAATAAACATTTTTAAAAATAGGTTAAAAAAAAAGGAAAAGAAAACTTTGTGTAAGTGGCAGCACAGCATATATACTCTCTCATTCTCAATTGAGGTGAAATTAACCATTTTAAACTGTAGAGTTCAGTGGCATTTAGTACGTTCACGATGTTGCACATCTACTACCTCTGTCTACTTCCAGAACATTTTCATCACCCTCAGAAGGAAAACCCCACATCCATTAGCAATCACTCCACATTTCTGCAAGGCATACTTGTGTATCTGGCTTTTTTTTTTTTTTTAATTTTTATGTATTTTTTTTAATTTTTAATGTTTTATTTATTTCTAGGAGAGAGAGAGAGAGAGAGAGAGAGAGCGTGAGTGGAGGAGGGGCAGAGAGAGAGGGAGACACAGAATCTGAAGCAGGCTCCAGGCTCTGAGCTGTCAGCACAGAACCCGATGCAGACCTGAGCGGATGTCTGATGCTTGACCGCCTGAGCCGCCCAGGCGCCCCCATGTGTCTGGCTTTTTCCGCGTGGCATGTGTTTGAGATCCGTCCATCCAGTGTATCTCTCCGTGGCTGCCTCCTGTCTAATGCTGAGATGTATTCCATCATATACCAACCCGAACATTTGCCAACAACACATCTACAATGAGTTCGGATTTTTCTATTTGTTAAGGTCTGGGCTAAGCTGGAACAGAGACTCCATGGCACAGTGGTCCCGGAAAGATACAAGGGTATTTCTCCACATAACTGCCTTCAAGTAGGCAGTTCTTCCCCAGAAGCTTGTCAGGGGGCCTGGGTTCCTTCCATCTTGTAGCTCCGCGTTCCCTGAAATGTTGACCTTGACCCCTTGGTTCACCTCCACTATATCCATGCTCCAGCCACAGAGAAGAGGGAGGAGGCAAGAGGCAAACTTCTTTTAAGGCTGTCCCAGTCATTCCTTCCATGAAATAACTCAGTAACAGGAGCGTCCCTGGCAATGCATGCTGGGAAATGTAGTCTTAGGTGGGGTCGCCTGTGGCAGCTCAGAGGTAAGGGGTCAGTTGCAAAAGGACGAAGGGGAGACTGGATGTGGGACTCGGTGGGGTTAGGGGACCTGGAGGTGTTCATTTGAACTTACGGCAGCTGACCTGTTCCCTACCCGCCCTCCCTCCCAGCTAGGTCCGGGGTCTGGCTTGGGCTCCTGTACTCTGTCCAGGCCTGGACGCGGGGAGGCATGTACTTTTAAAAACTTTCTTTCTCGGGGCGCCTGGGTGGCTTAGTCGGTTAAGCGTCCGACTTTCGCTTAGGTCATGATCTCCCGGTTCGTGGGTTCGAGCCCCGCGTCGGGCTCTGTGCTGACTGCCAGCTCAGAGCCTGGAGCCTGTTTCAGTCTGTGACTCCCTCTCTCTCTGCCCCTCCCCTGCTCACGCTGTCTCTCTCGCTCTCTCCTAGAAATAAATAAATTAAAAAAAAACATTAAAAAAAAGATTCCTCATTTTCTCAGGACATACATATGTTGGGTTGTGTCAATTTCTCTTACTGAGCTGGGCTTCAGGTGTCACTTGTGGAGAAGGAANGGTCATGATCTCCCGGTTCGTGGGTTCGAGCCCCGCGTCGGGCTCTGTGCTGACTGCCAGCTCAGAGCCTGGAGCCTGTTTCAGAGTCTGTGTCTCCCTCTCTCTCTGACCCTCCCCTGCTCACGCTGTCTCTCTCTCTCTCTCCTAGAAATAAATAAAACATTTAAAAAAAAAACTTTCTTTCTCTTTTTTAATAATCTTAAACTGATGGGAAGATGCAAAGAATAATACAAAGAGGACTATATACTCTTTACCCAGATTCACATGTTTTAACATTTTCCCTGATTTGTTTTATGATTTGCATGTACACAAGCTTTCTTTTTCTCCTTTCTGTATACACATATGCCACCTAAAAATTTTTTTCAGTAGCTTGAATACATCATAGCTATTTACCGTTAAATAGTTGAGTGTGTATTAAACAAAAAAATTTTTTTAATGTTACTTATTTCAGAGAGAGAGAGAGACAGCGTGAGCAGGGGATGGTCAGAGAGAGAGGGAGATACAGAATCTGATACAGGCTTCAGGCTCTGAGATGTCAGCACAGAACCCGACCCGGGACTCAAACCCACGAACCGCGAGATCACGACCTGAGCCGAAGTCGGACACTTAACTGACTGAGCCACCCAGGTGCCCCAGTTGAGTGTGTACTTTAAGTTTTTATTTATTTATCTTGAGAGAGATAGACTGTGCAAGTGGGAGAGGGGCAGAGAGAGAGAGAAAGAGAGAGAATCCTAAGTAGACTCCATGATGCCTGATGTGGGGCTCGAACTCATGAAAACTTAAGATTGTGACCTGAGCTGAAACCAAGAGTCAGATGCTTAACTGACTGACCCACCCAATCACCCCGAGTGTATATTTTCTTAGAATATTCTCTTACTGGGGGCGCCTGGGGGGCTCAGTTAAGCGTCTGACTTCTGCTCAGGTCATAATCTCACGGTTCATGGGTTCGAGCCCCGCATCAGGCTATGTGCTGACAGCTAGCTCAGAGCCTGGAGCCTGCTTTGGATTCTGCGTCTCCCTCTCTCTCTGACCCTCCCCTGCTCACACTGTCTCTCTCAGAAGTAAATAAAACATTAAAATTAAAAAAAAAAAAATATTCTCTTACTGAACCATAGTGAAGTTACCAGCCTGAATAGGCTTAACTTGAATACAGTCTTTGGTCGAACCTACCAGAGGATTTGTACCTTCATATCAATATATCTTATCAAAATATGATCCAAAATAATTTTTCAAATGTTGCAATTAAGAAAACATAAATGAGGGGCGCCCGGGTGGCTTAGTTGGTTGAGCGTCCGACTTTCGCTCAGGTCATGATCTCGCGGTTCGTGGGTTCGAGCCCCGCGTCGGGCTCTGTGCTGACTGCCAGCTCGGAGCCTGGAGCCTGTTTCAGTCTGTGACTCCCTCTCTCTCTGACCCTCCCCTGCTCACGCTGTCTCTCTGTCTTAGAAATAAAACATTAAAAAAAATTAAAAAAAAAAAAAAAAGAAAACATAAATGGGGCTCCTGGGTGGCTCAGTTGGTTAAGCACTTGACTTTGGCTCAGATCATGATCTCACGGTCCTTGAGTTCGAGCCCCACATCAGGCTCTGTGCTGACATCTCGGAGCCTGGAGCCTGCTTCAATTCTTTGTCTCCCTCTCTTGCCCCTCCCCTGCTCTCTCTCTCTCTCTCTCTCTCAAAAATAAATATTAAAAATTTTTTTTAATTAAGTTTATTAAAAAAAACACTATAAACATGTAAATTGCAGCCTCTGTATGGTTTTTTGTTTGTGTTTCCTACATTAGATCCTAGATTACAGGGGGTTGCTATAGAGGGCATTTTTTTTAATGATTAAAAAAATTTTTTTAATGTTTTATTTATTTCTCTGAGAGAGAGAGAGAGAGAGCATGAGCAGGGGAGGGTCAGAGAGAGAGGGAGACACAGAATCTGAACCAGGCTCCAGGCTCTGAGCTGTCAGCACAGAGCCCAACACAGGGCTCGAACCCACGAACCGCGAGGTCATGACCTGAACTGAAGTCAGACGCTTAACCGACTGAGCCACCCAGGCACCCCTATAGAGAGGGCATTTGGGGGGATAGTTAGAGAAACTGGAAAATGGACTCTTTGTTATGCTGTGGTTGAGTTGTTGTTAAATGTCCTGGATTTGATCACCACACCTTGCTGCTTGTAAAGAATGTCTTCGGGACGCCTGGCTGGTTCAGTCAGTACAGTATGCGACTTTTGATTCCAGGGCTGTGAGTCCAAGCCCCGCATTGGGCATGGAGAAAGAAAAGAGAAAAAGAGAGCCTGTCCTTGTCCTTCAGCAACGCATGCTAAAGCACAGGGTCGGGGCATAATATCCAACTGACATATCTGACTGATGCACACCTACCTCAGATGACTCGGGAAACTCAGTTGCACGATGTGCACGTATTACCATATTCTGTATGGAGGCAGCGATGAAGCAAGTGTGGCATCAGGTTGATAACGTGGGGGATCTGGGTGAAGGGTGTGCAGTGTGCAAATTCGAACTTACTTCAGAATTAAAAGGACTTCGATTTCTGTTTGTTTTTTTTTTAAATGTTTTTATTTTTGAGAGACAGAGAGAGGTAGCATGAGCAGGGTAGGGTCAGAGAGCAAGGGAGACACAGAATCCAAAGCAGGCTCTAGGCTCTGAGCTGGCTGTCAGCACAGAGCCCGATGTGGGGTTCAAACCCCTGAACCGTGAGATCATGACCTGAACCAAAGCCAGACGCTTAACCGACTGAGGCACCCAGGCGCCCTTCTGTTTTGTTTTTAAGGGCAAGGGAAGCTTGTGAAGTGATTTGAGCCGGGAAGGGACTGGATCACATTTGTGACTGGCCTGAAGAGGTGCTTCCCAGCTGCTTATTGGAGGAAGGCCCAGGCAGGCGGGGTGGCGGGTAGGCGCGGGCATCAGGGACAGAGGTTTATGGAGAGAGAGGGGCATGCTGCAGACTGGGTCTGTGAGTGGGTGGAGGCCATGCCTGTGACGGGGGGTTAGCCGGGGAGAGCAGATAGCGCAAAGGATGTAGAGGGTTTGAGCACGTGAGGAGAGGGTGGCACCGAGCTGGGGAGTGGGCTGTGATCATATTAACTGATGGTATTTGACACGTGGAACCACCGCCCCGTGAGCCTGGGGTAGAGGGTCGTGGTACGCTTGAGGCATTCCGGAGAATGAGAAAAGGCTCATGGTCACGGTTGGTGCACGGGGGGTTCAGGAGGAAGGAAGACATGAACCTTCTTCGAGCCTTGACTCACCCCGCAGGATGGATGGCAAGCGGCGGCCGGGCCCGGGCCCCGGGGTGCCCCCGAAGCGGGCCCGTGGGGGCCTCTGGGATGAGGAGGAGCCGTCTCAGCCATCGCAGTTCGAGGAGGAGCTGGCGCTGATGGAGGAGATGGAGGCGGAGCACAGGCTGCAGGAACAGGAGGAGGAGTTGCTGCAGCCGGCCCTGGAGGGAGCTGTGGACGGTGAGACCTGTGGGGGGACCCCCTGCACCCCCCGTCCCCCCGTCGTGCCTGGGAACCACGTCGGCCACAGAGCTCACCTGTAACTTCTGACTTGTGGCCCACTTTGAGCTCCACGAAGTGCTGGCCTCTAACCTCACACCAGTATGCCTGCCACCTTAGTTGTCTGTGGTTCCAATTCTGACCTTGACCTTTGAGCCCATGACCTCTCCCCGGTTTCCTGCCTGATCCAGAGCCCCGCCTCCACCTGACTTTGCTTTTGCACATCAGGGGCCACCTGAGAGACCATGGGCTGGGCTGGGTGGGCCGTTACTTATTTCGGGGGCAGGACCACCCCTCCATGTAGCTTGCCTCCCCCCCCCCCCCTCCCCAATGACCATAGATGCCCGCTGGCTTCGCCCCTCCCCGCCCTCCCTGGATCCCCAGACGGAGCCCCTCATCTTCCAGCAGTTGGAGATCGACCATTACGTGGGTGAGCTTGGTGGTGAGGCCTGGTGGGTAGGAGGAGGGCCCAGGGCTTTGGGAACAAGATGGACACTCCCAGTCCCCGTCCACATGGCCAGGGCTGGGAGAGGCAGGGACAGGGTTGTGGGTGCCCAAAGGGGCAGCAAGAGGGGAAGGGGGGTTGCAGGTGTCCAGTGGGCTTCCTGGAGGTGGGGACTGTCTTCCAGCCGAGGCGTGAAGGTAAGAGCTGGCTCCTTGCCGAGGGGGGAGGCGTGTGGTTCCACATCCATGCGTCCATCCAGTGTCTGTCAGGAATGACCAGGCATCTGCACTGAACCAGGCCCTGTTCCTGTCAGGCCAGGTCCCTGCTCTCCGAGGCTCAACTTCTAGAAGGATAGGCGGAATGAAAAAGGAAGTGGAACCTCAGGTGGCCATGATTTAAGGCAAACGTAAAGCAGGGTGGGGGTACTGGACCGTGCATCCTGGAGGTGTGGGAAAGCCTCTCCGAGGAGGCGGCAGGGAGCTGCAGGGCAGTCTGGGAAAGGGGGTTCCAGGCAGAGGGTCCTGAGGGGGCAGCAGGTCTGGGACCATTGAGGAACAGCAAGATCAGTGGGGGGGGGGGGGGGCAGGGTGGCACGGGAGATCCTCTCCGCCAAGGCGAGGACTCTGGGGCTCCATTCTGAGCGGGCTGGGAGTCTTTGGCCATGGAGAGGCCCAACCCCGGCTCGCAGGTGAGAAGGCTCCCCTGCAAGAGGGTGAAGAGACGAGTCACAGGCAGGGAGGAAACGTTTGCAGCCCCCGGATCTGAGCAGGGGCTCATGCTGTGAGTCTGTGAGGAGTGTTCAGATCTCAACAGTGAGAAGACAGTCCAGTCCGAAAGTGGACAAAACACTCGGGCCGACAGTTCCCGGAGGATGCTCAGGCTGCCGCTCAGTGTCACTGGCTGTCAGGGAACTGTACATGACAGCTGCGGTGAGACAGCACACCTACCAGGAGAACTAAAGAAAACAGCACCGCTGCCACCAGTCATTGCTAAGGACGCAGAGCAATTGTAAAGTTCGCTCACGCCCCGCTGTGGGAACGCTGTGTGTTGCTGCCCCTCTGGGAAACAGTCTGGAAGCTTCCTAGAGTTCAGCCTACCCTTTCCCCCCCAGCTTTGTTGAGATACAAGAGTCAAATCCACTTTCTTCCTAGGACCAGGCAGTTCCACCCCTAGATATTTCCCCTGCAGGAACGAGAGCCAGCAGACTGTGTGATTCCATTTATACGGTTAGACTCAAAAAAAAGGGCACCTGGGTGGCTCAGTTGGTTAAGCCTCTGACTCTTGATTTTGGCCAAGGTCAGGGCCCCACAGTTTGCGGGACCAAGCCGCACGTCTACGCTGATGGTGCAGAGCCCATGTGGCATTTTCTCTCTCCCTCCCCTGCTCACGCTCGCAAGTGCTCTCTGTCTCAAAATAAATATTTTTTTTAAAGTTAAAACAAAGACAAAATTAGAACGAAGGAGAGTGGCCCATCAGTGCCAGGGGCTGTGGTTACAAAAGTGCATCGTGCAGGAGCGGTTTGGAGTGATGGAAGTGTTTTGTACCGCGGTTTTGTTGGTGGTTACAGGAATCTGCGTATGTGTTAAAGCTCCTGCCACTGCACACACTCGATTTTACTTTTTAATATTTATTTTTGAGAGCGGGTGCGCGGGTGAGTGGGAGAGAGGCAGAGAAGAGAATCACAAGAAGTGCAGAGCCCAACACAGGGCTCAAACTCACCAACCATGCGATTGTGACCTGAGCACTCAAATGACTGAGCCAGCCAGGCACCCCTGTTTTGCTTTTCAAAAGAAAGTATTTTCTGCAAAATGGCCAGGGGGCTCCCTCTGGCTAGAGTGGGGAGACAAAGCCGGAAGTGGAGACCAGCAGGGAGGCGCTCAAAGCTCAGTGACTGGCGTGGAAAGAGCGTGGAAGGCCCGTGCAGGGCCCGTGCAGGCAGAAGCACCCGCGCTGCGGGAACCAGGGGCTGTGCTCCCAGCAAAGGAGGAGCCTGGAGAGGCAGACCTTTGAGGAATCCGAGGGGGTAGCCCCTGCCTCATCCTGTGTTTCACACTCCCCCCAGCCCCGGCGCAGCACCTGCCTGGAGCAGCCCCGCCACCCCCAGGCTCCGCGCCAGTGCTCCGTGCCTTCGGAGTCACTGATGAGGGCGTGTCCGTCTGCTCCCACATCCACGGCTTTGCGCCCTACTTCTACACCCCGGCGCCCCCTGGTGAGTGGCCCCACCCACCCCCAGCCCCCTGGAGGCCCCCTGGAGGCCCCTGCGCTTCTGAGTAGCTCTCCCACCCCCAGGTTTTGGGTCGGAACACCTGGGCGACCTGCAGCGGGAGCTGAATGCCGCCATCAGCAGGGACCAGCGCGGAGGGAAGGAGCTGGCGGGGCCGGCTGTGCGGTCCGTGGAGCTGTGCTCCCGGGAGAGTGAGTGCCGCCCCGGGGCTCCGGCGGGCAGGGCTCCCTCTGCGCCGGTGCCAGCCTCGTCTGTCCGCAGGCATGTTCGGGTTCCGTGGGCACGGCCCCTCCCCGTTCCTGCGCATCACCCTGGCACTGCCGCGCCTCATGGCCCCTGCCCGCCGCCTCCTGGAGCAGGGCATCCGCGTGCCAGGCCTGGGCACTCCCAGCTTCGCGCCTTACGAGACCAACGTGGACTTCGAGATCCGGTACAGCCCCTGCCTCGCTTCTCCAGCCTCTGTGCCCCGCCCCCGCAGTCAGCTTCCGCCTACTGATCCTCACCCCCCATCCAGGTTCATGGTGGACACAGATATCGTGGGCTGCAACTGGCTGGAGCTCCCGGCAGGGAAATACCACCTGAGGCTGGAGGGAAAGGTGCGGGCTTGCCGGGGACAGGGGCACAGAGCCGGGACCCTGCAGCCACTGACACGCCCCCTCCCTGCAGGCCACGCATTGTCAGCTGGAGGTGGACGTGCAGTGGTCTGACGTGATCAGTCACCCGCCGGAAGGGGAGTGGCAGCGAATCGCGCCCCTGCGCGTGCTGAGCTTTGACATCGAGTGTGCTGGCCGCAAAGGTCTGTCTCCAGGGCCCAGGGCTCCTCCCCCTCTCCCTTTAGACGTCAGTTACGTCAGTTACGTGCGAGCCTCGCCCCAAGAGTCCCCATCCTTGCTGAGCTCTCTCGGGAAGGAGGGAGTGAACATGAAATCGTAGGAGGATGGTGGTGGAGAGTGACAGGCAGCTCAGACAGGTGGGCAGGGGACGTGGGGCAGGCCTGTGAGGAGGGATGAGCAGGGGTATGGGGGGGGGAGAACCTCCCCCCCCCCGCGGAGACTAGGAAGTGCAAAGGCCCTGGGGCAGGACCCAGCCTGTGAGAGGCAGGGAGAGGGCCACAAGATGAAGGCAGGGCGGAAGAGCATGGGTCATGCGGGGTCTGCAGGCAGAGGAGAGAGGAGCAGACAGTCTGGGGAGATGGGATGTACGCCCCCCCCCCCGATGTGTCACAAAGGAAAAGGGGAAGTTCGGTCCCCTGCATCCCCCTCCTTGCTCCCTGCGCAGGCATCTTCCCGGAGCCCGAGCGGGACCCCGTGATCCAGATCTGCTCACTGGGCCTGCGCTGGGGTGAGCCGGAGCCCTTCCTGCGCCTGGCGCTCACCTTGCGGCCCTGCGCCCCTATCCTGGGCGCCAAAGTGCAGAGCTACGAGCGGGAGGAGGAGCTGCTGCAGGTGGCTCTCGTTCCTTGTCCCCTTTTGTTCTCAGAACCCGCCTGCCCTCCTCCCCCCCCCCCTTCCCCGCCATCCCAGGTGCGAGGCCATGTCCTCTGGATGCTGAGACGCCAAGTCCACGGGTTCAGATCCCTTTGCTTTGGAGGAGGGTGACCATTTCCTGCCTGGGTTCTGTGTTATTTTCAGAAGCACCTGCCCAGTCTTTCTGCATCAGGCAGGAGGGCTCCAGGCTTGCTCTTGGGGGCTTCCGGGATGTTCCAGGAGTGGGGAGGATCCATGCCAAGGGGACGATCAGGGTGACCCTGGGTGTGCTCCCACCTCCCCCCCAGGCGTGGTCAACCTTCATTCGCATCATGGACCCCGATGTGATCACCGGCTACAACATCCAGAACTTTGACCTTCCGTACCTCATCTCCCGGGCCCAGACCCTCAAGGTAGGGCAGGCAGGTGCCGGAGGCCTGCCTTCAGATGCCCCACTGAGGGCTCAAGGGGTGGGCGCCGCCCTGCTCCCCCTCGCCGCTCTCTCCCTTGTGACTCTGTCCCCCTTGGGCGGCCCAGTGGCTCCAGGGACATCACCGAAAAGCCAGCTCTGTCCCCGTCCCTGCCCTGCTCGAAGTCCAGAAGGTTACCTGGCTTTTGCAGAGGCAGGGTGAGCGTTTCTGATCAAATAAGGAAAGGCCTGTGTGTTCGAAGAGCAGACGGAAGCGTGCAGGGGGGTAGTGTCTTTCCTTCTAGACTTTAAAACACATCAGCCAAAAATACGGGAAAGGGGGAGTCCGTGAAACATGTGGCAAAACTGGATGTTTGTCGAATGTGGGAGTGGCCGTATGTGGCGCGCTGGTTCGCTCGGGCTGCTGGGACAGAGTTCCCCAGGCCTGTGTCGTGTCACAGGCCGGGTCAGAGGGCCAAGACCAAGGCCTCACAGGCTCGTTCCTTAGAGGCCTTTTCTAGCGGCTGGTGGTCTCAGACGTAGGGGTGTTGACGGCGGTCTCCCTGATTCCTCAGCTTGACTTCTCTCTAATTCGGACATATCGCTGCCCACGTTTCCTCTTTTTCTAAGGACACCGTGGGCTTTTATCAGGGCCCTGATGGCCTCCACGTGTTCACCTGCAAAGACCCTATTCCCAAAGCGGTTACGTTCTGAGGTGTGGAGGTTAGGACTTCAACATCTTTGAGGGGGACACAGTTCAGCTCGCAGTGGAGGTCATGTTGTATTATTTCTTCTTTTTCCTTATGTTTGGCCAGTTTCACGATGGAAGATAAGTCATATTTGGGGCGCCTGGCTAGCTCTGTCAGGTGAGCGTGGGACTTGGAACTCAGGGTTGTGAGTTCAAGCCCCACGTTATGCAGGGAACCTACTTAGAAAATACAGTAAAGTGGTATCTTTAAAAATCACGTTGGGGGGCCTGGATGGCTCAGTCAGTTAAGCATTCAACTCTCGATTTCGGCTCAGGTCATGATCTCAGTTTGTGAGTCTGAGCACCGCGTCGGGCTCTGTGCTGACAGTGCAGAGCCTGCTTGAGATTTTCTCTCTCCCTCTCTCTCTGCTCTTCCCCCACTGTGCTTGCTCTCTCTCTCAAAATAATTAAATAAACTTAAATATATTTTTTTGTGGGGTGTGCGGGTGGCTCAGTCAAGCTTCCAACTTCAGCTCGGATCATGATCTCACGGTTCATGGGTTCGAGCTCTACGTCAGGCCCTGTGCTGACAGCTGGGATTCTGGAGCCTGTTTCAGATTATGTGTCTCCCTCTCTCTCTCTGCCCCTCCCCTGCTCGTGCTCTGTTTCTCTCTCTTTCTCAAAAATAAATGCACATTAAAAAAAAATTTTTTTTAATTGTGTTTATGGCCTGAACAGCTCCGGGAAGGGGTCCACCCCTGTCAGCCTGGCATCTGTACGCAGGGCACTGCTCCCTGCCCGCTGCACCCCTGCCCTGCTTCTCCTCCAGCTCAGGCCTCCCCTCTCTACCCTGTCCCTCTCGCCTTGCCCCTCCCAAGCCACTGCCTGTCCTGACCTCAGACCCAGCTCTCTGTCCTTCCCTCTGCTGTGCGCCCACCTTGCTGTCCCCCAGGCCCCTCGCCCCACTCAGCTCAGCGTCATCCCCATCCCCATATCTGCCCCTCCTCCACTGCCCGTCTGGGTGCAGCTCTCCAGCCACCGGGCACCGTGCCTGCCCCCCCCGCAGCCTGGCGTCCTCTGCCTTTCCCCGTCCCGGCCTCCCGTCTCCCCTCCCGTCCATGCCTACCCAGCCCCAGAGGGTCTTCTGCATCAGAGCTCCCCACCCACCCCACCCCTGGCCTCCAGCCGCCCAGCCCGGGGCTCCCAGCAGGAAGAGGGCGGCATCCGGGGTGACGTCTGCATTTTTCTGGCGCGGCCCCGGGGTCCCACATCAGGGCGGCTGCGGCCTCCACCCCTCCCTGGTGCTGTGTCCCCAGGTGGAGTCGTTCCCCTTCCTGGGCCGCGTGTCTGGCCTCCGCTCCACCATCCGGGACTCGTCCTTCCAGTCCAAGCAGACGGGCCGGCGGGACAGCAAGGTGGTCAGCATGGTGGGCCGCGTGCAGATGGACATGCTGCAGGTACGCGCGGGGCCGGGCGGGGGCCGCCCTCCTGGGGCGGCTGCCCGGGCCCACCCTGTGCCCCCCACCTCCCCTCCCCACTGCAGGTGCTGCTGCGGGAGTATAAGCTCCGCTCCTACACGCTCAACGCCGTGAGCTTCCACTTCCTGGGCGAGCAGAAGGAGGACGTCCAGCACAGCATCATCACTGACCTGCAGGTGCCTGGCTGCGGGCCTGTGACCTCTGACCCCGCCCGGCCTCACTCCTCCGTCCCCTGCCCCCTCCTCTGATCTTACTCTTCTGGCTACTCCTCTGGCCCAGCGTCCCACCTCCCTGACCTTGGGCCGCAGTCTCGCAGCTGTATTCTCTTCCCTCCAGTCTGTGATCTCACCCTGCAGACGTGCGTCCCACCGCCTCGGGCCCTGTGTCCCCATCCCCTTCTCCTGCCGCCACCTCTAGTCCACGTTCGCCCGCCAGGCCGCCCCCTTTTCCTCTGACCCCGTCAAGTCCCCGACCCCCAGCTCTGCCCACTCCGCACCCAGACCCTCGCCCTCTCCCTGACTCCTGAGCCCCCGCGGCTGCCCCCCGACCCCCTGATGCCCTCTGTGCCTGTCCCCAGAACGGGAATGACCAGACACGCCGCCGCCTGGCCGTTTACTGCCTCAAGGATGCCTTCCTGCCCCTGCGGCTACTGGAGCGGCTCATGGTGCTGGTGAACGCCATGGAGATGGCACGTGTCACCGGCGTGCCCCTTGGCTACTTGCTCACCCGTGGCCAGCAGGTCAAGGTCGTATCCCAGCTGCTGCGGCAGGTCAGTGGGCGGAGCGGATGGTGGGCCGGTCCCAATGCTTTTAGCAAGTCCCAGCTCCCAGCCTCCGGTCACTGGGTCACTCCCTGTGGCTTCTGGGCAGTGACACCCGACACTCTGTCCCCCCCCCCGACCTCCCTCCATTTCCCGCCTTCTTCCCTCTCAGGCCATGCGTGAGGGACTGCTGATGCCTGTGGTAAAGACAGAGGGTGTCGAGGACTACACGGGAGCCACGGTCATTGAGCCCCTCAAAGGGTATGATCCCGTGTCTGGGTGGGGGTGGCTCAGGGCTTCCAGCCCTGACTCCTCCCCTCCCCCCCCCAGGTACTACGATGTCCCCATCGCCACACTGGACTTCTCCTCCCTGTATCCGTCCATCATGATGGCCCACAACCTGTGCTACACGACACTCCTGCGACCCGGGGCTGCCCAGAAACTGGGGTATGGCACCCTCTCCTTCCCGGGGGCCCCGGGACTGCCCAGGGGCTGGCTTCAGTGGGGGCAGGGCCCAGGACCCAGATGAGGAGGAGGGTAGAGGAGAGACTTGAGAGGTGGGGAGTGCCTGAGGGGGCCTGGGGGGAAGGAGATGGGGAGGCCAAGCATCACCCCCGCATCCTCTGACCCAGCCTGACCGAGGATCAGTTCATCAAGACGCCCACAGGGGACGAGTTTGTGAAGACGTCAGTGCGGAAGGGGCTGCTGCCCCAGATCCTGGAGAACCTGCTCAGCGCTCGGAAGAGGTGGGTTCTTGAGCGCTCCACCCACCCCTGCTCAGAGCTCAGACTTGCTGGGGCTCCTCAGCAGTCCGTCTCTTGTGGGTCACCCCAGGGTTGCCACGCCACACGTTAACTGCTGTGGGTGTAAATTAGAACAAACAGCTCCTCTTTGCCCCCTCTGCTGGGTGCCTCTATGCAGTACACAGCCTGCACGACTGTACACGGCATCCATTTCTAGAAAGGCACCCTGACCAGTGCCTAGGCCCAGGCCTCTCATCTTTCTCGGAGATCTGTGGCGCCGCCACAGTGGCCTGTGCTTCCTCTCCTTCCAGGGCCAAGGCTGAGCTGGCCAAAGAGACAGACCCCCTGCGTCGGCAGGTGTTGGATGGGCGGCAGCTGGCACTCAAAGTGAGCGCCAACTCTGTATATGGCTTCACTGGTGCCCAGGTGGGCAAGCTTCCGTGCCTGGAGATCTCACAGGTGAGTGCCCAGTTCCCACTGTAGAAGGTGGGGGGCACTAGCCCCTCTCTGGGAGAACCAGGGCTCCGTGTGGTAGAGCCCAGGCTGCCCCAACTTGCTGGCTGTTGGGAGAGGGGGATGCATGAGTGGTTCATTCGTTGGTTGAACACATGTTCGCTGAACATCCTGTGTGGGTCCAGCAGGTGGCAAAGTGGACAAGAGTCCCTGCCCTCGTGCAGTGCGCAGCCTCGTGGTCACACAGGTGGCCACAGCAGCACATGTGTGGGATGACAGTTGGTGCCAAGGGCTCTGCAGACAGATGGAGTGGTGGGGGCGGGGGGGTGGCATGGGGGGAGCAGAGGCTTTGTTCATTGCTCACTCATTCATTCCATCTCTCCTAATTCACCTGACAGACCCCACCCCCTCCTCCCCTGGTCTCCGTGAGGGTGAGGGAGGGGAGGCCAGGCCGTGTGTCTGCTCATGGGGGCAGGGGCGGTGCCCAGGAGCACAGCCAGCCAGCCCCTGACGCTGGACGGGCCGTGTGTGCTCTGTCTGGGAAGGAGCAGGTGCAGGTGCGAGGGTGCCTCTTCCTGCCCCAGGGGTGACGGTGCTTGGTCAGTGCTCTGCTCTGAGAGGGCAGAGCCCTCGGGGCCCCCAAGACCCTCCTCACATCAAGTGATGTGCTAGAAGGGCTCCAGGAACTCAGAAAAGCCGTCCTTCTCAGGATTATGATGTAATACAATGAAGGGATAGCGATTAAAGTCAGTGAAGGGAAAAGGCACGGAGCTCCCAACTTGGCTCCGCCAGTGGAGTTAGTGGGCAGTGTTTTTTCTCCCGGCGCGCGACAGCGCATGTGCAGTGTCTCCTGGCACCGGTGCGCGACAGCGCGTGTGAGTGGAGCGTCTCCCATGGCGCTGGTTGCCAACCAGGGATGCTCACCGAGCCTCCGTGTCCTGGATGTTTATTGGGGCTGGTCACACAGGTGTGGAGCATCTGTGTGTGACTGACCTTCATTACTCAGGCTCCGGCCCCTGCAGAGAGGTCAGGCTGATAGCGTGTGACCCCAGGCCTCACTATGAGTCACACTGTCAGCGCAGTCCAAGGTCCTGGGTGAACAATGACACTCTTTTCTGCAGGATGTTCCAAGGGCTTCGAGGTTCCCTCCCAGGAGCCAGCCAGGAGCCAGGCCTCTTTCTGGGCAGGGTTCCTCCTATAGTGCACCCCACCCTTATTGCTCTCATTGGCCTTTCACAAGTCCCAGTGGGCCTCCCCCGCCTCCCTGGCAGAGAGAAGTGGGTGTTTGGCTGTCCGATCCAGGCCCTAAGCAGAGGCCGGGCCAGGAGGACTTGGCTTTGTTTCCCTTGGGGCTTCCTCATCAGGGCCACCGCTTCCTGGTCATGTCCCTCTGTCTTTTCCTTCTTCATCCTTCTCTCTGTTTCTCTGTCATGTCTTTGTTTCTTTGGGTTTTTTTTCCTTATTGCTGTCTCTTAGGTTTATAGGGGCAGGGAGATCAAACAAACAAACAAAAATAAGTACTGAACCATTCCAGAAAAGGATATAAAAAAGAGAAAGGAACATAGAACAGGTGAAACAAGCAGAAAACACTTAGGAAAGTGGTAGATTTAGGCCCAGATGTGTTCAGTAATTATACTAAACATAAGTCACCTAAGTGCTCTAGTTAAAAGACAGAGATCTTTTGACTGGATCCAAACAAAAGCAGAAGAGTGATACTCATCTCTCCTTCATGTGTGCCCCTGGGTCCCCCAGTGCTCCAGCTTCAGTTCTCTTTTTTTTTTTTTTTAAATGTTTTTTTATTTTTGAGAGAGAGACAGCACGAGTGAGGGAGGGACAGAGAGAGAGGGAGACACAGAATCTGAAGCAGGCTCCAGGCTCTGAGCTGTCAGCACAGAGCTTGACACGGGGCTCATGAACTGTGAGATCATGGTCTGTGCTCTGGTGACTGAGCCACCCAGGTTCCTCTTCAGCTCTGTTATTTGCAAAGTAAGATCGTTGGGAAGTTTCTCCATGAGGTTGGCATATCCTCCTGCTCTGGGGGTGGGGGGGCATTTCTGGTTACCCAAGGATTTGGGGGTGGCCCTGCTGGCTTTTGAGGAGGGAGCCAGGAACATCGGTGATCCTGCCCCATAGAGAACTGCCTGCAGTGTCACCACGTGTCGCGGCACCTCCATGGAAGGAAACAGCATGCTGATGGCCTCTTCTGGCCTTAGCCTTTCCTAACACTCAGTTTTTGCAGACCTTCCTCCTTTGTGCCCAGAGCTCTGGGCCAGCGACCCAGTTCTTTCCAACAGATGGTTAAGAAGCAGCTTAGTAACCCCATTTTGTAGATTTGGACATCAAGGCCCAGAGGGGCAGAGTAACTCACCCAAGCACATGCCCCCAGGAAGTAGCGGAATGGCACCCCGAGCCCAGGACTCCTGGGTCGTCACTTCATGGTTCTCTCCCTGACAGAGCGTCACTGGGTTCGGGCGCCAGATGATTGAGAAAACAAAGCAACTGGTGGAGTCCAAGTACACAGTGGAGAATGGCTATGTCACCAATGCCAAGGTCAGAGGCCTCCCCTCCCACTGCCCAGATGTGGGGCTGGGTAAGGGGAATTGCAGGGGCCTGGCCCCCATCTCCCCCCGCCCCTCAGTCATACACACCCCTTGCTTCCCAGGTGGTGTATGGTGACACCGACTCGGTCATGTGCCGATTTGGTGTCTCTTCTGTGGCTGAGGCAATGGCCCTGGGGCGGGAGGCTGCGGATTGGGTGTCGGGCCACTTCCCCCCACCTATCCGGCTCGAGTTTGAAAAGGTAAGGGGGAGCCTGCCTCGGGGCTCAGAGTGGGCACATGTGGGTCCCGCAAGTTTCACAGGGTCTCTGATTCTCGGCGCCTGCGTCCCCATGAGGCTCCGCTCACATCTGGAGGCGTCGGCGTCCGGAGCACCCCAGGCTTACTCAGGGTCTCTCCATATTGGGGGTGCCCTGATCTGGGTACTGTGACTCCCATGCTTCACATTCTGTAGGTCTCAGTTTTGGGGTGTTTCGCTGCTTGGACTCTCCTGAGTTTGGAAACCTAAAGCCTTGGGCTTTGCGATGCAGAATGTGTTTTTTTTTTTTTTTTTTTAATATTTTTATTTATTTCTA
Organism: Hyaena hyaena; assembly: GCF_003009895.1. NCBI lineage: Eukaryota > Metazoa > Chordata > Mammalia > Carnivora > Hyaenidae > Hyaena > Hyaena hyaena. The sequence goes on along the minus strand of NW_024080641.1, from coordinate 831,959 downwards.
GGAGAGCGAGAGAGACAGTGTGAGCAGGGGAGGGTCAGAGAGAGAAGGAGATACAGATTCTGAAATAGGCTCCAGACTCTGAGCTGGCAGTCAGCACAGAGCCCGACGCGGGGCTCGAACCCACGAACCGTGAGATCATGACCTAAGCGAAAGTCGGACGCTTAACCGACTAAGCCACCCAGGCGCCCCAGAATGCAGTTTTTTTAGGAACTTTTGTCAGTCTTGGAGCATCTCTGCTGTGGGTGTGGGGGCTGCGTCAGGCAGTGGGGACCCTGCATCCTGCATCAGGGCACCGTTGGCCAATGCTCCTTGGCTCCCAGCAGGAATCAGGCTGGGGGCTGGGGACTCACGCTGCATTTTATTCCCAAGGTTCAAACTTGGGGTCAGGTCTTAGGTACACCCCAAATTTAGAGCCTTCCAAAGGTGAGCCTCCCTGCCTCAGGGCTCACTCCTGGGCCTTAGTCTCAGCTCCTTGGTGGGGGGCGGGGGTTGCTGCCTGTACCCCTGTCCGCCTCAGGCCTGCCCCAGACCCAGATTTGGTACTCTCCAGGCTCCATCGTCGTGTGTGTATCTTGTTTTAGGGCCTTACTCAAGGTTTTCAGATTCGAGGTCCCTGGAATTTGAGGGTGTGGCCAAGCTCAGGCCCAAGGGCGTCCGTCTCCCAGCACCCCAGTCCTGCATCACAGGGTCCGGCCCTGTGTGTGCTCAGTGTCTGAGGGAAGTCTCAGGGCTCAGGAGGTCTTGAGGGTCTCAGCCATGGGTCCCCCCCCCCAGGTCTACTTTCCCTACCTGCTCATCAGCAAGAAGCGGTACGCGGGCCTACTGTTCTCCTCCCGGCCCGACGCTCACGACCGCATGGACTGCAAGGGCCTGGAGGCTGTGCGCAGGGACAACTGCCCCCTCGTGGCCAACCTCGTCACCGCCTCCCTGCGCCGCCTGCTCATCGACCGGTGGGTGGGGTACCCCCCTCAGCCCCAGGCGTCCCAGTCCCCAGCCACCCGCCCCCCACCCCCCCGACACAGGTGTCAGGCCCAGCCTGTCCTCCGTGGTGGAACAGTGGAAAGAATGTGGGGTTGGACAGCTGCCGGTCGAGGCCCCGCCCCTGCTACTTTGCACCCCATGGCCTGGCCAGGTCCCTCCCGGCCCGCACACCCTGGCCCTCAGGCCTCAGGCAGCAGCTGCTGGTGACATCCCCATCCTGGCCCTGCAGAGACCCCATGGGGGCCGTGGCCCACGCACAGGACGTCATCTCGGACCTGCTGTGCAACCGCATTGACATCTCCCAGCTCGTCATCACCAAGGAGCTGACTCGCGCCGCCTCGGACTACGCCGGCAAGCAGGCCCACGTGGAGCTGGCAGAGAGGTCCGCCCGGCGGGAGGGCCGCGGGGCTGTCCGGAAATAGCCCCCTCCTGCCAGCTGGGCGCCACTTCCTGCTGCCCTGCCCGCCCCCGCCAGCCCACCTGCCCTCACCCGCCCCCGCCGCCCCTGTCTCCCCCGCAGGATGAGGAAGCGGGACCCCGGGAGTGCGCCCAGCTTGGGCGATCGTGTCCCCTACGTGATCATCGGCGCTGCCAAGGGCGTGGCTGCCTACATGAAGTCGGAGGTCAGGCCCACCTGGGCTGCCCGCTCCGCCCTGCTCCCCTCCTCTCACTTCTGCTTTCCAAGCCCTGCGGGGAGGGTGTTTCCCTCTGTGGCCCCACAGGGCCCTGAGAACCGCCCCCGACACACCCCTGGGAGTTGGCTCCCCGATGCCTTTCTCCCAGGCCTCCCGTGCCCTCTGGAGGGGCCCCCCGACATTCTGATCCCTCCCTCGCTCCCCCTGCAGAAGAAGACCCAGCTTCACCGTGCATACCGCATCTCTCCATCTCTCTTCTTGCGGGACTGGCTCCTTGCTCCTTGCTCTCCAACCCAGAATCCTCTGGGATTCATGTCCTTCCGCACTACCCCAATGTCCAGTGACCTCTGGCCCCCACGACCCCTTCCTCAGTCCCCACTTCCTGTCCTGCCTCCTCATGTCTCGGCGTCTGGCTTTTCCCTCCAGCTGCTGTCCACCTTTGCACATGCCCAAGCTGTGAACTCTGACCCTTGCTTGGGGTCCTGCGAACCCCCACCCGTGGACCCTAGCCTGCACCACAGCTCATGGCCAAGGGACCCCTCGTGACCTCTGGTGCCATTCCAGACCCATGCCCCACCCCAGGGTGCCGACACCACTGCCCATGCTCACAACGGGGGGACCCACCAGCCCAGAGGCTGCCGGCGCCTCTGGTGAGCACAGCCCTGGCCCCGGCTGTGACCCCCCCACCCCCGGGCCGCTCTGCACGCAGGACCCCCTGTTCGTGCTGGAGCACAGCCTGCCCATCGACACGCAGTACTACCTGGAGCAGCAGCTCGCCAAGCCGCTCCTGCGCATCTTCGAGCCCATCCTGGGCGAGGGCCGCGCCGAGGCTGTGCTGCTAAGTACTGAGGGGGCATGCCCGGGGAGGGGTGGGCGCTGAGGGTCACGGAGGGCACCTGGCCCACTGCCTGCTCTCACCCGCAGGGGGTGACCACACACGCTGCAAGACGGTGCTCACGGGCAAGGTGGGCGGCCTTCTGGCCTTTGCCAAACGCCACAGCTGCTGCATCGGCTGCCGCACTGTCCTCAGCCACCAGGGTGAGCGCCGGACCCCAGCCCAGCCCCAGGCCCCTACGCGCCATCCAGCTCCACCCTGGCCCAGGTCCCTGCAGGTGCCCTCCGGGCCGGCCCGGGCCCCTGGGTGGGGGCTCCTGTTGACAGGCACCCCCTCGAGGGTCCTGGGCCCCCCGCCCCGGGAGTTCCCCGGGGAGTTTTCCCCCTCCCGCACACTCGCTCCCTTGTTCTCTTGTCTCCGGGGACTTTCAGAAGCCGGGATGGGCAGCGGGTGGGGAAGGGGCAGGGATAGGGCAGCCGGGCCCTGGCTCTGCCCCAGCTCTCCTGTGCTGACCCGCCCCCTCCCCCAGGGGCCGTGTGCAAGTTCTGCCAGCCTCGGGAGTCGGAGCTGTATCAGAAGGAGGTGAGGGGGCTGCTGGGAGAGGGGGGAGGGAGGACGGGGCGGCGGGTCGGGCGCCCTGCAGCGCTCTCGTCCCCAGGTGTCGCACCTCAACGCCCTGGAGGAGCGCTTCTCGCGCCTGTGGACGCAGTGCCAGCGCTGTCAGGGCAGCCTGCATGAGGACGTCATCTGCACCAGGTACAGGGTCCCCGGCGGCACCCTTCACCCCCTCCACCAGCACCACCTTTGCTGACCCTCGGTGTCCCGGCCTTGGTTGGGGGAGGGTGCTGCTGGGCGGGGAGGCAGGGCTGGGCACCCACTAGCTGCCCGGGAACCGGCCATGGCTCTCTCTCCTGCTCTCCTTCACTCACTCACATGCACACACACCACAGCCCTAGCCCCCTCCCCCAGGGCGGGCACACACACACACACACACACACACACACACACACACACAACACAGCTCTGGCCCCCATCCCCCAGGGCAGGCGGGCACACACACACACACACACACACACACACACACCACAGCCCTGGCCCCTCCCCCAGGGCGGGCGGGCACACACACACACACACACACACACACACACACCCCACAGCCCTGGCCCCCTCCCCCAGGGCGGGCACATACACATACACACACACCCCACAGCCCTGGCCCCCTCCCCCAGGGCGGGCCAAGCTTTCCCCAGGGAACGGGCGGGCGGGGCGGGTTCCCACGCCAGGTGACAGGTGATATACGGCTGGTGGCCCAGCGCCCCCGCGGGCTCCCGCTGTTAGGGCTCCCCCCATGCCCGCTGAGCAAACAGCCTGCCACCGGAGGGAGGGTTGGGTGGGCAGCGGGTGGTGGGGGTCAAAGTCCTGGGAACGGCCCCCACCCCATCGCAGGGCCGGGCAGCCGCCCTGAGCCTGACCGTGACCCTGACCCCGCCCACAGCCGGGACTGCCCCATCTTCTACATGCGCAAGAAGGTGCGCAAGGACCTGGAGGACCAGGAGCAGCTTCTGAGACGCTTTGGCCCTCCTGGCCCTGAGGCCTGGTGACCTCCGACCTCGGCAGGCTTCCTCCGAGGGCCTTGGCGGGGGGTGGGGGGGGCGGATTGGTGGAGAAATAATAAAGTTGGGGCTTTTTGTTCCCTGGTGTCTTGTGGTCTGTGTGCACAAGGTCTCCTGTCATGAACCCCGGCCCCAGTAGGTCACTTCCACTCAGCCGGATCCCCTGACCCCCAGGAAGCCCCCGCTGACTCCTCCCCTTCCCTCCCAGAACCCCTGGGCTGCCAGCCCCACAAGAGGCAGGCCTGCCTCAGTCTCCCCCTGGGACCCTCCCTCACGGGCCTGAGTGAACATCTAACCACACATCCTCTGCCTGGACCGCCCGCCCTCCAGGTGCCGACCTGTTCCCTCCAGGCCTGGGGCAGCCCCCGGCCCGGAAGCTCCCACTGCCCAGCACAACCCAGGGGAGCCCCCTCCCGTGTCGCACACCCACAGTGTTTCCACCTCAGGGTCCTCGCAGGCTCTGGGCCTGGATTTTCCTCTCCCCGCAGTTCACATCCACTCCTGAGAGTCCCGGCAGCCCCGCCACGCCTTCAGACCCCATCAGTGCCTGAGCCTGTCACTCAGGGTCGTGTGCCCCCCACACCCCCCTGGTTCCTGGGTCCAAAGCCACCACCGCCCCCCCCACCTTTTACTGACCTCAGGAACCCTTGGCTTCTCTACTTTCTTCGGATCCCCCCAAATCCAGCTCCTCTCCCATCTCCCCCAGAGGGGTCGGCCCCCCATTCCCACCCCAACTGTGGGGATCCCCAAATCCAGATGGCCCCTGGGCCTGCCCTCTGTACCACGTGACCGAGGGGTTGTGCAATCCAGCCCCCTCCCCTGACCCTCCCCAAGGGGATTTTCGAGGAGGGCTGTGCTCTGTGCGGGCCTGGCCGGCACCCCTGCCCCCCCCAAGGGGCCGGGCCAAGGTATAAATAGGGGTGGCGGCTGCAGCAGGCAGCAAACCAGCCCGGCTCCAGCATGCTTGCCCTGGAGGCTGCACAGTAAGTGGGGGGAGGAGGACCCCTGCACTTGGGACCCCTGCCCGGCACTGCCTTCCAGGGGGCAAGTGGGTGGGAGGGAGGGGCTGCAACCTGCCTCTTGCCCCTTCTAGATTTGTTTTCCTTTCCCGTCTCCACTTCCTTCCTCCATCCTATCTATCCCTGCCTCTCTGGGACCTCGAAAATCTCCTTGGGACACTTGCTGGTCTCCCCTCCCACCGACAGCCTCTACCGGGGGGTCTCCCCAGGTCTGTCCGGTCCCCAACGGGCCTCACTGCCCGTTGCCGCATCATTTTTGTTCCTGGGACTCTATTCTCTGCCTCTTGCTCCCTCTCTGTCTCTGTCTCTGTGTCTTTGTCTTCTTCTGTCTGTCTTCTCTCCTACTGTCTCACTGTCTGTCCCCCAGCCCCATCTCTCTCTCTCCAGGGCTCATAACCACTTCCTGCATCCATGAATGTTTCTCTCCACACCTTCCTCCCTTCCCACCTCTCATCTCCTTCCCTTCTCTGCCCAGCCGCTCTCCGCTTCTCCTCTGGTCCAAGATGGACCCATTTAACTGACTCGCTGACGGAGGCCCCCTCCCCACCCCCACCTGGGCACTGACACCCACAGAGCCTCTCCAGGGACTTTCTCTCCCTCACTTTCCCTGCCCCCAACCAACCTCTGTCTATGCAAATTCCAGGGGAGGGGGGACATTTGCCTGCCCCCCCACCCCCCACTTCCTGCCCCGCTTGAGTGTGGTGGGGCTGGTCTCACACAAGGACACACAGCAGAAGAGCTGTGGTGGTCACAGCTGCAGCACCCTCCCCCCCACCCCCCATCGGCTCCCAACCACTCGGGAGATTCAGGTGGCTGAAGGCGCCCCTGACATGCCCCTGTGTGTCTCCTCCTCCAGGCACGACGGGCCACACTTCAGCTGTCTGGTGAGTTGGGGCCCTGGGGGCCAGGGAGGGTGGGGGACCCAAGCGGCCCACCTTGACCTCCCTGCCTCAGTTTCCCCTTCCACTCCTTCCTGTCACTCTGTCTTTCTGACTCTCCCTCCATATCTCCACCAGCACCTCCACCTCACCTGGCCCCTCCCTGCCCCATCTGTTCCACGGAAGTTTTCCTGAAGTCTCTTTCCAGCTCTCAGTTTCTTGGGCCACTTCCTGGCGCGAGGACGGATGGGGGGGGCGTCCCACATTCAGCAAACCTATTTACGCCTTCTCTCCTTCTTGGCTTTGCTAAATTGTATTTCCGAAAATGTGTTCTGTAATATTTCCGACACACAGAAGACTATACTCCCCACCCCGTCACCCACAGCCCAGTCCAAAAAGGAAAACCTCACTCATGGGCTTGAAAATAAATGTCATGTCAGGCATTGTTTTTTGTTGCGTTTTAAGTAAGCTCTACCCCCAACACGGGGCTTGAACTCACGACCCTAGAGCAAGTGTCGCATGCTCTAAGGCTCTAGCGACTGAGTCAGCCGGGTGCCCCAGCACTGGCTCTTCTTCCTTGCTGCATAGTACTCTGCTGGAGGACACCCCCCCCACCACACACACACCTGTTCATCCATTCTGTCCGTGGCAGTGGGCTGGTTCTTGCTGGGAGCTATTTGAAAAGCTGCTCTGAATGTTCCTCATCAAGGCTATTTTGTGGACATAACACTGTCAGTCCCCTGGGGGACTACCTAGGCTCAACACTGCTGCTACATTGGGATGGCACGTGTCCAGCTTTGGTCTTCACTGTCATTGCTAAAGCAACATGTGATTCTTGGGAGGGATCAAAGTGATATGGAGGCGGAATAAAAGAAGCATCGAGGCTTTCTTTGCCTCTGTACAAACACTTCCGGCACTGGGACAGGCAAGCCTGGGGGAATTCTTCCACACTTGCCCCAGGTGTTGGGGTTCCTGGGAGCCCACAGTCTTTGGAGGGTGTTGGCTATTGTGTGCCTCTCCGAGACCCTGCGTCTCTGTGTTTCTGTGCGTCTCCGCCTGTATCTTTCGTTCTGTGTGTTGTGTTTGTATCATTCTGGGTGTTTCTGCTGCGCTGCGTCTGTTCCCTCTTCCTGCATCCCTGCGTGTCTCTCTCTGCCCCTGTCTCTGGGGCCTGGTCTCTGTGTCTCTTGTGTGTTTCTTTCTCTTTCTCCCAGCCTCTTCCTTCTTCTCTCCTGTCCCTGTCAGAATCTTCCTGCTGGCCCAGAATGGGGGTTGGGGGCTCCCCAAAGGCTGGGATGACCCCTCTTCTTCCCCACCCCTCGACCCCATCAGTACCCAGATGGCGTCTTCTATGACCTGGACAGCTGCAAGCACCCCAGCTACCCTGACTCAGAGGGGGCTTCTGGTGAGTGGCCCTGCCCTAGCCAACCTCCTGACCTGAACCTTGGGCCCATTTCACAGATGGGGGAGCTGAGTCCCGGGGGAGGATGTCACCTAGTTCGGCAGGATAAGGTTAGCCCCGGGTCTCCAGGCCTCCTCCCCTTCCCTCTCTCACCCAGCCTCTTGCTCATGCAAATTCTGGGGGCTGAGATTTGCATGGCCCACAATGGCTCCTCTGTGCAGGGGGCTTCAAGTGGGAGGGGCTGAGGCCAGACTTGGCTTCTGACTCCACACCCTCCCCCAGACTCCCTGTGGGGCTGGGACCTGAGTCCCGCTGTCCCAGCCGCCTCCTACGAAGCCTTCAACCCAGCTGTGGCCAACTTCAGCCACCCCCAGGGTGTCCAGCTCTGTTATGGACCCTCGACCTACAGCCCCGTGGGGAGCCTCGACCCAGCGGCCCCCAGCCTAGAGGCCCCCGGGCCCAGCTTCCCAGCGTACCCCACAGAGGAATTCACCAGCCAGGTGAGGAGCTGGGACACACTTAGCATCCCCATGATTTGACTGAGGTCCAGGAGGTGCCAGGCGGTGTGTGAAGCCCTCTGACAAACCTCTGAGGTGAAGTCATTACTCGCCCTTATTACTCCATTGCACAAACCAGCCAACAGAGGCACGGACTTTGACCCAGGGGCAGTGCAGAATGCCATTAGCGGTGATGGGCACGCTTCCACGGAGGTGGCCCTGGGCATCCTTGGCCATGCCTTGGAGATCTGAACCGAGGCCAAAGTGCAGGCTGTCAAGAGAGTGGGGGGTGAGGGGCACAGTGGAAACCCAGGAGGAGGAAGGTGAGGGAAGAGAGCAGAGGGAGGGAGGGAAGGGGGAGGTCCCTGGCCTGCAGGTGATCCTGACCTTTTGCAGACCGTGGCCCCCCCGGCGTACGCCCCATACCCCAGCCCTGTACTGTCGGAGGAAGAGGGTCTCCTGCTGGACAGTCCCACCCTGGAGGTTTCAGACAGCGAGTCCGACGAGGCCCTCATGGCTGGCCCCGAGGGGAGGGGATCTGAGGCAGGTATGTAGGAGTAAGTGGGGTTAGGGGGGGCCCCAAACAAAGATGGGGAGGGGGCCGAAGGAATCATGGCTTCCCAAGCACTTACTGCATCCTACGCGCTGAGGGCACTTCCCGGGTCCACCCTTGGCTGCTGTGTGGCCCTGGGCAGATGACTCTAGCTCTCTCTGCCTCAGCTTCCTATCTACAATGGGGATGGCAGTGTTTCTTGCTGGTGGTCGAGAGATTAAGTGGGACAATGCAGGTGACTGAGAGCAGCATTTGGCTCAGTTAAGTCTTCACGCTTATTATCGACACAATAGCAACAGAAATAACCACATCAACACCCGGCTATTCAACCCCTGCTTCTGTGCAGGCGCCTGTATTATGCTCAACTCCTGGGAAGTTAGGATCATTAGCTACTTTCCCTATCTGGGTCTCAGTTTCCTATCTGTAAAATGGGCAGCAGCAGCGGCCCCATTTCCCGGTGTTATAATGATTAAATGAGCTCACAGCACTAAGTGCTTCACAAAGTTTTGTAAAAGTAACACACACACACACACACACACACACACACACACAGACACACACACACAGCTCATTTATAGCTGAGGAGGCTCCAGCTCAGAGAGAGGTTAAGTCACCACCTCAAGGTTACTTCTGGAAAGTGGCAGGAGGCCAAACCTGGGGTTCCTGTACCCAGTGCCCTGCTCTGAACCACCCCCCTCTCTAGCTTTTGGGGAGCCCTTGCTGCTGGTAGGCGCCCACGAGTCAGACCCCCTGGTCTCTTCCAGGATCCCAGTCCCCCAGGGGCTGAGAAACGGCTAGGTGAATTCAAACCTACTCCAGATCGCTTCGCCACTAGTCAGCACCCGGTTTATATAAGTCTTTGAGGGACGCTGTCGGCCCATTTCACAGATTCTCTCATCCATACGCGGGACACATACGTATTCCTATGTGCTGGCCACCAGCAAAGCAGAGGGTAGCCGGATATCTTGAAAGATAAAGCAAGGAGGGGGGGATGGGGGTTCCGGGGTAACAGCTTCAGGGAGGAGAGCAGCTTGCCTGTGGTGGGCGGGGACGCGACACTGGGGACACCTCCCTCGCTCCAATTGTCTTGGCCTGGAGACAGGCTTGCTGGGGCCCTGGGTGGGTGTGGGGGCGGGGCCCAAAGGATCGCTCCCCTAACGCCCCCCGCCCCCCACCCCCGCAGGGGCCCGC
>NW_024080641.1:677272-821522 GCF_003009895.1 Hyaena hyaena | reverse complement strand
ACACACACACACACACACACACACACCTCAGCTCGGGCCCCCATCCCCCAGGGCAGGCGGGCACACACACACACACACACACACACACCACAGCCCTGGCCCCTCCCCCAGGGCGGGCGGGCACACACACACACACACACACACACACACACACACCCCACAGCCCTGGCCCCCTCCCCCAGGGCGGGCACATACACATACACACACACCCCACAGCCCTGGCCCCCTCCCCCAGGGCGGGCCAAGCTTTCCCCAGGGAACGGGCGGGCGGGGCGGGTTCCCACGCCAGGTGACAGGTGATATACGGCTGGTGGCCCAGCGCCCCCGCGGGCTCCCGCTGTTAGGGCTCCCCCCATGCCCGCTGAGCAAACAGCCTGCCACCGGAGGGAGGGTTGGGTGGGCAGCGGGTGGTGGGGGTCAAAGTCCTGGGAACGGCCCCCACCCCATCGCAGGGCCGGGCAGCCGCCCTGAGCCTGACCGTGACCCTGACCCCGCCCACAGCCGGGACTGCCCCATCTTCTACATGCGCAAGAAGGTGCGCAAGGACCTGGAGGACCAGGAGCAGCTTCTGAGACGCTTTGGCCCTCCTGGCCCTGAGGCCTGGTGACCTCCGACCTCGGCAGGCTTCCTCCGAGGGCCTTGGCGGGGGGTGGGGGGGGCGGATTGGTGGAGAAATAATAAAGTTGGGGCTTTTTGTTCCCTGGTGTCTTGTGGTCTGTGTGCACAAGGTCTCCTGTCATGAACCCCGGCCCCAGTAGGTCACTTCCACTCAGCCGGATCCCCTGACCCCCAGGAAGCCCCCGCTGACTCCTCCCCTTCCCTCCCAGAACCCCTGGGCTGCCAGCCCCACAAGAGGCAGGCCTGCCTCAGTCTCCCCCTGGGACCCTCCCTCACGGGCCTGAGTGAACATCTAACCACACATCCTCTGCCTGGACCGCCCGCCCTCCAGGTGCCGACCTGTTCCCTCCAGGCCTGGGGCAGCCCCCGGCCCGGAAGCTCCCACTGCCCAGCACAACCCAGGGGAGCCCCCTCCCGTGTCGCACACCCACAGTGTTTCCACCTCAGGGTCCTCGCAGGCTCTGGGCCTGGATTTTCCTCTCCCCGCAGTTCACATCCACTCCTGAGAGTCCCGGCAGCCCCGCCACGCCTTCAGACCCCATCAGTGCCTGAGCCTGTCACTCAGGGTCGTGTGCCCCCCACACCCCCCTGGTTCCTGGGTCCAAAGCCACCACCGCCCCCCCCACCTTTTACTGACCTCAGGAACCCTTGGCTTCTCTACTTTCTTCGGATCCCCCCAAATCCAGCTCCTCTCCCATCTCCCCCAGAGGGGTCGGCCCCCCATTCCCACCCCAACTGTGGGGATCCCCAAATCCAGATGGCCCCTGGGCCTGCCCTCTGTACCACGTGACCGAGGGGTTGTGCAATCCAGCCCCCTCCCCTGACCCTCCCCAAGGGGATTTTCGAGGAGGGCTGTGCTCTGTGCGGGCCTGGCCGGCACCCCTGCCCCCCCCAAGGGGCCGGGCCAAGGTATAAATAGGGGTGGCGGCTGCAGCAGGCAGCAAACCAGCCCGGCTCCAGCATGCTTGCCCTGGAGGCTGCACAGTAAGTGGGGGGAGGAGGACCCCTGCACTTGGGACCCCTGCCCGGCACTGCCTTCCAGGGGGCAAGTGGGTGGGAGGGAGGGGCTGCAACCTGCCTCTTGCCCCTTCTAGATTTGTTTTCCTTTCCCGTCTCCACTTCCTTCCTCCATCCTATCTATCCCTGCCTCTCTGGGACCTCGAAAATCTCCTTGGGACACTTGCTGGTCTCCCCTCCCACCGACAGCCTCTACCGGGGGGTCTCCCCAGGTCTGTCCGGTCCCCAACGGGCCTCACTGCCCGTTGCCGCATCATTTTTGTTCCTGGGACTCTATTCTCTGCCTCTTGCTCCCTCTCTGTCTCTGTCTCTGTGTCTTTGTCTTCTTCTGTCTGTCTTCTCTCCTACTGTCTCACTGTCTGTCCCCCAGCCCCATCTCTCTCTCTCCAGGGCTCATAACCACTTCCTGCATCCATGAATGTTTCTCTCCACACCTTCCTCCCTTCCCACCTCTCATCTCCTTCCCTTCTCTGCCCAGCCGCTCTCCGCTTCTCCTCTGGTCCAAGATGGACCCATTTAACTGACTCGCTGACGGAGGCCCCCTCCCCACCCCCACCTGGGCACTGACACCCACAGAGCCTCTCCAGGGACTTTCTCTCCCTCACTTTCCCTGCCCCCAACCAACCTCTGTCTATGCAAATTCCAGGGGAGGGGGGACATTTGCCTGCCCCCCCACCCCCCACTTCCTGCCCCGCTTGAGTGTGGTGGGGCTGGTCTCACACAAGGACACACAGCAGAAGAGCTGTGGTGGTCACAGCTGCAGCACCCTCCCCCCCACCCCCCATCGGCTCCCAACCACTCGGGAGATTCAGGTGGCTGAAGGCGCCCCTGACATGCCCCTGTGTGTCTCCTCCTCCAGGCACGACGGGCCACACTTCAGCTGTCTGGTGAGTTGGGGCCCTGGGGGCCAGGGAGGGTGGGGGACCCAAGCGGCCCACCTTGACCTCCCTGCCTCAGTTTCCCCTTCCACTCCTTCCTGTCACTCTGTCTTTCTGACTCTCCCTCCATATCTCCACCAGCACCTCCACCTCACCTGGCCCCTCCCTGCCCCATCTGTTCCACGGAAGTTTTCCTGAAGTCTCTTTCCAGCTCTCAGTTTCTTGGGCCACTTCCTGGCGCGAGGACGGATGGGGGGGGCGTCCCACATTCAGCAAACCTATTTACGCCTTCTCTCCTTCTTGGCTTTGCTAAATTGTATTTCCGAAAATGTGTTCTGTAATATTTCCGACACACAGAAGACTATACTCCCCACCCCGTCACCCACAGCCCAGTCCAAAAAGGAAAACCTCACTCATGGGCTTGAAAATAAATGTCATGTCAGGCATTGTTTTTTGTTGCGTTTTAAGTAAGCTCTACCCCCAACACGGGGCTTGAACTCACGACCCTAGAGCAAGTGTCGCATGCTCTAAGGCTCTAGCGACTGAGTCAGCCGGGTGCCCCAGCACTGGCTCTTCTTCCTTGCTGCATAGTACTCTGCTGGAGGACACCCCCCCCACCACACACACACCTGTTCATCCATTCTGTCCGTGGCAGTGGGCTGGTTCTTGCTGGGAGCTATTTGAAAAGCTGCTCTGAATGTTCCTCATCAAGGCTATTTTGTGGACATAACACTGTCAGTCCCCTGGGGGACTACCTAGGCTCAACACTGCTGCTACATTGGGATGGCACGTGTCCAGCTTTGGTCTTCACTGTCATTGCTAAAGCAACATGTGATTCTTGGGAGGGATCAAAGTGATATGGAGGCGGAATAAAAGAAGCATCGAGGCTTTCTTTGCCTCTGTACAAACACTTCCGGCACTGGGACAGGCAAGCCTGGGGGAATTCTTCCACACTTGCCCCAGGTGTTGGGGTTCCTGGGAGCCCACAGTCTTTGGAGGGTGTTGGCTATTGTGTGCCTCTCCGAGACCCTGCGTCTCTGTGTTTCTGTGCGTCTCCGCCTGTATCTTTCGTTCTGTGTGTTGTGTTTGTATCATTCTGGGTGTTTCTGCTGCGCTGCGTCTGTTCCCTCTTCCTGCATCCCTGCGTGTCTCTCTCTGCCCCTGTCTCTGGGGCCTGGTCTCTGTGTCTCTTGTGTGTTTCTTTCTCTTTCTCCCAGCCTCTTCCTTCTTCTCTCCTGTCCCTGTCAGAATCTTCCTGCTGGCCCAGAATGGGGGTTGGGGGCTCCCCAAAGGCTGGGATGACCCCTCTTCTTCCCCACCCCTCGACCCCATCAGTACCCAGATGGCGTCTTCTATGACCTGGACAGCTGCAAGCACCCCAGCTACCCTGACTCAGAGGGGGCTTCTGGTGAGTGGCCCTGCCCTAGCCAACCTCCTGACCTGAACCTTGGGCCCATTTCACAGATGGGGGAGCTGAGTCCCGGGGGAGGATGTCACCTAGTTCGGCAGGATAAGGTTAGCCCCGGGTCTCCAGGCCTCCTCCCCTTCCCTCTCTCACCCAGCCTCTTGCTCATGCAAATTCTGGGGGCTGAGATTTGCATGGCCCACAATGGCTCCTCTGTGCAGGGGGCTTCAAGTGGGAGGGGCTGAGGCCAGACTTGGCTTCTGACTCCACACCCTCCCCCAGACTCCCTGTGGGGCTGGGACCTGAGTCCCGCTGTCCCAGCCGCCTCCTACGAAGCCTTCAACCCAGCTGTGGCCAACTTCAGCCACCCCCAGGGTGTCCAGCTCTGTTATGGACCCTCGACCTACAGCCCCGTGGGGAGCCTCGACCCAGCGGCCCCCAGCCTAGAGGCCCCCGGGCCCAGCTTCCCAGCGTACCCCACAGAGGAATTCACCAGCCAGGTGAGGAGCTGGGACACACTTAGCATCCCCATGATTTGACTGAGGTCCAGGAGGTGCCAGGCGGTGTGTGAAGCCCTCTGACAAACCTCTGAGGTGAAGTCATTACTCGCCCTTATTACTCCATTGCACAAACCAGCCAACAGAGGCACGGACTTTGACCCAGGGGCAGTGCAGAATGCCATTAGCGGTGATGGGCACGCTTCCACGGAGGTGGCCCTGGGCATCCTTGGCCATGCCTTGGAGATCTGAACCGAGGCCAAAGTGCAGGCTGTCAAGAGAGTGGGGGGTGAGGGGCACAGTGGAAACCCAGGAGGAGGAAGGTGAGGGAAGAGAGCAGAGGGAGGGAGGGAAGGGGGAGGTCCCTGGCCTGCAGGTGATCCTGACCTTTTGCAGACCGTGGCCCCCCCGGCGTACGCCCCATACCCCAGCCCTGTACTGTCGGAGGAAGAGGGTCTCCTGCTGGACAGTCCCACCCTGGAGGTTTCAGACAGCGAGTCCGACGAGGCCCTCATGGCTGGCCCCGAGGGGAGGGGATCTGAGGCAGGTATGTAGGAGTAAGTGGGGTTAGGGGGGGCCCCAAACAAAGATGGGGAGGGGGCCGAAGGAATCATGGCTTCCCAAGCACTTACTGCATCCTACGCGCTGAGGGCACTTCCCGGGTCCACCCTTGGCTGCTGTGTGGCCCTGGGCAGATGACTCTAGCTCTCTCTGCCTCAGCTTCCTATCTACAATGGGGATGGCAGTGTTTCTTGCTGGTGGTCGAGAGATTAAGTGGGACAATGCAGGTGACTGAGAGCAGCATTTGGCTCAGTTAAGTCTTCACGCTTATTATCGACACAATAGCAACAGAAATAACCACATCAACACCCGGCTATTCAACCCCTGCTTCTGTGCAGGCGCCTGTATTATGCTCAACTCCTGGGAAGTTAGGATCATTAGCTACTTTCCCTATCTGGGTCTCAGTTTCCTATCTGTAAAATGGGCAGCAGCAGCGGCCCCATTTCCCGGTGTTATAATGATTAAATGAGCTCACAGCACTAAGTGCTTCACAAAGTTTTGTAAAAGTAACACACACACACACACACACACACACACACACACACACACACACACACAGCTCATTTATAGCTGAGGAGGCTCCAGCTCAGAGAGAGGTTAAGTCACCACCTCAAGGTTACTTCTGGAAAGTGGCAGGAGGCCAAACCTGGGGTTCCTGTACCCAGTGCCCTGCTCTGAACCACCCCCCTCTCTAGCTTTTGGGGAGCCCTTGCTGCTGGTAGGCGCCCACGAGTCAGACCCCCTGGTCTCTTCCAGGATCCCAGTCCCCCAGGGGCTGAGAAACGGCTAGGTGAATTCAAACCTACTCCAGATCGCTTCGCCACTAGTCAGCACCCGGTTTATATAAGTCTTTGAGGGACGCTGTCGGCCCATTTCACAGATTCTCTCATCCATACGCGGGACACATACGTATTCCTATGTGCTGGCCACCAGCAAAGCAGAGGGTAGCCGGATATCTTGAAAGATAAAGCAAGGAGGGGGGGATGGGGGTTCCGGGGTAACAGCTTCAGGGAGGAGAGCAGCTTGCCTGTGGTGGGCGGGGACGCGACACTGGGGACACCTCCCTCGCTCCAATTGTCTTGGCCTGGAGACAGGCTTGCTGGGGCCCTGGGTGGGTGTGGGGGCGGGGCCCAAAGGATCGCTCCCCTAACGCCCCCCGCCCCCCACCCCCGCAGGGGCCCGCAAGAAGCTCCGCCTGTACCAGTTCCTGCTGGGGCTCCTGACGCGCGGAGACATGCGCCACTGCGTGTGGTGGGTGGAGCCGGGCGCCGGGGTCTTCCAATTCTCCTCCAAGCACAAGGAGCTCCTGGCGCGCCGCTGGGGCCAACAGAAGGGCAACCGCAAGCGCATGACCTACCAGAAGCTGGCGCGCGCTCTACGCAACTACGCCAAGACCGGCGAGATCCGCAAGGTCAAGCGCAAGCTCACCTACCAGTTTGACAGTGCGCTGCTGCCGGCCGCCCGCCGGGCCTGAGCCCAGTGGGGGCTGCGAGGGGCTTCGCGCCTGTGCCGCGTTGGCGTCCCCACACCCTAGGTCATAGCACCCGTGGGTTCCCCACACTGGGGGGAGGGGGGGACTGCCATAATCCCTAAGCCCTGACCAGGGCCCCTCTGGGACCACCCCCCTCCCCATCGTGTCTGGGGCCCCTCTGGGATTTCCTTGTCATGTCCAGGATCCCTAGGATCCTCATGTCTGGGTTACGTGACCCATAGAGGACTGTGCTGTGTGTCCGTGTGGAGGGGAGGGGGAGGACAGTGCTTCCAGATCTCCAAGAGCTTCTCTGGGATCCCCTCGTGGTGTCTGAGATCCTCCAACCAAACCTGGGACCTCTCTGAGCTCTCTTGTGTGGCTGAGATCCCTCAATCTCATCTGGGGAGGGAGAGCCCACGGACCATCACGAGGCCGGGAGGGTACCCTGTCCAGGGTCTCTCTGGAATCCCTTTCTTCTGTCTGGGGCCCTCCTGTCAGATCTGACGTCTCCTACTTAGGTCTGGGGGACTTCCAGAAACCCTTTATCAAGTCTCAGCTCCCTGGGCCCCTCTGTGACTCTCTTGTCCTATCCGTCCCCCTAAATGATGACCTTTGTCATCTTGCAATTTCCTAATTCTCTGGAACCACCGTGCTGTCACTTTCTTGTGTCTGGAATTCTCCAATCGCATTGAGGGTGGCTCTGGGATCCTTTGGTCATGTCTAAAAACATCCTTGTCAGGCTTAGGGGGGGACCTCAGTGAACCCTTGTCTTGCCCAGGCTGCCTCTGGGATCCTCCAGTCACATCAGGGCCTCCCTGGGATCCCCTATCTGCTGTGCCCCTTTGGGGACCCCACCCGCAGACCTGAGTTCTCACAGGGCCCCTCCCCTTCCTGGGATGCCCTCTGTAGGGGCCAAGCTAGCGATCATTCTGGCCCCTCAACTGATTTCTGGGTGACCTTGGCAGCCCCCTCCATGTCATCTCTAACCAGAGGTCACAAGTTGGTACCCCCCCCACCCCCACCCTTCCGGCTCCCTTTGGGGTAAGTCAGATCTCTGGTGGTGGTTTCTTTAGTTCAGTGCAGCAGTGAGGGGGATTTTGCATGATCCTTCACTTAAAACTTTGCGCAGTGCAGCACCTGGCAGCACCGGGCCGCTCTGTGGTGCAGGGGGGCTGGAGGAAGGTGGCAGCCATCCTAATGGTGCATGTTCCCCAATCTTCCCCAGTCCCTGCCGCCCCTGGTGGCTTCTCTCAGTTGCCTGTTGGCCCCCAACCATTTGCATTTCGCTCCCTGGTGTGACCCCCGAGATGTGAAGCTTGGGTGCACTGTGGGAGCTCTGATTGGAACCCCTGGGGGTGTCACACACAGCCTGTGGGCTAGGACGCCAGAGTCCCAGGTCTTGGAGGCTTCGTGGCTGGGGAAACTAGGGTGGAAGACTTGCTGCTTCTGGGCCTCAGTGTGGCCCTTGTGTGAAAGGGGAGAGAAGGAGGAAGGTAGAAAAAGTCCCTTGCAGTCGTGCTGAGCCTTTGATACATCTCCTGGAAATCTACCCCACCAATCATTCATTCACTGACGTCCAGGAGGAGGCGGAGGACAAGGAAGGAGCTTCAAGGATCCAGAGAGGGAAGAGGTCCCTATGGGACACACAGCTGCTGGTAGCAGGGCCCAGGCTGGCACCTGCCCTCAAAACGTCGGCCGCCCCCTCCTGGAATGGGGGCAGCGTGGGAGGCGAGTGCTAGGGACAAAATGTCCCCAGGGCCTCCTCTTGCAAATGAGGTATCTTTTGCAAAAACTATCATCTACCACCCCCAAAATGTGGAAAAAAATAAAATAAAACAAATCAAGGTAGACAGACCTCCTAGGACCCTTTGTTAAGGTGTCCGCCTAGGCCTGCTGACCTTCAGAGACGCTGGCGAAGTGGAAGATAAGAGAAGCCATAGAAGAGGCAGTGAGAGCTGGACCAGGCTGAGCTTTGAAGTCCGCGATAAAGGGCTTGAGATGCAAGCGCTGGTGGTTCGGTTCAATTTTTCTCTCCCTCTCCCTCCCTCTCTCTGTTTTTAAGATTTTTATTTTTGTAAGTAATCTGTACCCCTAACGTGGGGCTCGAACTAACAACCCCCAGATCAAGAGCCGCCTGTTCTTCCGACTGAACCAGCCAGACGCCCCAGGTCTCCCTATTTTTGGACGATTGGAGTTCTCCCTGCGTCCCTTTCCATCAAGGTCTCTGTCTCTCCTGAATTTATGTCCTCCTCGGTATCTCTGCCCACTCACTGGATACAGCTCTCCGGCAGGCAGGGCAGGGCTGAAGGCTCCCGCGGACAGCGGCCCCCCCTTGGCACCTAGCTGGGTCCGCGGAGCGGTGTGGTAGTCTGCCTGGCAACCCGTGACGTCACATAGACCTCGCCTCCGGGTTGGCTTGGAGCTCCCCAGAGGCGGGGCAGTTTCCGGCTCGCCGGGGGTTTTGGAAAAGGGGGGAGGGGAGAGATGGACAGGAAGAAAAACCCGGAGCGACTTGTCTTCCCTCGAAACTCGCCCAGAGTTACTTCCCCTCCCGTCCTCCTCCTTAACCCCAATCCCCACACCGTCTCCCTCTCGCACTCACCTCGCCTTCCTCCCCATATCACCTACTGCCCCTTAAAGACCCTCGCCTCCCCCAGTCCTCTCCTCGTCTCCTTCACCTCCCCCCATCCGGCGTCCAGCCACACAGCCCCGTTCTGAAAGCCACAGGTCCCCCTGCCGGGAAGGGCGCCAGCGTCCGGGCAGCCCTCCAGGGCCTTCCCGGTCTCCCCACCCACCCTGCTGGGGGCACTCGCCCCCTCCCCCGCGTCCGGTGCCCGCCGCGCCCGCTTCGGGAACCGTCGCGGGCAACGGGCCGGGCGCGGTCCCAGGAGAGGCAGCGGACAGTCCGAGGTCCCAGGTGGCCGGGGCCCCAGGCCTTCGGATGTGCTCTCGGCCAGGGGCGGGACTCCAGAATCCCCAAGCCTCAGTGCCCTCCCTGCGGGCACAGAGACCTCCTCCTCACCCCCCCCACCAGCCTTCCTGCCTACGCTGGGAAACCCGACCCTCCCTCCCCGCTCCGGTTTCCCGAAAACTCCTGACTTGCAGATACTAAGAATGGCTTTCTAGACCTTCCTCCTTTGACCCATGGCCGAGTTCTGGCTCCGAGCCCTCACCCATTTTAGACCCCAGCCCCTTCCTCTCTCGCCTCCTAGGACTCAGGAGGGCAGGCCTTCATCCTCCTCCATTTTTTTCTAGACCCAAGAATCTGAGCCACCAGAAGTCCAGGCCCCCCAGGCCCTCCTCCCTCAGACTTGGGAGTCCTCGCCTCCAGCACTTCCTGGGACCCAGGTGTCTGAGCCCCACGCCCCTACCCTCCCCGGGCCTGGCACCCCACGGTCTCTCCTGGTCCAAATGTTATTTCTCGCCCTTTAGAACACGCAGACGGAATGTGGGGCAGCCAGGGAGGGTGTGGAGGGGAGTCTGGTGCCTCCCGGAGGCTCCTGGGAGTCTCTGGACTCCTTAAAGGGCTCCCCCTGGGGGCCCACCTGTCCTCCCTAGGGCCCTGAGGGACAAAGCTGCGGTCGGAGGAGCGAGAAGAAGTCCGCTGACATGCCTGAGGCGAAACCAGGTGGCTTTCAGAACTGCCCTCCCTTTGTGGAGATGCGGTCCTTTTCTGAATGGGGACTAAGGGCTCCTCTCTTTGTAGGTTTGGGAGAATGGGACTGTCTTCTCTGTGTTGCGTGGGGAGGGGTCCCTTCCTTGGGTGGGATGGGGGTCCCTTTCCCTGTGCAGTGAAGGTGTTCCTTTCTCTGTGGGGATTGGAGGGGGTGTCTCTGGGTGTAGATGGAGATTCTCTGAATTTGAGTCCTTTTTCTCCATGGGGATGGGAGGGCCGTGCATGTGGACTGGGGAGCCTGCATGGTGACTGGGGTTCACTACATTTGGGGTTGGGGTCCTCTCCACAGGGACCGGGGCCACTTCTCTGAGTGAGGACTGAGTCCTTCCTCTGCAGGGGAAAGAAGTCCTTGTACGTTTAGAGATTAGGGGTTCCTGTGTGCGTGGTGAGGAGAGCTCTGGTCTGTACGAGGGGGGAGGACCGGGAGGGGACCTCCTTTCTGTAGGAATGGGGGCTTCACCATGAAGGAGTTGGGGGGGCCTTCTCCATACTGGGGCCAGAGGCCCTTTGTGCAGTTGGGGGCCCTTCTATGAATGGCACTGGGGGCATTTGTTTATATGGAAATGAGCCTTTCTCTCTATGAAGAAGTGAACCGAAGAGACGCAAGCCCCTGGGAGGGACCCTCCTCCCGGGGCGTCCGGACCGCGGCACCAGGCCAGCGTGGCTGTGGCGCGGGGGTCCAGCCCCTCCCTGCAGCTAGCCAGGAGCCAGCAGGCAAGGGTGGCCGAAGGATGCTGTGGTCAGCACAGCTGTCCAGTGTCCAGCCCCGGGGCAAGAGCTAATTATACCCCTGGGACCCGAAAGGTCAGGGCCTGGTGGCTTGGGTGGATGGGACATGGCCTGCCCGGGGCAAGGGGAAACCTGATCATGCAGGATTAGAGATAAATTTACACCTGGAAGGGCCGGACTTCTGGGTCTGAGGGAGGAGGGGCCTGGACTCCTGGGTTCTGGAAGAAGAGGGCACCGAGCTCTTGCTCAACTGCGAACACCTTTCACCTCACAGCAGCCAAAAAGGCCCCCAAAGGCAAAGATGATGCCAAACCAGCCCCGAAGGAAGCGCCCGCTAAGGAGGAGCCTGCACAGCCCCCCAAAGGTGAGACGATGTTCCTATGGGGTCAGCAGAATGTGGCTCTTCGTCCCCCAGGCTCCCCTCGCCCGTCCGCACCCCCTGCCCTCTCTTTCCCTTCGGTCCTATCGCCTCCCCTGCTCCTGCTCCTCCGCGGCTCCCCAGTGGCCCCCAGGTTAGAGCCCAGCCCCTCAGCCTGGCCCTCGGGCCCCCAGGAATCCAGTCTACCGTCCTTCAGTTCACAGATGGGGAAACTGAGGCCCGAAGGGTGACACATGGTCCTTCCCAAGTCAGGAAGAGCCACTTTGCCCGGTGATCTTTGGCATCTGAGCAGAGGGTCCCTCACAGGCTCTAACCCCCGCTCCTTAAGTGCCCTGCTTCCCCTTCGTTAGCCCGCCTCAGACCCCCTAATCCTGTCTCCTGAGCAGAAGCCCCACCTGAGGACCAGTCTCCCGTTGCTGAGGAGCCCACTGGCATTTTCCTGAAGAAGCCGGACTCTGTGTCGGTGGAGAATGGTGAGAGGGTCTGAGGGAGGAGAGGCTGGGGCTCCCAACCTCAAGTCCTCCCCGTAGAATCTCACGGTTTCTGTCTGGCCACGCCTTCCCATCCTCTCCCCACCCCACCCCCCATCCCCCATCCAGGAAAAGACACAGTCATCGTGGCCAAGGTGAATGGCAAGGAGCTCCCCGGGAAACCAGCCATCAAGTGGTTCAAAGGGAAGTGGCTGGAGCTGGGCAGCAAGAGCGGGGCCCGATTCTCATTCAAGGAGTCCCACGACTCTGCCAGCAACGTGAGGACCCCGTGGGGACGCAAAGGCGTGTGGGCTAGGGATGGAGGTTGTGCGGGACAGAAGGAGAGGCTGTTTGGGTTAGGGCAGAGCACACTTGGGCGCAGTGTGTCCGTTTCCAGGAAGGTCTCAGGGGTGAGGGGTGCGGGTCCCCTAGGGACCAAGCTTGTCTAGGCATGGGAAGGGACAGTGGGTCCCTCCTGTGAGGCCAGGGTGAGGACCCGGAGAGGGAGTAGTGAGGTGGGCTCTTGCGGGGCCGGGGGGGCTGGGGAGCAGTAACGTGCACCCACACCTCTGGCCCTGGCCCCCAGGTATACACCTTGGAGCTGCACATTGGGAAGGTGGTAGTGGGGGACCGCGGGAATTACCGCCTTGAGGTCAAAGCCAAGGACGTCTGTGACAGCTGTTCCTTCAACATCGATGTGGAGGGTGCGCTGGTGAGGGGGTGGGGGGATCAAAGGGTTGCGTTCCGGCTGGGGCGGGTGTTTTGGCCTGGTGTAGGAGGGCATACAGATGTGGGGGTATGATTCGGGGGAGGAGGAAGTAGATGCAGGGGTCAGGGCCTTCAAAACTGGGGAGATAGTCTACAAGCTTGGACCACGAGGAGGTGTGGGCTTGGGGGTGGGAGGGCTCAGGGTTTTGAGTCCCCACACAAAGACTTAGACGGGGAGTTGAGTAGATTCCGGGGTCCCAGTACACAGGCTTGAGAAGGTCACATAAAAGGGCTTGGAAAGTGAGGGTGTCCAGGTTGAAGGCGAGGGTGTACAAGCTTAGCAGGAGGTTACACAGATTTGGGGGCATAGGTGTGGACCCCTGAGGGTATACGGGCTCTGCGGTCTACAGCCCAGGGTGCGTGGAGCTTAAAAATGGAGGACACAGGGAATGAGGTTGCCCGGGCCTTGGGAGAAGAGTGTGCTGGCCCAGGCATGTGGGGGTACAGGCTGCCGAGTGGGTGGTGTGTGGCAGCTGGGGAACGAGGTGTCCAGGCCCAAGTAAGAAGGTGCGCTGATCCAAGGAAGAGGCCCTGGGTGGAGGTTGTGCGGGCCTGGAGCAGCGCTCTTGGTCTTAGACCAGGCCTTGCGTCCAGCTCACCTTCTCTTCCCCAATCTCCTCTCCCCAGTGCCCCGTCAGGATGCCTCTGGGCAGGGTCTAGAAAGCTTCAAGCGTTCGTAAGTAATCCTGGAGCCTGGGAAGAGGTGGGGAGAGCGGTGTCTCCCATGGGAGGGGGAGCTGTGGGGGAAGGGAGGATCGGGGACAGCAAGGAGTGGGGGCCCAGGGTGGGCCTGAGGGCACAGGACCTTAGTGGGGTTCACACACCCTTTCAATGGCCACAGGGGCGAAAGGAAGTCAGAAGATGGGGGTGAGCTGGATTTCAGCAGCCTGTTGAAGAAGAGGTGAGCTCACCCCACCTGGCACAGAGAGGGGAGATGGGGACTCACGGAGGAGAAGGATGGTGGGGGAGGCTCCATGCCATCTCCGGACTCCCTGTGTTCACCTCTGCCACCTCGTCCATCTACGCGGTCCCCATCCACCCAGCCATCTGTCCATCCACCTTTCCACCATTCACCTACACCTCTACCTACAAGTCTACCCACTCAACAGTCTGCCCACAGAAACTCAGCTACCTACCTACCCTTTACTCCGTCGTTCTCACGTCCATTTTCCTGTTCACTTAGGCTGCAGTTCACGTACACATTCCCTTCTCACCTAGCCAAACCCCCATCCATCCATTTGTCCGGCCATCCATTCACCAATCTCATCCATCCATCCAACCAGCTACCTTTGTATCCATGGACTCATCTATCCATCCCCTTACCTGCCCACCTGCCCATTCATCTACCCACACAGCCACTCATCTACCCACCATCTTCCCACATGTCTATCCACCCATCTGCTGTTACACTCAGCCACCCATTCATCAGCCCGTCCATTCGTCCTTTCCCCACACACTCCATAATCCAATATCCCACCTATTGAGGCACCCATCCATCCACTTTTCCACCACCCATCTATCATCCATCTTCCTTCCCACCTGGGTATCCATCTGCACCTGCCTCTCTTTCCCAACGGAATCCATTATCCCACCCACCTACCTAGCCAGGCATCCCTTTATCAACTCTTCACCTCTTCAGCAACACACCTATCCACCCACATAGTTCTCTGTTTGGCTGTTGTCTATGAAGTTGCTGTTCTTCAGGTAAAAATGATTGGATCTTGGCCATTTTATATTGTTCAACCTGATGCTTGTTCGTTCACTTGGTTATTCAATATCTGCTGGTCTACCCATCCATTCTTCTACTCAGTCATCCATCCCCAAAACCATAATCCCCAACAACCCCATTTACCAATAGATTCGTCTGTTTGTTTTTACCCACCCAACCACCCACCCAGCCATCTCCCCTCAACATATCCACCCAACTGCCTACGCAACCATTTGCCACCAACCCATCAGGCTATCTACTCCCCCAGCTGTCTATCCTCCATCCACCCATTCAGCTTCTTTGGGCCATCCATCCCCCACTTGTCTACCCATCCATTGACCCATACATCCATCACCATGGCCATCCATCAACCCCTTGGTCTGTCTGTATTAATTTCCCATCCAATGCTCTCAAGTACTCATAGGTACCCCACCCCCCGCCAGTTTCCCCGCTCATTTCTCCTCTCTTTGTTCCCTTCCCTTCCTTCCTTCTTTCCAGAGATCTCCTCACTTTCTCACTCAACATACTTCTTCTGAGGCCTCCTGTCTACCTGGGCTGAGATCAGGGGACAGAGAGAAGTGTGCCTCGGTCCCTGATGTTGAGTCACTGATTGGTTTGGGAAGATGGGTCTGATCCAACAGACGTGGACACAGACCAAGACTGTTTAGTGCGATCAGAGAGAGGGCCCCCCAGGGGCCTGTGAGAACCCAGAGTGAGGGCTGCTCATTGCCTGGGAAGACCAGGAGTGCCTCCCAGAGGCTGGAAACTTTGGCAGTAGTCTGAAGAGGAGTCCATCAGGAAGAGAAAGTAGGGAGGGGTCATCCGGGCAGACAAACATTTTGTGCAAAGCCTGGGAGGCAGGAGGGGGCCCAGAGGGTTCAGGAAAAGGCAAGTAGCGTGGTTGGATGGTTGTGGGAGTGGTGAGGGCAGGGTGGGTGGGGTCGTGATTGCCAGACTGAGCTGCTGGGGCTTCCTCCTGAGGGCAGTGGGGACCCATGGAAGAATTTTGAACGAAAAAGCATGGCAGCTGATGCGGAAGTTAGGAATACCCTCCTGCGGCCATATGGGGAATGGGCTGGAGGGGAAGAGGCCAGATGGAGGCCAGGAGGCCAGGGAGGAGGCTAAGTCGATGGTACAGGTGGGAGAGGATAAGGGGCACCAGGCCAGGGAGAGAGAGAGAGAGGGACAGCGATTGGGTGGAAAAGGTGGAGGGAGCCCCTCACCTCCTCCTCCCACCTGGGGGCCTTGCCTTCTCTCCCCACCCTCAGGGAGGTGGTCGAGGAGGAGAAGAAAAAGAAGAAAGACGATGATGACCTAGGCATCCCACCTGAGATTTGGGAGCTCCTGAAAGGGGCAAAGAAGAGTGAGTACGAGAAGATCGCCTTCCAGTATGGCATCACCGACCTCCGGGGCATGCTGAAGCGGCTCAAGAAGGCCAAGGTTGAGGTCAAGAAGAGTGCAGGTCAGCACAGCTCTGACGAGACATAGCCCCTGACTGTAGGGACCCCAGCATCATGGGTATTGGATGTTCGGACTCTGGACCTATCTCTTGGAGGTCCCAATCTAGGGAGTAATAGAGCTCTGTTCTCAGGCATCTCCAAGTTCATGGGAGGCTTCCGGACCTTGACCTTGGAGAGCCTGTGGTCTGGGGAGGGAGACCTGGTAGCTCGGGGACAACCAGGGCAGTGAGAACCTCTCAGCTCCATGCCCCCCGTATCTCTCCATCTCCAGCCTTCACGAAGAAGCTAGACCCCGCCTACCAAGTGGACAGGGGCAACAAGATCAAGTTGGTGGTGGAGATCAGTGACCCAGACCTTCCTCTTAAGTGGTTCAAGAATGGCCAGGAGATCAAACCAAGCAGCAAGTATGTGTTGGGGGACAGTCCCTTGCAGGGGTGGGCAAAGGGAGATCCGAGTCCTGGAGAGCACCCAGAAATAAGGCTGGCCACTCTTAACCCAGAACGGGCACTCTCTTATCCACATCAAAAGAGCACAAACACTTTGTCAATAGAAAAATTGACAAAGGAGGGGCCTGGCTGGCTCGGTCGGCCCACCGCGTGACTCGTGATCTCAGAGTTGTGAGTTTGAGCCCCACGTTGGGTATAGAGATTACTTAAAAAAAAATCTCTAAAAAAAAATTGACAAAGGTAATGAAAACAGAAATTGGGTTGCAAAGAAACCCAAATGGCCAATATGCCATGGAGTACACGTTCAACCTTGCAAATGACAGTGACAACAATAAAGGAAGTAATGCAAATAAGCGACAGGTTTTCTGCTCTGCAAATGGGCCAAGACTCTACAAAATGATAAAACCCAGTGCTGGAGTTGACACAGAGAAATGGGTACACAGGTGCTGCTGGTGGGAATGGTACTTGCTAAATCTCTGAAAGGGCAGTGTATTAAAAACCTTTCAGTTTGCGTAATTCTAAGGGTGCCTGGCTGGTTCAGTTGGTGGATCACGTGACTCTTGATCTTGGGGTTGTGAGTTCAAGCCCCACATTGGGTGTAGAGATTATTTTTAAATAAAGTGGTTATTAATTTTCAGAGGGAGAGAAAGAGGGAGGAAGAGAGAGGGAGAGTGTAGAGGAGGGGCAGAGAGAGAGAGAGAGAGAGAGAAAATCCCAAGCAGAGAGAGAGAGAGAGAGAGAGAGAGAGAGAGAATCCCAAGCAGCCTCCATGTTGTCAGCTCAGAGCCCAACATGGGGCTCAGTCTCACAAACCATGAGATCATGACCTGAGCCAGAATCAAGGTTCGGAGGCTTAACCAACTGAACCACCCAGATTCCCCAAGATTGCTTTAAAAAAATCCAGATTGTGGAATTTAAGGTATTTATCCTAAATTATGGTTATGCATAGTTGGTCGCAAGGATGTTCACTATAGCATTTGTAGCAAAAAGTGGAAAACGACCAAAATGTATGATTCCTTCTTAACGTGCTGTGCAGTCACGAAAAAGAGATTCTAAAATATATACGAATATGGGAAGCTGATCAAGATTAGTGTATGGGAAGAAGCAGGGTCCCATTTCTGCTTCCTAGAATGTTAATCTACATACATATAATTAACAAGATTGGAAAGACAGAGGCCGCCATGTTTGCAACAGTTTTTTCTTGGATGGGTTCTATTTTTATTTTTTTCTTGGTTGTTTTTATTATTATTATTATTATTTATTTGAGTAAGCTCCACACCTAACATGGGGCTCAAAGTCATCATCCCCCACCAAGATCAAGAGTCACAAGTTCCTCTGACTGAGCCAGCCAGGCATCCCTGCTGTGTTTTCTAAGATTCCCATGGTTAAGATACAAAGTTATGTTGGTTAAGGTAAGTTTAAGTTGCTGTAACAGAGGCCCTAGGATACATCACTGTAAGTGAGAGAGGAATGTGTTTCTAGCTGATTGAAGCTGGTGGGTTCTCTCTCTTCTCAGAGATTTTCTAGGGACTCAGGTTCCAGATTTTGGCTACATCATTTCTTGTGGCACTGTCCTCGTCTGCATGATTGAAGCTGGGTCATGGGTACATCTGTGTCCGGCAGAGAGGAAGGGGGAAGGAGAGAGTCCATAGCAAGCAACTCAAAGACGGAGATGACTTAGCAGTTTTGCACATCATATCCACTCACATTCCCTTGGCCCAAGCTCAATGATGCATTTCAGCTGCAAAGGAGTCTGGGAAATATAGTTCTCTAGGCGCGTAGCTGTGTGTCACTGCTAAATGGAAGGCGAGGGTGGATATGGGGGGGTGCACAGTTAGGATTTCCGTTGTGGTTATTTAAATACTAGAAATTGGGGCGCCTGGATGGTTCAGTCAGTTAAGCATCCAACTTTGGCTCAGGTCATGATCTCATGGTTCATGAGTTCAAGTCCCACATTGGGTGAGCTCCAGGCCCATTTCAGGTGAGCTCGTGCCCCGCTTTGGGTGAATGTGAGCCCTGCTTCGGGTGAGCATGAGCCTTGCTCTGGGTGAGCCCTGCTTTTCTCTCTCTTTCTGTCTGCCTCTCATGGGATTCTCTCTTTCTCTCTGCCCTTGCTCACTTTCACTCTCTTTCTTTCTCTCAAAAATACATACATACATACATACTAGAGATCGGATCAGCTGTCTTCTCCCACACAATCTGGCTCTGAGAGGGAGTGACTTGCCCTGAGAACTTGCCCCCTGAGATCTGGCCTGGGCAGATCTACCCCAGGGCTGGGATCTCCTCCAGGCTCTAGGCTGACATAAAATTTTTGCACCAGGTACGTGTTTGAGAACGTTGGTAAGAAGCGAATTCTCACCATCAACAAGTGCACATTGGCGGATGATGCTGCTTATGAGGTCGCGGTCAAAGATGAGAAGTGTTTCACTGAGCTCTTTGTCAAAGGCAAGGCTGAGACCCGGGCCTGAGCTTAGGGCGTGGGGCTCTGGAGGGGGTTCTTGAAACTCCTGACCTCCTGCTCCCCTGTACCCCACAGAACCTCCAGTCCTGATTGTCACCCCACTCGAGGACCAGCAGGTGTTTGTAGGAGACCGGGTGGAAATGTCAGTGGAGGTATCAGAAGATGGTGCCCAGGTCATGTGGTAAGTGACTCTTGATCCTTAGGCTCCATGCAGGTGCCCACTGCTTCTTCACCTCCGCTCTGATTTTTAGGACCCCTCTTGGAGATTCTGGATCTTTTTTTTTTTTTTTTAATATTTTTATTTATTTCTAGGAGAGAGAGAGAGACAGCGTGAGCAGGGGAGGGTCAGAGAGAGAGGGAGACACAGACTCTGAAATAGGCTCCAGGCTCTGAGCTGGCAGTCAGCACAGAGCTCGACGCGGGGCTCGAACCCACGAACCGCGAGATCATGACCTAAGCGAAAGTCGGACGCTTAACCGACTAAGCCACCCAGGCGCCCCGAGATTCTGGATCTTTAATAGTCACCAGGAGACCTCAGTCTTCCTCTGTCAATCCTGACCTTTTTCTAGAACTTCTCACCTCTACCCATCTTATCTTCTTCCAGGTCCTTTTCCTGATGCTGCTATTTCAGATTCATTTATTCATCCTTTCAACCAATTATCCATCCTTTGGTCCATCCATTCCTGTATCCATCATCCATCCATCCATCCATCCATCCTTTGGTCCATCCATTCCTATATCCATCATCCATTCATCACCCCATCCATCCACCCATCCATCCACCCATCCATCCACCCACCAACCCACCCACCCATCCATCCATCCATCCACCATCCATCCATCCATCCATCCATCCACTCTCCCACCCATCTCTTCATTCCTCCATCCCCACATCCATTTACCCTCCCAACAAATATTTATTGAGCACCTGTTATATGATGGCACTCTTCTATGTATTGAAGATATAATGGGGAGAAAATATATCAGTGTGGCACCTGCTCTCATAGACTTTATAATCTGGTAAATTTCTGGGGTGCATGTGTAGGAGACAGAAACATGCATTAGTCAAGTCATCACATGAATAAGTATAAGTGTTTCAAAGGAGCACAAACTGATGCTGTAACCACTTTTTTTAATAGGAAGGAGGGACTCTGGTGGTCAGGGAAGCCTTCCTAGAGGAGGTGACAGTGGAGCTGAGATTTAAATAATGAGTAGGCAGAAGAAAAGTGGGAGCAGAGGTTTCCCAGGCAGGGAGGGACCGTTTACAGAGGCCACACTATTTGACATCTCTCTGTGATGTCATCCTCCTTGCTCTGACATCTCTCAGTGACCTTCTTGTGTCCCTCGACCTCCAACCGGGAGCTTACAGCACCTCCCTGTGGCCTATGACTTCCTGTGACCCACCATTCCACCTGTGACCCATCTATTCAAGATGCTTCTGCCACCCTTACTGTCTCCTCCCTCCTGGCCCCTTCCTTCCACCCCTGACCTCTGCTCCGGACTGTCTGTCCGTCCTTGGCTCCTCCCCCTCTGATATCCAGACCCAGGGCTATGCGGGTGCCTCACTTCTCCCTACACGTCCCCTCCGCCTAGGATGAAAGACGGCGTGGAATTGACACGGGAAGATTCCTTCACGTCTCGATTCCGCTTCAAGAAGGATGGGAAGCGCCACATTCTCATCTACTCAGAAGTGGCCCTGGAGGATGGGGGTCGCTACCAGGTCATGACCAATGGTGGCCAGTGTGAGGCGGAGCTCATCGTGGAAGGTACGGGGCCTCCAGGTGGGGTGGGGGGCCCCTGCTCCTGCTTCTCCTCACAGCTCAAAATCGCTCAGGCCCTGGGGCGCCTGGCTGGCTCAGTTGGAAGAGCCAGAGCGTGATTCTTGATCTCGGGGTCATGAGTTCGAGCCCCATGTTGGGTATAGAGATTACTTAAATAAATAAACTTAACAAACAATTGTTGAGGCCCCAAATCTTGCATTTGTCCCTGACTCCTCTCTCGGCCTCCTGCCCTGCATTTAATTCACCAGCGAGTCCTGGCAGCTCCACCCTCAAAGGATATCTGACATCTGACCCCTTTTCCCCACCTCGATTGCCCCCAGTGGCCCGGGTCTTCACCCCTCATGCCTGGACTATTGAAGTAGTACTGGGTGCGCTGTTTCCACAGCTGCCCTCCTCCCCACCCACACTCACACCAGCCGGAGGGCTCCTTGTAACACGTAAGTCCCATAGTGAGCGCTAAACACACCCTGTCATCTAGGGGAAGCTGGGTGAAGGGTGAATGGTACTCTATGCATTGTTTTTGCAAGCGTGAGGAGTCTATAATAAACATTTTTTTAAAAACCAAGTTATTTATATTTAAACTTATTTATTTATTTATTTATTTATTTTAATTTTTTTTATGTTTATTTATTTTTGAGAGAGATAGAGAGAGAGAGTTGGGGAAAGCCAGACACAGAATGTGAAGCAGGCTCCAGGCTCTGAACTGTCAGCACAGAGCCTGACACAGGGCTTGAACTCATGAACCGTGAGATCATGACCAGAGCCAAAGCCGGACACCCATCTGACCGAGCCACCCAGACGCCCCAGCTTATTTATTTATTTTGAGAGAGAGAGAGAGCACGTGCAAGAGCGAGCACGTGTGGGGGAGGGGCAGAGAGAGAAGGAGAGAGAGAATCCCAAGCAGGCTCTGCACTCACAGTGGGGGTTGAACTCATGAACCATGAGATCATGATTTGAGCCAAAATTAGGAGTCAGACGCTCAACTGACTGAGCCACCCAGGCGCCCTGCGACATTTTATTGAAGAAATAAAAATTCAGGGCACCTGAGTGGCTTAGTCAGTTAAGTGTCATCCGATTCTTGGTTTCAGCTCAGGTCATGATCCTGTGGTTTGTGAGTTTGAGCCTTGCATCGGGCTCTGCACTGACAGTGTGGAGCCTGTTTGGGATTCTCTCTCTCTCTCTGCTCCTTCCTGGCTTGTTCTCTCTCTGTCTGTCAAAACATAGATAAACATTAAAAATTTTTTAAGTAAAAATGTTTTAAAAAGGTAAGTTAGGTCCCAGCCATCTTCCTGACATCCCTTAGTGGCTCTTGCCTCGCTTGTTAACAGAGGCATTTGTGGGGCCCCCAAGGTGATCCGGCCCCTCCTGCCCTGCCCATCTCATCTTCTGCCACGTTGCCTTGCTCACTGCGTGCTGCCTACCTGCCGTTTCCCACACCAACAAGCCTGCTCTGTTCCACGGGGCCGTGCTGTTCCCTCCACCTGGGGGACTCACCTGCCTTCCCCCGGGCCTCAGAACTCTCTCTTGTTGTCCATTTGTGTGTTTCCCCATTTGCTGGCCGTCTCCCCACTAGAACATGGGCTCCCCAAGGCCCCTGGATGTTTCCGGGTCGTTCACAGTTGCATCCCCAGGTCCAGGAGCAGTGCTGGGCACAGAGTGGGTGCTTGCAGATAGTTGTCGGCTGACTGGCGTTTTGATGGCCCCGTGTCCCCCTCACCCCATCCAGAGAAACAGCTGGAGGTTCTGCAGGACATCGCGGATCTGACGGTGAAGGCCTCGGAACAGGCCGTGTTTAAGTGCGAGGTGTCTGACGAGAAGGTGACAGGCAAGTGGTACAAGAACGGGATCGAGGTGCGGCCCAGCAAGAGGATCACCATCTCCCACGTGGGGAGGTGCGGAGTGGACTGCGGGGGTGGCTGGGGTGGGGCAGGGCGGGGCATGTGTGTCAGTTAGCAATAGCTGCATAACAACCATCCCCGTGCTTAGTGCAGAAGGACATATTTAACCGTGAGTCCGCAGGTCAGCTGGGGGCTGGCTGGCGTAGGGTGGCCTTTCTCACCCCTCTGTGGTCAGGTGAGTGTCCGTTCGGCCGATCTTCCCGGGCTCCATCAGGACCTCAGCCAAGACACCTGGCTGCCTCTGCTCTGGTCCCTGCGACGTCTCATCCCCTAGTGGCAGTCCTGGCGTGTTTGTGTGGCAGAAGCAGGCGTCCCCAGAGACACAGAAGCAAATAAGGCCCCTGTGGCTCGCGCTGGGAACCTTCCCAGTGTTGCGTCTGCCGTATTCTCTCAGGCAAAGGAAGCCACAGGCCGCAAGGCCCCATCTAAAGGGGCCATGCATACACGGAGGGGAAAGCTGTGGCCATATTTGCAAACGGGCGACTACGAAGTCAGGGGAGGCCTCTCACTACAGAAACCAGGGGCTGGAGTTCAAAGGCGGCACGGGGACACCTGAGGTTCGCACTTGCTAACGTCCAAGGATGCGGAGGGCCACCGTGATGCCAGCACAGTTGTGCCCCAGCACAGTTGCGTACTGCATTTCCTGACAGTAGCTCTTGGCAGAACGTAGGCTTTCTCTGGGCTCCATGCAGGGATCCTGTCTGCTGGTGGTGTCAGTAATTCATTAAAAAAATTTTTTTTAATGTTTATTTTTGAGAAAGAGCGGGAGCGGGAGAGGGGCAGCGAGAGGGAGACACAGAATCCGAAGCAGGGTCTAGGTTCCAAGCTGTCAGCAGAGAGCCTGACGCGGGGCTCGAACCCACGAGCCGTGAGATCATGACCTGAGCTGAAGTTGGATGCTTAACCGACTGAGCCCCCCAGGCGCTCCCGGTGGGGCCAATAATTATGAGAATGAATCCCAGTGCTTACAGGGCAGTTATGTGCCAGGGAGATTTTTTTTTTTTAATGTTTTTTTATTTATTTCTAGGAGAGAGAGAGAGAGAGAGAGACAGCGTGAGCAGGGGAGGGTCAGAGAGAGAGGGAGTCACAGACTGAAACAGGCTCCAGGCTCTGAGCTGGCAGTCAGTACAGAGCCCGACGCGGGGCTTGAACCCACGAACCGCGAGATCATGACCTAAGCGAAAGTCGGACGCCCAACCGACTAAGCCACCCAGGCGCCCCATGTGCCAGGGAGATTTTTAAATGCTTTAAACAACCTGGTGTGGATTATCATTACATCTGGTTCATAGATGAAGAAGACGGCACAGAATGCTTAGGCAACTTGCCCAAGGTCACACAGCTCATAGGTGGCAGAACTGAGATTTGAACCCAGATGATAGCATTTCAAAACCCAGGATAAAGATGGCAGGCACGGGCACGTAGATTGCATTGAAGAGGGTGTTTCTCGGGTCACCTGGCTGGCTCAGTCGGAAGAGGCGTGACTCTTGATCTCGGGGTTGTG
Organism: Hyaena hyaena; assembly: GCF_003009895.1. Lineage (NCBI taxonomy): Eukaryota > Metazoa > Chordata > Mammalia > Carnivora > Hyaenidae > Hyaena > Hyaena hyaena. The sequence goes on along the minus strand of NW_024080641.1, from coordinate 797,798 downwards.
AGTTCGAGCCCCACATTGGGTGTAGGGATTACTTAAATAAGTAAATAAACAAAAAAAAAAGAGGGTGCTTCTCCACAGTGGTCCCCAGGGTGACCTAACCCACCCCGGCCTTTTCCCACCCAAACCTCTTAGATTCCACAAGCTGGTGATCGATGACGTCCGCCCTGAGGATGAGGGAGACTACACATTCGTGCCCGATGGCTACGCCCTGTCCCTCTCGGCCAAGCTCAACTTCCTGGGTGAGGGTGCCCGGGGGCGACCCCAGGGCCTGGATGCCCTCCTGCAGGATTAGGGGTGACAGCAGGTGTCTGCTGACCTCATGGGCGGAGTCAGATGAGAAGATGGAGGGAGAGAGGGCTGGATGTGTCCATGTGGGATGAGGGGCGGTCAGGGGCTGGCCCAAACCCGTCCCCACACCCCCAGGTCCCTGCCCCCAGGTCTCTGGGTGATGCCAGGCCTTCCCCCTCAGCCTCTGGGGCACAATAGGGGCCGCTGGATTTGGAACTAACTGCCATCTTCTCTGTCCTCCAGAAATCAAGGTGGAGTATGTACCCAAGCAAGGTAAGGACCAGGGGCTGCTGTGGTAAGCTGGGGGCCCGGACTCCTGGGTCTGAGGGAGGAGGGGCCGGGGGCCTGGGCTCCTGGGTCTGAGGGAGGAGGTGGCTGGGGGCCAGGACTCCTGGGTCTGAGGGAGGAGGGGCTGGGGGCCTGGGCTCCTGGGTTTCTGTGGCTGTTGGAACTCAGCTCTTAGGGAACCCAGCCTGCCTTGGTGGGCATCGAGATGACCCCGCTACCCACTGCCAGGTTCCCCAATATCTCTTCTCTGCCGCTAGAGCCACCGAAGATCCACCTGGACTGCTCGGGGAAGACCTCAGAGAATTCAATTGTGGTTGTGGCTGGAAACAAGCTGAGGCTTGATGTGTCCATCACGGGGGAGCCCCGTCCCGTCGCCACCTGGCTGAAGGAAGACGAGGTATGGTGGGGCTTCCCCTGTGCCCTGACTTCTCTCTCTCAGCTCTGCTGGGCAACTTTAGGCAAGTCACTTCCCCTCTCTGAGCTACAGTTTCATTATTTGTAAAATGAGAATGATGATCCTTCTTCAGAGGGTTGTTTTGAAGACTGAAGATTACATTTGTCCGTCACATGGTACTGGCCTGCCGCGTGGTGGGTGTTCCATCCATCCCTCCATCCATTAGTCCATTAATCAATCAGTCAGCAAACCGCCCCAGCCATCCATCAACTCAACCATCCACCCATCCTTCCATTCATTAACTACTTGATTACTTAGTCCATCCCAGCCGTCTGACTCATCTGGTGATTAATCCATTTCTCCATTTCTCCATCAGTCAATCCACTTAGCCCCTGATCCATCCAACAAATATTGTAATCTGTGTGTTCCAGGCCCTGAGACAGTTTGGTTTCTCTTGTGTCCTCTGGGCTTGAGCATCCTATTCTGTAAAATGGGTAGACTCGGCCCCACCTTCATTCACTCCGTCAGTCCGTGAGCACCCCCTGGGGTTTCCTCTGTGCGGGGCTCTACGCGCAGCACTGAGGGTGCAGCCCCGAGTCACATGCAGCCCCCGTCTTCCCGGAGCTTGGCTTTTGAAGGGAGGCAGTCACGTGCCCCAACATCATAGTCCAGGGTGACCAGGGCTGAGAGAAAGGGAGGTACCAGAAACTCTTGAGAATTTGGGGGGGAGTTAGGGCCATCACTTTCAGCTGAGGGTTTCCAAGATTGCTTCCCAGAAGAGGGGGAGCAAGGCCATCTCGTCGCATCCAGGTGTACACGGCCACCGAGGGCAGGGTCCACATCGAGACTCAGGCGGATTCCAGCAGCTTCGTGATCGAGAGTGCCGATCGGGCGGACGAGGGCCGCTACACCATCAAGGTCACCAACCCGGTGGGCGAGGACATGGCCTCCATCTTCTTGCGGGTTGTGGGTGAGCAGAGGGAGCTGAGGGGGTGGGGCAGGGTGGGGCTTCCCCGAGGCCCTGGGGGACCCCCTGACCATCCTGCCTCCCTCAGATGTCCCAGATCCCCCAGAGGCTGTGCGCGTCACCTCGGTTGGTGAGGATTGGGCCATCCTCGTCTGGGAGCCACCCAAGTACGACGGGGGGCAGCCACTCACTGGTGAGGGCCGTTGTGCCAGAGTCCCCATGACCTCTGACCTTTTCCACCCCCTCAGCCCCCACCGACCCCCGGCCCGTGAGCGTTCTCAGCGCCCTCAGTGATCTCCTTCTGACACCTGTTTTCTGTCTGTCATGGCGTCCAATTCCCTTGGTTCCTTCCCTGTCATCCTTTGCTCTCCAGCAACCTGGGGAGCCTCACGTTGGTCAACAGCCTGGGGTTTTCTGTGACCCCTGACTCCTGATTCACGACCCGTGACCCTTCCCGACCCCCAACCCCATGGCTGGTGACTTTTGACTGCTCTGTGACCCTGGTATCCACCACGGTTCAAGGCCCCGGACCTCTCTGGGTCATGTGACCCTGTGACATGCCTCTCACTGCTCCCGCTGACATGCAACCCTGCAGCCTCCCCACGGGCACCCACGCCTCTCCTCTTGGGGGTCGTCCAGGGTACCTTCTGGAGCGGAAGAAGAAGGGCTCTCAGCGCTGGATGAAGCTGAACTTTGAGGTCTTTACGGAGACGACCTACGAGTCCACCAAGATGATTGAGGGTGTCCTCTACGAGATGCGGGTCTTCGCCGTCAACGCCATCGGGGTTTCCCAGCCCAGCATGAACACCAAGCCCTTCATGCCCATTGGTGACGCTCCCTTACACCCTCACCAGGCGCCTGTCCACCCCCAGCCCCTGCCCTGCCTGTCACTCACCTCTGGCCCTGCCCCTGGCCTTTGACCATCCAGCCAACCTCCTGCTGACCCAGCACATCAGACACCAATGTCTGTGATCCCAGGCTGTGCTGTTGCCCAAATGCCTCACTGACCTCTGACCTACCAGACTAACAGTTATCCCTGCTCCTGGACACCTCGTTGTCCCTTGATACCTTGTTTTCCCGGCTCACTGATCTCTGACCCACCAGACTGACCCCTTTCCTGGTCGGTGACGCCAGCCCTGGTCCCTGCCCCTCCCTGTGACCGCTGAGCCCTCATTGACCTCCGCTTCCGCATTCCTTGGATGCTCACAGCGCCCACGAGCGAGCCCCAGCACCTGATGGTGGACGACGTGACGGACACCACCACCACCCTCAAGTGGAGGCCCCCGGATAGGATCGGGGCAGGCGGCATCGATGGCTACCTGGTGGAGTACTGCCTGGAGGGCTGTGAGTGGCCCCAGCAGCCCCGGGGGCGGGGCGTGCCGGCACCCGCAGGGCCCTGGTGGGCGTCCGGTCCAGGGGCCGGCGAGTAGGGGGGGTGCAGGGAGAGCTCTCGGGGCGGAGGGCAGCCCTTGTCCCGCGTCCGAACTGCACTTGCGTGAAGCCCTGCGTGTGATGGCTCAGGCCAGGACCCCAGTGACCGGCCCATCCTCTCTCCCCCCTCTCTCCCCCCCTCTCTCCTCCCTCTCTCCCTCCCTCTCTCCTCCCTCTCTCCCTCCCTCTCTCCCCCCTCTTTCCCTCCCTTTCTCCTTTCTCCTTTCCCTGTTCCCGTCTTCCGTACGGCAATACCTCTTCATCCATCTGTCTGTCATCCCTGTACTTACTACTACCTATATTCCTTCTTCCTCTCATCCATCCATCCGTCCATCCATCCATCCGTCCTCCCTTCCTCCCTCTCTTCATATCTCCCTCCCTTCTTTCCTTCCTTCCTTCCTCCCATCCATTTGCCCAGCCAGTTATGCATCTAAGCGTCTCTCCATCCATCTGAAAATCTTTTGGATCATCCAACCGTCTATCCTGTAACATGTTTTTCATCCGTATGTGTATCTCTTCACTACCGTCTTATTTCCTCCTTCCTCCCTCCCTTCCTCCTTCCTTTCCTTCTTTCCATCCATCCCTTTCCCTGTGTGACCATCTAACCGTTTACTGTCTCCATCTTTCTGTGCATCCATCCATCCGTCTCCATCCGTCCATCCATCTCCATCCATCCATCCCTCTCCATCCATCCATCCATCTATCTCCATCCATCCATCCATGCATCCACCCCTCCACCCCTCCATCCCCATCCATGCATCCATCTTTCCACACATCCAACTCTGCATTCTCCCCCGAACAAACCTGTACTAAGCACTGACTCCATACCAGCCCAGTGCCACAGCTATGGGGATGCCTCCAACATGGTCATCTCACTGGGAAGACCAGGCACAGTCATCTCGACACCGTATCCCAGGCCTTAAAGTCAGCCAGCCGTGGGCTCCAATCCTGCCCCTACACTTTCTAACTGTGTGAGCGTGGGCAAGTCTCTGAGCCTCAGTTTCTTCATCTAAAATTGGGCGAAGACAGCTCCCTCCTTGACAGGGTACAGTGATGACTGCGTCCGGCGATGCATGTGAGTGACGGATGGTTGGAGTCTTGTCAACTTCTTCCCTCTTTGTGTTTCCAGCGCTCTTCACCCCTCTCCGCCCTTGCCCGCCTCTCTCAGATCCGTGTCAGTGCCGCCCTGATGTTTCAGGGCCCACTCGTGTTAGAGTTCACCCTGGGGATTCTTGGTCTGACTCACATTGGCTCACCCACCTATGGCTGTGGACCCAAGATGGAATCTCAAGGGGCAGGAAATCCAAGGAGCTGTCTCTAACCACCCTCCCAGTCCCCTACTCCTTTGAGCCTTGATTTCTCCATCTCTAAACTGGGAATAACATAGGGCAGAGGCAGAAATTAATGAGCTAATAACTAACATATGTGCCACCCTTCGTACCTGGTCACGATAAGTGCTTAACCAGCGTCAGATGCTGCCATTCATTGCGTGACCCCCAGGCAGGGACGGGACGCCCAGCGGAGGGGAGGGGCTTCTAGGAAGCTCCCTCAGCCTTCTTTCTCTTTTGCAGCCGACGAGTGGGTCCCTGCCAACACAGAGCCCGTGGAGCGCTGTGGCTTCACAGTCAAGAACCTGCCCACGGGAGCAAAAATCCTCTTTCGGGTGGTCGCGATCAACATTGCGGGGCGCAGCGAGCCGGCCTCCCTGTTCCAGCCGGTCACCATCCGGGAGATTGCAGGTGAGTGACTCTGACCCCTCTGCTCACCTATAAAAAGACCAAGTTGGTGTCATCTGGCCTGCTCTTGCCATGTCACCATTAGGGCCTCCCCTGAGAATGTCATCGATGCTGTCCCTCCCTCGAGTGTCCCCAGCCTAGCGCTGAGCCCCCGTTCCTGTGCCTGTGCCCTCAGAGCCACCCAAGATCCGGCTGCCACGCCATCTCCGCCAGACTTATATCCGCAAAGTGGGGGAGCATCTCAACTTGGTCATCCCCTTCCAGGTGTGCCGAGTGGGGGGTCGGGCTCTGGGTGGGGGCGGGGGTGGGGGCCAGTGCGAGACCCAGGCTGACTCTCTGCCCCGCCCTGCCCAGGGAAAGCCTCGGCCGCAGGTGGTGTGGACCAAGGGCGGGGCTCCCTTGGACACCTCCCGCGTGCACGTGCGCACCAGCGACTTCGACACGGTGTTCTTCGTGCGCCAGGCGGAGCGCTCCGACTCCGGGGAGTACGAGCTGAGTGTCCAGATCGAGAACATGAAGGACACGGCCACCATCTGCATCCGGGTCGTGGGTGAGCGGCCAGCCAGAGCAGGGGGAGGCGCTGCGGGCCCGGAAGCGGGTGAGAGGCAGGGAGGGGGCAAAAAGGTGGTCCGTGGGAGTGAGGAAAGGCCTGCAGATACCAGCAACCGGATGGTGAGGCAGCAGAGGTGGGGGTAGAAGGGGAGAAGAGGCGAGGGGAAAGGCGCCTGAGCTGCCATTTGACATTCAACCCCCACCTTCTAGAAAAGGCAGGGCCAGCGGAGAACGTGATGGTGAAGGAGGTGTGGGGCACTAACGCGCTGGTGGAGTGGCAGCCGCCCAGAGATAACGGGAACAGTGAGATCACGGGGTATTTCGTCCAGAAAGCCGACAAGAAGACCATGGTGAGAGACCAGAGGGGCCCCGGGGTGCGGTGGGCGAGTCAGGGAGGGGGCTGGCGGGATTGTCAGAGTGGATGCTGTTGTTCCAGTTCACAGCTAGGGGAAACCGAAGCTCAGAGAGATTGTGAGAATGGCCCACGGCTCCAGGGGAAGCCTTTTGGCTGAAATACCAGGATGGGTGTCCCTCCCCTCCCCTCCCCTCCCCAGCAGGGGTGCCTGGGTGGCTCAGTCGGTTAAGCGTCTGACTTTGGCTCAGGTGATGATCTCATGGTTCGTGAGTTCGAGCCTCACATCGGGCTCTGTGCTGACAGCTCTGAGCCTGGAGCCTGCTTCGGATTCTGTGTCTCCCTCCCTCTCTGACCCTCCCCCACTCGTGTTCTGTTTCTCTCTGTCTCAATAATAAATAATAAAAAAAATTTTTAATTTAAAAAAGAAAAAGCATGAGCAGTGGAGGGGCGAGAGAGGGAGACACAGAATCCGAAGCAGACTCCAGGCTCTGAGCTGTTTCCATAGGGACCCAGGGCTCGAACCCACGAGCCCTGAGATTATGACTTAAGCGGAAGTCCAAGGCTTAATCGACTGAGTCACACAGGTGCCCCAGCATTACCCGTTTTAAAGCGTTGAATACATTCCCAGTGTGGAGTAACCATCACGTCGAGTTCCCAGATAGTTCCCCGGGGAAACCTAGCCCCCATTAAGCACACAGCCCCAAACCATGTCACCTAGCCCCAGGAAGCCACTAATCAATCCACTTCTTGTTTTAACGGATCTGCCCATCCTGGACGTTTCCTATAGATGCGATCATTTAACATGTGGCCTTTTGTGTATGGCTTCTTTGATGCGGCATAACGTTTTCCAGGTTCACACACAGTCGTAGCGTGTGTATCCGTGCTCCGCTCCTTTTTGTGGCTGAGTAACAGTCCATGGTTCGCATCTACCACATTTTGCTTCCGCATTCATCCGCTGATGGACCCTTGGGCCCTTGTGAACAACCCTCCTGGGAATGGCCTGTTATCTGAGCGGGACACACCCTTAAATGCGCTTTCCTCACTGCCCCCCCCCGCCCCCCCCCGGCCCTTCGTGTGTCCCTGGGTCCCTGGGTCCGACTCCCGGTCCTTCCCTGCCCCCCCTTAGGAGTGGTTCACCGTCTATGAACACAGCAGGCACACTTCCTGCACCGTGTCTGACCTCATTGTGGGCAACGAATACTACTTCCGCGTTTTCAGCGAGAACATCTGTGGGCTCAGCGACTCGCCTGGCGTCTCCAAGAATACGGCCCGGATCCTCAAGACGGGTACTGCCACCTCCCGCCATGGGGTCCCCGTCTCCTCTCTCGGCTGGGCTTCTACCCTGACTCCTCCTCCCCCACTGCCAGACCCAAAGCTGGTGGCACCGGGTGACAGTCTAGATCGGTCGCCTCACAGGTTCCCCTCCCACCCCCCAGGTATCACCTTCAAACCGTTTGAGTACAAGGAGCATGACTTCCGCACACCTCCCAAGTTCCTGACGCCTCTTCCAGACCGCGTGGTCGTGGCTGGTTACTCTGCGGCTCTCAACTGTGCGGTCAGAGGCCACCCCAAGGTGCGTGTGCTTGTGTGTGTGTGCACGTGCGCGTGTGTGTGAGACCCTAGAGGGACATTTTCACCCAGGTGTAGCCACAGCAGCTCCTTTCTCTCTCCTCTGTTCATGGGATATGCTTACTTTTTTTTTATGCTGTTAGTTTTTAGTGTTTCTTTCTTTTTTATTTTATTATTTAACATTTTAAATTTATTTTTGGAGAGAGCAAGGGAGAGGGAGAGAACCCCAAGCAGCCTCCGCACCATCAGCGCGGAACTCGAACTCACAAACTGAGAGATCACAACCTGATCTGAAATGAGGTGTCGAATGCTGAACTGACGGAGCCACCCAGGGGCCCTGTTTTATTTTTAAATTTTATTTAAATCCAAGTTAGTTAACATAGAGTGTAATAATGATTTCAGAACTTAGTGATTCATCACTTACATACAACACCCAGTGCTCATCCCAACAGGTGCCCTCCTTAGTACCCATCACCCATCTAGCCCATCCGCCCCACCTCGCTTCCGGCAACCCTGTTTGTTCTCTGTATTTGAGCCTCTTATGGTTTGCCCCCTCCCCCATTTTTATCTTATTTTCCTGCCCTTCCCCTATGTTCATCTGTTTTGTTTCTGAAATCCCACATATGAGTGAAATCACATAGTGTTTGTCTTTCTCAAAATAATTTGTCTTATTTCACTTAGCATTACATTCTAGTTCCATCCACGTTGTTGCAGATGGCAAGATTTCATTCTTTTTGATCGCTGAGTAATATTCCACTGTATATATACCACATCTTTATCCATTTGTCAGTGGACATTTGGGCTCTCCCAATAATTTGGCTGTTGTTGATAGCTATAAACATTGGGGTGCATGTGGGGATATACTCACTTTTAACCCACTTCCTGTCTCTCTCCCCTTTGATCAGAGCCCACGTCTCATATCATTACCCTCTAGCTTCCCTTGGAAACAGAAAACTCTGGTGGGAGTTGGGGGGAAGTCTGAACCCTGGGGCTCCTTGCCATCTTCCTGCCCTGTCCAGTTTCTGAACTGCTGTTGGAGTGTGGACACTCACAACCTTAAGCTCTAGGGATTCACCTAGACCGGCGCTGGCAAACGATGGCATGAGGGCCAGCTCCACTTGCCACGTTTCTCTAAATACAGTGTCATTGGAACACAGCCGTGCCCTCGTTTCAGTACTGTCTGTGGCCACGGAGACCACGGTCCCTCGGAGCCCCACGTCTTGACGGCCTGGCCCTTTACAGATGAAGTCTGCCAGCTTGTGGTCTCGCTCCATGTTTTTAGCTTCAGCCCCCGTAGGCATATGATGGATTCATTAGTTCACCTTCTCCATCTCCCCACTTTATTCGCTAAGTCCACTCATTCATTCATTCTGCTCATTCACTCAGTCCATTCATTTACTCGGTTCCTTTATTCACTCCATTTGCTTATTTACACCATTCACCCATTCAGTCTGTTTATTCTTTCAACACACATTTTCAGAGGCTGCGTGCTGGGGAGATTGGACAAGAAACTCCTGGGTGTTGGGGGGAGACCGACACAAATCCAAAGTCATGCAAACGACTAGGGTGGCAGGCGTGGGAGAGAAGTGCAGGAGTGGAACGCAGGCCTTCCTGCTGCAGCCTCGGGGCTGGAAGTGACGTGGGAGCTGAGACCTGAGAGGTTAGCAGGCGCTGATTGGGTGGAAGAGGAGGGAAGAGCGGTACTGGAAGAGGGAACAGCCAGTGCCAAGGTCCTGAGGTGGCCTGTCTGGTCTGTTTAGGGAACAGCCAGGAGGCCAGAGTGAATGGAGCAGGGGGAGGGACAGGATGGAGGTGAGGGCAGAAGAGTAATGGGGCCAAATCGTGTAGGGTCCCGTGGGGAGCTCTGCCTCCCGCAGAAGAGGAGACTGAGGGTCACAGAGGAGAAATGACTAGTTCAAGGTCATCCAGTCAGAATTAGGAGGTGGCACAGCCAAGATGAGAATCCAGATCTGCCTGCCGAAACCCATTGCCATCACCCAGGGACCCTCCCTAAGCCGGCCCCTCCCCCTGCTCCCCTCCACAGCCGAAGGTGGTCTGGATGAAGAATAAGATGGAAATCCGCGAAGATCCCAAATTCCTGATGACCAACCACCAGGGGGTCCTGACGCTGAACATCCGCCGCCCGTCCCCCTTCGACGCAGGGACTTACTCCTGCAGGGCTGTCAACGAGCTGGGGGAGGACCTGGCCGAGTGCAAGCTGGAGGTCCGCGGTGAGCACCCTGCCTGGCGGGCCCTCATTCGCGCTGTCACACGCCCCGCGCTGGGCCATGCTGAGACCAGAGCGGAGTCAGCCCTGGGCCCGAGGGCTGTGATTGGGGAGCCGGATTCGGACCCCAACAAGGACGATGCAGGGCAAAAGTGCTGGACAGAAGGGAGCACAGGGTACTGTGCTCAGTACTGTTCTGGCCACACCAAGCTGTTGGCAGTTAGACAAACTGGCCATACTTTCTCTAGTTCCTGGGAGTTTGCACATGCCGTTCGCTCTACCTACAACGCTCTTCCTTGCCTCTTCTCCTTTGGGCTCCAGCCCATGAAACATCTGCCAGGCAAGGCTTCCTGGAGAGGCTGCTACCCAAGTCCCTCAGATGTGGCTGCTGTTAATACAGGTTCTCAGGGTCCCTCCCCAGCTGTGACTCCCTCTGGCCCTGGTGACAGCCCAGCAGACAGGAGTGGCTGCAGACCCTTAACAAGGGCCCAGCGAGACCAGCCCGAAGGACCTTGCTGGCTGTCATTCTGAAGCATTGCTCCTCCAGACTGACCCAGTTTCTGATGTTTTGCTGGCCTCTTTATTAATTATTGAGTCGGCTTGGCAATATCCCTGCTTTAGGATTTCCGTGACAGCTTGTCACCGGCAGCTGCTTAGCACATTCCAGCTGGGGGTTCACAGCTATAGTAATTAGTAATCCCAGGCTCCAGGCCCCGGGTTCGCCCCATGCAGATGCGGGCCCCGGAGCTGGGCATGAAGGCTAAACGCACTCCCCCTGGTGGCCAAGCCAGTCCAACAGGCAAGGGGGCCCGGGGGTGGGTGCGTGCCTTCGGGAAGCCCAGCCCTCACCCACTCTTCTCATTTTCCCACAGTGCCACAGTGAGATGGTCTCTTCCACCTGCCAGGGTTATTGGCTGCTGGGGCTCACCTGGACCTCCCAGAACACCATTTCCCTTCCCAGAATTACCACTGAGAAAATAATAGTCTTGTCTACAACCTGCACGTGTCTGTCCTTGACTCTGAGCCACCTGGGGGTGGGTGATGGGAACACCAGGTTGGAATGGCCTCAATGTGGCTGCCATCTTGGAGCAGGTACTTTAGGGTGCTACCATGTTGTAATTACAAGTCACGGGACCCCGTGGAGACAGCCCTCTCAGACTATCTGCTGGGGGTGTGGGGGCGCAGGCTGCCCTGGAGAGGTGGCCATGATGGAATGGTGGGCACTAGTCTCGTGCTGGCCCCAGGAGCCATGCATGCGAGCCGAGCACCAGGCTGAGGCAGCCATACTGGAAAAGCGACTTTGGCGAGGCAGCCATGTTGGATTGGTGACGGTGGCAACACTGCTCGTGACCTGGTTGTTGGTTCTTAAGTGGCCGATCTTTATTAACTTTAATAATTCATCTTTCTGGCCCCGAGGTAGGTTTCTTTGATCTCTGGTCCTACGGTGACCTCAAAGCATAGTGGAGGGACTCAGAGTCCCCAGAGTTCAGAGGTCTGTGGGTCAAGTCTGCCTTCCATGGCTTGGAGCTGGGTATGAGAGAGAGAGTGTCTCAGAGGCCTTGATTGGCAGTGTTGGGGGTGTGGCGGGGGGCTCTGTACCTACCTGGAAGGTGGGGGGAGTGGGGTGTCTCCAGAGGAAGAGGCCCCACGGGGTTCAATGTCCCCACCTTCAAGGACGGGGCCCTTCCCCTTCCCCTGGCCTTGTATGGAATTGGGCATCCAGTCTGGCCTGCCCCAGCCTTCAGGACCCAGGTGTCCCGTCCCCATAATCCGCGCAGCAGGTCAAGGGGAGACGGCCGGGGGGCTGGGGGCGCCCAATTAGGAGCCACATGGCTCGCGGGCCCAGGGCCCTGCCCTGCCTTGAGATCCCCTGCTCTCTGCGCACAGATTTCTTACCCTTTCAGGACTCAGGAGGCCAGGCCTTCCTGCAACTCTCACCACAGGCATCCAGGCCTCACCCTCGGAACCTCGGTCCCCAGCCCGGGCCTCTCAGACTAGTCTAGATTCCCAGCTGCCTCCTCCCGGGGACCCAGGAGTCCAGCCCCCGCCCTGCCCCGCACGCACCTCCTCCTGCTCTATCAGCCCATCCTCCTCGTGGTCTTCCTCCCCGTCCTCCGGCGTCGGGTACTCCTGCGTGAAGGGCACGGCTCCCTGGGCCGAATGGAAGCGCAGGCGGTAGAGCAGCCGCACCCACTGGCCGAACTCGCGGTCTCGGGTCTCGGGCGGGGCCCGCAGCTGCAGGTAGAAGGCTCGGCCTGTGCGGAACTTGACCTTGAGTTGCCAGCGGCTTTCGTCGTGGATAAAGAGTTGGACGAACTGCAAGGGGAACAGCCTGGGGGGGCGGAAGGGGCGACCTCAGGTTCTGACCCTCCGTGGCTCGACAGCCTTGTGGGCCTGGGCACCTACAGGGTCCGGGCCACCCACCTCAATGCCCCTCTCTCTCCAGAAAGAGGCCTTTTTCACTGCCTCTTGACTTTTATCCATCCCAAAGCACCTTCGCGTCTCCCGCTGGTCCTTCTAATACATAGCTGCTTTCTTGAAACTTCCCGTTGAATCTCAGAAGGACATCGACACATAACAGGTCCAACAACCAAATTCCTGATCTTCTCCCCAACCCCAAACTGCTCCTCTTCGTCTTCCCCACCTTAACTACATCCTCCCACTTGCTCGGTCAGAAATCATGGAGTTGCCCCCTCGCCCAACTTTCTCTCTCTCATCCAATCCTGCCACCAAATCCTGACGGCTCCACCGTTCAAATGCATCCCTGATCCGACCCCTTCTAAGTCCTTCCGCCACCAGCGGGTCCGCCACCACCCATCTCCGGCCTGGGCTGCGGGCTCAGCCGCTCTGTTCCCACACGGCCGCCAGAGGGCGCCGATTAGCACCTGAATGTCACGTCCCTCGCGTGGCTTCGCGGAAAAAGCCAAGTCCTCACCTTGACCGCTAGGTCCTGCAAGATCTGCCCTGTCGCCTCTGTTCCCTCTCTGCTCACTCCCCTCACTCACTCAGCCCCAGCAACAGTGGCTTCACCACTTTTCCATAAACCAGCCTTGCTCCCACCTCAGGCCCACAGCCTGGAATCTTCCCCCCCAGCCACCCGATGGCTTGGTCCCTTAATCTCTCTCATGTCTTTCTCAAGAAGCACCTTCTCAGGGAGAAGTTCTATTTACAACCTGAGGCTTCTGTGCGGCCATGTCCACCCTTGCAGACATCCCTATCCCTACCCCTCTGGTATGTCTGCACAGACCAAGCTCCACCAATTCTGTCTCCCGTCCTGGTAGGAGGAGGGCTTGAAAGGCAAAGACTTTGATCCCATTTTGTTCACGGCTGCCCCACTCTCCCCCCCCCCACCCCCCGTCTCCCCATGAGCTCACATCTGTGGTAGGTGCTCAATGGATGTTTGTTGAGAAGTGGATAATTTGGCCCAGGTCATACAGTAGGGATTTGAACCCAAGTCCTCTCCGTGTTCTTAAGCACCACACTGGTAGCCACATTCCCCCCCCTCCCCCCCAGCAATACTACCTCTAGGAACTGATCTGACAGACACCCTCACACCCGTGTGCCTGGATGCCCTCTGCCAAGCACACTGGCTGTAATCACCAGACATCAGCCACAGCATCAGCGTCCATCAGTGGCGGCTCCATCTGTGTGACCTTCCCCAAGTGGCCGGATAACAGTTTACATTCACAGAACGCTCCCCCTGGGCGAGGTGCTGTCCCAAGCACCTCACAGTCCTGTACTCAGCATACCCTCTGACAGCCCTGCAAGGTGGGCTCTCCTTATCCCCGTGTTCCAGATGGGGAAACTGAGGCACAGACAGGTAGGGCACTTGGCCAAAGCCAGTGATGAAGAGGTGAGCCAGTATTTGAACCCAGGCAGGAAGGCAGGCAATCGTCGAGGACGTTCCCTGCCACACGGTAACAGCACCAGATGCAAGCGGTGTGTAAAGGGGCAGAGTATTCACCCTTGTGTGTCCAGAAAAGGGCTTGCTGGTTGTGCTTCCGCTGACATGAAATAATGAATATTGATGTGGGGCTGATGGGGGAGGGCGCAGCCTGCAAAAGTGGCATGTAGCATGTGCCTGTGGCTGTTTTTAAAGGAAGGTGGGGGCGCCTGGGGGGTTCCCTCGGTTAAGCATCCGACTCCGGCTCAGGTCATGATCTCACGGTTGGTGAATTGGAGCCCCGCGTCGGGCTCTGTGCTGACAGCTCGGAGCCTGGAGCCTGCTTCGGATTCTGTGTCTCCCTCTCTCCCTGCCCCTCCCCCGTTCGCACTCTGTCTCTCAAAAATAAACAAAAAATTTAAAAATAAATAAAATAAAGGACGGGTGAACACGCACCATATAATTGTCAGGACTGGCCCACGACAGGTCAGAAGTGAGGAATTATAGGGGCTGACTGAGGCTTGATACTTCATTCTCAGAGCAAGTTCAGTGGTTTTTAGCTTGATGGTATGTTTACTTTGGGGGATGTTGAAGGAGATTATGGGGGTCCAAGCACCTCTCGGCACCGTCCTCAGTGCTCCTCCCACTGTAGGTCACGCCTTGGCGAGCGGTGAGGTCAACTGGTGGGAGGCAGTCAGCACTGAGAAGGAGCGAGAATGTGCCCCAGTGAACCGTAAGGCGTCAGCATACTGCTCTGTGAAGTGTTCTCAACGTCTCCGGGCAGGGGCAGGGGCGGGCAGGGGGGTAAAGAAAGGCTGTAGGGAGCCTCAACGTGGTGTAGGTCAGAATCCGATTCTGCCACCAAGTGGCTGCAATTTTTTTTTTTTAGATATCAGAATTGCAGACAATGTGGACCCCTGTGTGTGTGTGTGTGACTGTGAGTCCTTCCTCTCTCTCTTCCTTCCCTCTCCCCCTCCCTTTCTTTTTTTCCGTTAACTGTGGTCAAAAAAGTGAAAGCCAGGGGGATCTGGGTGGCTCAGTCAATTAAGCATCTGACTTCGGCTCATGTCATGACCTCATGGTTCGTGGGTTCGAGCCCTGCGTCGGGCTCTGTGCTGACAACTCAGAGCCTGGAGCCTGCTTCCGATTCTGTGTCTCCCTCTTTCTCTCCCCCTTTCCCACTCCCACTCTGTCTCTCAAAAAAAATAAATGTAAAGAAAAATTGTTAAAAAAAAAAAAGTGAAAGCCATTAGCACACAGTTTTTGTAAGGGTACTACACATATGGGAAAGTTTTGTTATTTGCAGCTAGAGTTGGAGGGAGGGGCGGAGGAAGGGAGCGAGGTGTTATTTTGTGCTCTGTATGTTTTGTACTTTGGGGTGTGGTTGCATTACTTGTTCAATGAAAAAAAAAAAAAAAGACCCGAAGGGGTGGTGTTTTGTGTGGCACCGAAGCCCAAGCACCATGAGGTCAGTGGGGACCTTGAGGGGCTCAGTTGCTTAAGTGTCACAGTCTTGATTTCGGCTCAGGTCATGATCTCACGATGTGTTAGATCGAGCCCCGTGTCTGCATCTCTGACAGTGCAGAGCCTGCTTGGGATTCTCTCTCTCTCTGCCCCTCTCCTGGCTGTTCTCTCTCTCTCTCTCAAATAAATAAATAAACATGAAAAGAAACAGAATCATGAAGTCAGTAATGATGAAGAGCCCTGAGATTCCAGTCCCAACCAACCCCTAACCCACTGTGGGTCTCGGAGCCTCAGTTTCTCTTTTCAAAGGATGGGGCTAAGAGTATAAGAGTAGGTCAGAGATGAGATTATGTGCCTGGCCTAGGGGGCACCTGGCATGCGGTAGGTATGGCATAAACGGTCATTCTTCTGATCCTTGCCAGGGTAGGGCTGTGGACTGTCCCCCTCATGTCCCTCTATCTCTGATTTCCAGCCCCTGTGGGTGGCCCTGCCCTTGTTCTCCTGGATATATGGCCGCCCACAGAGGACTCCCCGCCCTGGGAGTCGTCTGTGTGACGGCAGGTGCCGCAGGGGGCCCAGGACGCCCAGAGCTGGGGAAGGGAGGGGGCCAGGCTGGGGTGGGGACAGTCACCCAAGGAGCTGCAGGCGTCCGTTATCCTCGGCGGGGCCGGCCAGCAGCAACAGGTCTGGGAGCTCCAGGGCTGGACTGGAGGCTGCCACCCCCATGGTGACCTTGTTGGCGATTTCTCCTAACCGGGTCACCTAGGGCCAGGGGTTAGAGGTTAGAAGCCGGACAGATGGAAGGCAGGGTTGGTGGGGTTAAGGATCAGGAACCAAGTGTATTAAACACCAAGTCCTGGGGCAGAGGTCAAGAGTCACCGAGTGTGAAGTCAGGGAAACTGAACCAAGGGAATCAGAAGCCTGGGTTCATAAAGAAGCTAAAGGTCTAGAGGTATGGGGGGTGGGAGTGGTCCGGAATTCCAGAAGATAAAACGTTACGGGAGCCTGGTCGGAAGTAGGCAGAGCAGGAGCCCTTGAAGTCGGGAGGTCAAGGCTCCAGCCCAGGCTCCGTGTCAGGGGGCTCGGGGGCTCCACACCTGCACAAAGTTGCTCTCAAAGATGGGAAAGTCTCGCAGCTGGTCGAACTCGCCGCTCAAGAGGTGGCGCTGGAGCCGTCCGGGCCGGCCCGTGGGAAAGGCTGGAACCAGGGGGCATTCTAGAGGGGTGAAGTTCAGAGGTCTAGTCCAGGAGGCTAGGCCTGGGCCTCGCATCTGGTAGGGGCCAGGAAAGCCCCGCTCTGAGGGTAGGGGAGTCGGAGCTACCAGTCTTCGCATCGCCGGCCCCATCCCTCACGGGGACCCTCACCGGATCCAACCCTGCCAGGCCCGGCTTTGCGTCTCACCTGTCATCCCACCTGCTCTACCCCGGGCCGGCTTAGTCTCGTGCCCCCTCATCATCGCAACGCCCCGCCCCATGGGAAGAGCAAAGGGAGGTGCCTGAGGAGAAAACGGATTCGTGGAGCCGCGGACTCTATCGCGTCACAACGCGGCGGACCCGCCTTCAACGTCACCAAAGAGACGACCGTTGGTGACGTCATTATAGGGGGCGTGGCCTAGAGATCTGGGCGTTGCGGCGGCCACCGATGACGTCAGAAGCCCGTGGCGGGCGCTAGTGCGCCGGCGCAAGAAACTGGCGCAGGCGCATGGGCGGTGTGCTCGGAGGCTCCAGGCTCACTCCCGCCCCCGGCCTGGTGGGAAGGGGTGATAATGGCGGCGGCCGGCGCTGTGGCTACTCGGCTGCTCCTGCTCTTGCTGATGGCGGCAGCAGCCCCCAGTCGGGCGCGGGGCAGTGGCTGCCGGTCCGGGACCGCTCTGCGCGGGGTGAGTGCTCAATGGCTCTGCACGGGGAGCGGGGCTGACGGAAATCCTGGGGCTCGGGTAAGATGAGAACGAGGCATTGCAGGGCCAAGAGAGAGAAAGAGGTGAAAGTGAGAGTGTAGTTAGGAAGGCTGTAGCTCTTGAACATGCATGAGGGGGCGAGGCTCGGATGGGATCTTGGTCCCTGGACCTTCGGTGGTGTGAAAACGAGGATGCGCCGTTGGAGCGAGAACTTCAGGCTAACGTCGGAACGCTAGAGAGCCGTAGTCTTAAATATGCATGAGGGGGTGTGGCTCGAGGGGAATCTTGGCGAATTAGACGTAGGGGCGGCTAAAACAAAACCGGCACATGGGCTCTGGAGTGATTGAACAGGAGGTTCTGCCTCCTGAATATGCATGAGAAGGGCGGGATCTTGAGTCCAGGATTAAAATCTGGACACGGGGTTGCGAAGGTGTGAGGGCTGCATAGGTACAAGGGCGTAGGGTGGGGTACGCAGAGGTAGGACACGTTTGGACTTAGAGGAATGGAGGAATGATGGCGTGGAATCTTTTTTTTTTTTTTAAGTTTATTTCGAGAGAGACAACGAGCAAGGGAGGTGCAGAGTGAGGAGGACAGAAGATCTGAAGCCAGTTATCAGCGCCAGCCTGATGTGGGGCTGAAACTCACAAACCGCTAGATCATGCCCCGAGCTGAAGCTCCAGGGCTTAATCCACTGTGCCACAGCCACCCAGGCACCCCTGGAGCGCGTGGAATCTTGTCTGTACTTGATAAGGGTCGGAATTTCAGAGGCATGGTGGCTGTTGTGTCTGTTAAGGTGAAAAGGGGCGACTTGAGTATTAGATTGGAATGGAAACGCAGGTATGCTTTAACTCACGAATGTTTATGATGCTAGGTGGGAAAGTGACCTGGAGACAGTTGCCTCCGAAGCAAGGTTACGCTTGTTTGTAGGCTCTAGTTTTCTGGGGACGGTCCAGATCATGAATTTTCATGAAAGGGATGGTTCCTGGTGGAATCATGGATAAGGGTCAGTGTTTAGAAAAGAGTATGAAAATCAGGTTCCCTCCCCACCCTGCATCTTGTCCCGGGGTCTGTGGGCCTTGCCTTGCTGAGGGCTCTGCTGGTCCTCACCCAGGCACCTGTCTCTCCCCTGCAGGCGGGGGCAGAAGGTCGAGAGGGTGAGGGCTGTGGCACCATGGGGCTGCTCCTGGAGCACTCATTTGAGATCGGTGAGTCTGGCAATGTTCCTTGTCTGGGCGCTTACCTGCTGCCCCGTGAAGTCAAGAACATGAGTCTGGTGCCGCCCAGTGTGAGACACGCCATTCGTTTACTAACAGCTTTGCCCCTAGGAGTGTGTTTGGATTATTCTGGGGGAGGTTGGGGCAGGGAGGGCACGGGAGAGTAAGAACTCTACCTTTGAATACTCCCTCACCTGTAAGACAGATCCTAGGTTCAGAAAGGCCAGTGCGGCATTTATAACCTCAGAGCGGACTCTTCAGACCAGCCAGCTGTGGCCTGCATTCGTGGCTACATGTTCTGCGTGCATTCACTCAAAAGTGCTCACAGCAGTCATGCAACGCAGTGGGTCTTAGGGATAGTCCCACGTTCCAGAAGGGGAAACTGAGGCTCAGAGGGGCACCGCACAAGGTCCCTTTGTAAGTGAATGGTAGAGCCAGGACCTGCTCTGCAGCCCAGCTTAAACTCCTTTGATTCAGGCGTTCAGATTCCCAGAGCACGGGTGTCAGTGCGGCCTGGAGGTCTCAAGCCCCAAACTCTGGGACACTTGTTTGTAACACCGAAGCTGGGACCCTCTGCACACCTCCTGACTCGGTCCCTGGCATCTGCCCAGACCACGGGTTCCCACATGGCCCAACGGTTGGAAGCCCCTGTATTTTGTAGCTGGGAAAACTGAGGCTCAGAGAGATCAGGTGACTGTCCCTGGGTCACCCGGCAAGCAGAGGCAGGGCTCAGGAGCTGTGGTGTTCAGATGTCTGCTGTGCGCTGCCCTGTGAGACAGGAGGGCGGGACATGGTGGGGGGGGTCCCCATGTTCCAGGTGGGAAATGGGGGGGCTCAGGAGAGAGAAGTAACCTGGTCACTGCGAGGGTTGAAGGGTTCAGTGGTGGGGCGGTCGCTAAGCCCCGACTCCCCACAGATGACAGTGCCCACTTTCGGAAGCGGGGTTCACTCCTCTGGAACCAGCAGGATGGCACTTTGTCCCTGTCGCAGCGGCAGCTCAACGAGGAGGAGCGGGGCCGGCTCCGGGTGAGGAGGGGACCTGGGGCTGGCGCGGCTGGGGTCCGGGGGGCGTGTGGCTTGGAGCACGACTTCAGGGCCTTTGCCCGGGCCATTCCTTCTGCCCAGTCCATCCTTGTCCCCCAGGTTTAACGTAGTTAGCCCCCCGTCACCTTTCCCAGATTCAGCCGAGATGCTCTGCAGTCAGTCAGGAGGAGATTTGCTTGGGAGGAGAAAGCGATCCCTGTAAGAACTGAAGGTTAACGCAAGAATGTTAATTCAGCCGTAGCCTGCTCTGTGGCCTCCTCGAGGGCTGGGCTCCTTCCAGACCTGGCTCAGTCCTCCCTGGAGACGGGCCAGGGAGGTGCAGCAGGCCAGAGGGAGAGAAGGTGTGGGGGGGGCGGGGAACAGCCATCTTTTAGGGAAAGCTCACAAAAGCTGCTGCCATCCGCCTCCACTCTGTCCCTTTGGCCAGATGTAGTTGCAAGGGAGGCTGGGAAGGCAGCTTTCGTTCTGGGCAGGCCCGTGCCCTCCCTGTGGGGGTGGTGCACCCCAGCCAGCCTTCCTGTCTGGCACCCACGTGACTCTTGGGCACAGCTGCCTCCCAAGAGACATTCTTGCTCCTGCGACTGGGGAGTCCAGATACGGGGTGGGCCAAGGTGCAGCTCGATCCAGATTTGGGAAGTGTCCTTGGGACTCACTCCATTGCTGGGCTGGGCTCTGCTACCCTAGACGTGGCTTTTCCCCCAGGTGCGCCCAGTGGCTCCTGGCCTCGCCCCCCCCAGCAGGGCCACCCCACCAGGACGAGTCCTGGGTCAGGGATTGGGGGGGTGGCTGAGCGAGACTGGAGAAGGGACCCCCGGGCCCAGTGGCAGCCTAGGTCTGGCGGGGGCCATGCGCTGTCCCTCTCACTGCCACCCTCCTCTGCCCTGCAGGATGTGGCAGCCTTGAATGGCTTGTACCGTGTCCGGGTCCCTCAGCGCCCTGGGGCCCCTGATGGCCCAGAAGCCGGCAGCTACGTGTCCTCCTTTGTCCCCGCGGTGAGTCAGTGATGAGGACCGTCCTCACTCGTCCCACCTGCCCGGCCTGGCTTCCACCTTTGTGCCCCAGCCTTTATGCACAGGGGAGACTCAGGCCTGGCCTTGCTCTCAAGGGTCTCCTGGGCTGGAGGGGGACAGTCCAGGCGGCGGGCGCTTTGATGGGGCAGCACAGGGCCTAGTGGGGAAGTTGTTGCGCTTGGGCTTGTGCCCAAGGGTGGAGGGAACCGCGAAGGGCTTTGAAAGATACTTCTGGGCCCCGGGAGCGGGGGCTGGAGGCTCGGGGGTCTTGGCGCGGGCAAGAGCTGGTGGCGACCCTCCCCTCCCTCCCCCCTAGTGCTCCCTGGTAGAGTCGCACCTCTCGGACCAGCTGACGCTGCACGTGGATGTGGCTGGCAACGTGGTGGGCGTGTCGGTGGTGACGCACCCCGGGGGCTGTAGAGGCCACGAAGTGGAAGATGTGGACCTGGAGCTGTTTAACACTTCAGTGCAGCTGCAGCCTCCGGCCACCGCCCCAGGGTGAGGACGTGCAGGGTGCGTGCAGGGTGCGGTGCCCCAGGGTGCGGGTGCCCCAGGGTGCGGTGCTCCAGGGTGCGGGTGCCCCAGGGTGTGGGTGCTCCAGGGTGTAGGTGCCCCAGGGTGCCAATGCTTCAGGGTGCAGGTGCCCCAGGGTGCAGGTGCTTCAGGGCGCTGATGCTTCAGGGTGCAGGTGCCCCAGGGTGCACTGCTCCAGGGTGCGGTGCCCCCGGGTGCAGTGCCTGAGGGTGCGGGTGCCCCAGGGTGCGGGTGCTTGGTGCAGGGCACGGGCACGGGCAGCCCAGCGTCAGGCTGAGCCGTCCTGCTGCCTTTGCTGCCCGTGTCCTTGTGGGCTGACGCCAGCCCCTCACCCTGTCCCCTTCTTGGCCACGCCCAGTCCTGAGACAGCTGCCTTCATCGAGCGCCTGGAGATGGAGCAGGCCCAGAAGGCCAAGAACCCCCAGGAACAGAAGTCCTTTTTCGCCAAATATGTGAGTGGAGCTCTGCCTGCCCCCGTTCCCTCCCATCCTGGGTCCCCCTCAGCCCTTCCGTCCCCGCCACCCTTGGCCTGTTCCCCGTCCTCTAGGCCTCCTGTGCGTGGGGCTCGCTCGTCACCTCTGGGCCTGTCCCCCTGGCACCTAGGCCGGGCCCCAGGCCTGGGCGGCGGAGCGAGGACTGTGGAGCCGTGCGCACTGCTCTGCCTGCTCTGCTGGCGGCGGCGGTCACAGGCCGTGGGTCTCCGCAGATGGGGGACGCAGGGACGGGCCCTCAGGCTGGAGGCAGTGCTGGTCTTGAATAGGAGAGGCCCGTTTGGAGGAAGTGCAGTGAGGAGGGCTGAGGCCGGGACGGGGGTGGGAGGCAGGGGCTGCTGTGGACCGGGGAGATTCGGGAAGGAGAAGGTGGGTGGTGGGACGCTTTGGGAAGGGGCGATTAGGGGAGCAGGCCTCTGGGTGGCGGGGCGCAGGAAGCGGGTCTGAAGCTGGCGAGGGGCGGGGCCTGTGCGGCCAGGCTGGAGCAGCCGGAGGAGCTGGGGGGAAGGGGGAGCACGGAAGGCTGGTCCCCACGAGGCCAGGGCGGGGGATCGGGGGACAGCAGAGGCCACTACAGGTAGCGGGTGCCAAGCCCCACAGCCCTCAGCGTGGTGCCCGTGGGGCCTCAGTTAGTTTGCCAATAGCTCCTGACTTCAGGGTTGCCTGACAGCTGAACGGCGGGGAAACTGAGGCCCAGAGAGGCCAAGGGCCCACTGCCCCAGCTCTGCTCTCCCCAGTGGCCACAGGACTCCATGGCCATCCCTAGCCCTGACCTGTACCCCTCCCTCCCCAGTGGCACCTCATCCTCGGGGGGGCCGTGTTGCTCACAGCCCTGCGTCCCGCCGCCCCGGGGCCCGCGCCGCCGCCGCAGGAGGCCTGAGTGAGGACTGAGCCCCCCTCCCGCCTCCACCCTCCCCGTACCCCACCTGCCCTCCCTGGACCTGTAGTGATGTAGGGGACCTGGGCCCCCTTCCCTCATGTGGCCTCCCCTCATGCCGGCGCCCCTACCTTCCCCGCCCTGGGGGAACTCTGCTCACACTCACTCCTCTTCTTTCTGTGTCTCTGTCTGTCTGTCTGTCATCCCATCCGGCCCGCAGTGGATGTACATCATTCCCGTCGTCCTGTTCCTCATGATGTCAGGAGCACCGGATGCCGGGGGCCAGGGAGGGGGCAGCGGCGGAGGGGGCGGTGGGGGCAGTGGCCGTTGAGGGGCCTGTCACGCCCTGGTCCTCTGTCATCCAGGCAACTCCCTTCTTGCCCAGAGTGCCCGTGTCCTTGGTTGTCCTGGGAAGGGTTTGCTACCAGCTGCTCCCATCTCCGTCCCAGGAGCCTGGGAGGACGCCCCCTCCCCAGGGGTCCTTTCCCTCCGGTCCTTGCTGTTTCTCTGGGCGGGGGGCCGCATTCTGGTGTGCTCCCCCTTCCCCTGCGGCCCCTCCACAGCCCCTACGGCTTCCCCGCGCCCACAGCATGCAGCTCGAGCTCCTGGGCCACCTGTGGCCTTGTGTTTGTCCCCCTCACTCCCCCCGCGCCACAGTTTGGGAACACGCCGAGTTCTCTCCAGCCTCTGTGCCTTTGTCCGTCGTCTCCTCATCCTGCCTGTCCCCGGCTGGGCTAGGTGGTCCCCTGACTCGTCTGATGCTGGATCGGGCCACGCGCTTCCCACCCATCTGCCCTTGAGGGGCCTGGCACAGGGGCGGGCCGGCCAGGGCGCCCCGCAGGCTCCGTTCCTCCCAGCAGCCGCGCCTTGGGACGCTGCCCTTGCCCCGGCCTCTATCTGCCCCTGGCCCTGCGCAGTTGAGGCTGCCGTCAGGATGCCAGGCCTTCTGTAGGCTTCGGGCCGTGTCGAAATTAGGTTTAAAGTGAGAACAAAACTAACGTTTAGTGGAGTTGAGGGCCGGATGATGTAAATAGACCCCGTTCCCCTGTCCAGAATGTCTTCCCTGGGTCTGGGCACTGGGCGGCGACTGCCTGGCCTTTGCTATTTATCACCCCCACCACTCCCTCTTTGTCTATTTAAAACCATTAAAAAATATATTGAAATACCTCAGTGTTTTGAAAAGTTACAACTTCTCAGCAGCCAGATGCAACCGTTGATTTGATTCCAAGGAAATCCGGGTGCCCAAGCTTTCCTGAACTTCTGCCGTTCGCGGCAGGTCGTCATTCAGAAGCACACACAGGGCCGGCGGGTCGCTGTGATGGCTGTGGAAGGCCCCCGGGGTCGTGTGGCTGTTTATTAAACTGTCCCCATGTTCAGCATGTAGCTTCCTGCTCGATGTGCTGGACACCTAGCAGGACAGACATTGTTGTCCGGGCTCTCTGGGGAGTTTGAATCCCCGGGACGAGGGACTGAAGGTAGAATTACTACGGCAGATCAGAGGTGCTTTTGTGAAAAGGTAATTTTTGTGAATTTTTACGAAATTTTTATTAAAAGGTAATCATGATAGAGCACAGAACTCAAAAAGATACCATAGGGTCCAAAGCAAGGGCCTTCCGCCCACCCCGGCCTGGTACTTGCTCCCCTTCCTGGGGGCCGCCTGCGTTTTCCGTCTCCTGGGCCTGCTTCGGAGCTGCGCTGTGTCACCAAGCAAATGCGGAGCTAAATCGTTTTTACAAAAAGTGTGTTGCTCTAGTTTTTTCCACCCCTTCTAAATTGGGGAGGTTTGCGTGTCGGACAGAATGCACCCTCATTCTGTGACAGGGCCGGCCTGGGATTGATTTCGTCGGCCCCTCGTGGATGGAGCCGTGGGGGTTCAGGCAGCGCCCCACACACGCTAGCCTCGTTTTGTGCAGGCGCACGAGTCCGCAGGACACGCTGCCGGGCCGGGGCCTGCGGGGGGCGGTCTCAGCTGCCGCCTCCCAGCCATGCTGGAGCTCTTCTTGCTGAAGGTCCTCGAAGCCACCTCCAGTTCAGACACCCCTCGTGGGCTCCAGGCCCAGAGGATCCTCCCAGGGACCTCTGAGAGTCCGCCCCGTCGGAGCTCCTCCAGGAATCCTTACCCCAGGATGCAGGGCCACCACCCACCTGGCCTCGCAGACCAGAGCGCTGCTGTGCCCTACTCTGCTCTTCGTGCCTCACCCCTTCTCCTCTGTCCCCAGGGTCCCAGCCCTGACTTCCTCCTCCCTGCCCGGCCCATCAGCCCAGCCCCCTCCCTGGCCTCACCAGGGGATTTCTTAACCAACTGAGCCCCGCAGGCACCCCATCATGAGGGGCTTTCTGACACCAGAGCTGCCCTGGCTTCTCCCCCGCTCCCAGCCTTGCCGTGGCTCCCCAGGACAAAGCCCCAGCCCCTCTGCCTGGCCTCGGAGGCCCGTTAGTTTTTGTTCTGTTCCTCCTCTTCAGCCTCATTGATGAGCACCCCCTCAGATACCACCTGGCCAGCCCGGAGGCACCCTCTACGCCCTCCCAGCCTCAACCCCCATTCTGTCATCCCCTCTCCCTCTGTCCCTGTGGAGCCCACTCGGTCCTCTGGCCTCCTGTCCCCTGGTCGGAGGTGGGAGTGCGCCTGCAAGGGAGATGCTCAACGAGGGGGTCGCCTCTCTCTCCACTTTCCTGTCTCTCCTTTTGGATGCTCTTCTTTGCCCCATAAATGTTCGTGTAGGAAACCCCTTTCCCACCCCGGGGTTTCACATTGTCATTTAGGTATACTTAGGACAGAGTTGTAGGACAGGCACTCTTAAAATCTGTAAGGCTGGGGCGCCTGGGGGCTCAGTCAGTGAAGCGGTCATGATCTGGCCGTCTGTGGGTTCGAGCCCTGCGTCGGGCTCTGTGCTGACAGCTCAGAGCCTGCAGCCTGCTTCGGATTCTGTGTCTGCCTCTGTCTCTGCCCCTCCCCTGCTCATGCTCTGTCTCTTTCAAAAATGAAAACATTAAGAAAAAAAAAATTCATAAGGCTAATAATTTTAGTGTTTTTTAAAGATCCTACTGTGTCAAATTACGGCGTAGCAGGGGCTTTGGGAAATAGTTCTGTAGCCTCCATTTAACCCAGCGGGGAGACTCCCAGTGAGGGTCAGGGGCCACTTCCTGGGGCCTCTCTAGCTGTCAGTCATTCTCCTTCGCTGCAACCCACCTTTCAGTTCAGCAGGACACAGTGGTGTCCTTACAGAGGAAAACTCCACTTGGCCCAGTTCCTAGAAACAGGCCCCCAGGCAACTTTCCTTTGTTTCCCCGCAGAGAGTCACGCTTGCATTTCCATGGCAACGCGGGGAGACCCCACCCGCAGAATGAAAATGGGAGTGTGGAGGTTTAAGCTGGCAAACCAAGGAGCTTGCTGGGGTTGATGTTTACATGGTGACCAAGAGTAAACATTTTCACATTTTTACAGATTTTCCATCTCCCCTCACCCCTACCAATATCTCTCCTCCCACACACCCCTCCCCCAAGCATTCCAGTCCCTGCAGTTTGTTGTGTTTTTTCAGCCATTCCTGGTGTCTAATCCAGCCGGGTTGCAGTTCCGTCCTTTATCAGTAGGTGGCGATAAAAGGCTTCACACCGCCAGGGAATGCCTCCCAGGCCCCTAGGACACTCTGCTGGGTACGCTGGGGAGGACAGGCGCACGTGGCGCCTTTTCACGAAGTGAAGGGCCTTGCAGGGGGTGCTCTCGGCCCTTGGGAAGATCGGGGTCCCCACGAAGCCTCTGTCCCAGCAGATTCTGGTCTTCGGTAACACTGGTGCCTGTGTTCTCATGGGTGAAATGGGAGTCAGGTGAGGTCCGCCCACGCTCCGTGCCGCCTGAAGGAGAGAAGATGGTGGAGGACTGGGGAGGACCGAGCAGAGAGGAGGCAGCTGCCTGCCCACCACGCTCACCACGCCCACCAGGGCTCGGCACAGTGGAGCAGGGTGGCCCAGCCAGTCCCGGCCCCGCCACTCACTGGCTGCGTCTCCAGGCATCGCAGTCCCGGTGTCTGAGGCAGCTCCTCATTTCCTCCTGCCTGGGCCAGGGGCAGGCGTCGTTCCTCCCGGCAGGGTCCAGGGTCCAAGACAGACAGACAGACAGACAGAAAGAGAGAAAGGGGGTGTCACAAATGCCCTTCCACCTCGGGGGCCGCAGGCTGGGCAGCCCTCCTCCGGGCTGTCCAGCCTCTTGGCACAAACGCCGCACAGGTCCCTGGGTGCGTGTCAGCTCAGGACCTCAGGGAGGGAGACGGGAGAGGAGCTCAGAGCGCCTGCAGGGGCGGGGCGTGGAGGGGCCTCCCAGGAGACAAGGCTCAGAGGAAAGGAGGCGAGTGCGAGGGAAGAAGTCTGGGAGGAAGAGAGAGAGAGAGAGAGAGAGACTGAAGGGGTGGGGAGAGAAGGGATGGAAGCGAGCAGGAGAGGGGAGCAAGTAGGAAAGAAGGGAAGAGAAAGCGCGGGGCGGGGGACAAATGGAATGCGGGGGGACGAGGAAGGGCGACAGAGAAGAAAGGCTGGGGGGAGGCCCTGAGAGAGAGGGGAGAAGGGAGAGGAAAGGAGACGGTGGCGGGGAGGGGGACGGCTGGGGGAAGGAGGAGTAGGGAGATGAAGGGAGAGAGTCGGAAATGGGAGAGGACGGCCGGAGGCAGGAGACGGTCCGGGAGAGCAGGGGAGGGTGCGGAGCGGAGGAGCGAACGGGAGCGGGAAAGACAGAAGGGGTGAGGGGCACGGGGAGAGGCGGGAAAGACAGACAGAAGGAGGGCGGGCTGGGCGAGGGCCGGGAGGAGAAGGCCAAGGCGGGGCAGGGCAGGGGAGGAGAGCAGGCGGAGGGAGGGGGAGCGCGCACGGGAACTAGAGAGACGGAGAACAAGGGAGACTGCAGGGTGGAGAGCGGGCGGGCGGGACAGAACCGGGCGGAGGAGGAGAGAGGCCGAGAAAGGAGGGGTGTGAGCGAGGGGCGGGGAGTGCCAGGTGCGCGTGGAGCCGGGGCCGGGAAAAGAGGTGAGAGAGAAGGAAGCGGAAGAAAAAGGCCGGGAGGAGAGAGCACAAGCCGCACTGAGAAGAGTGAGGGGTGCGGGGAGCGGCTGGGGAGCGGGAGGAGGAGGGGAAGGGATGAGGGAGAGGGGGTTGGAAACGCCGGCGGGGCAAGGGCGCGCACGCGCACAGGTAGACGCGCGCGGACCAGACAGGCACAGGCGCGCGCGCGCGCACAGGTACGCGCCCGCGCACGGACGGACACAGACAGGCGCGTGCGCGCGCACACTGGCAGGGCAGGCACGCGCACGCCCAGAAGCCGCGGCCCCCGGCCGGGGTCCGGCGGGGTGGGGGCCTGGCCGGGGAGAGGCGACTGGAGAGCGAGGTCACAGGCAGCTGCGGAGACGCCTCTCCCTCCTCGGCGCCCGGCCGCCACTCCGCGGGCGCTCTGTGACCTAGGGAGACGAGGAAGTGACAGCGGGGAACACCGACAGTCCCGAGCCGACGGTGTGCGGAAGGAGCCGGGTGATGAAGAGGACCGAAGGAACCACCAGCCGGAGCCAGAGAAGAGGGAGGGGCGGCTGTGCGCCCCCCCCCCCCGAGAGATAGCGCCCTTCCCCCCGGAGAGCGGCGGGCTGGTGGGCCCGGGCCGTGACCTGACTGTCGTGAAATGGGACACCCGAATCACGGGGCTGTCTGTTCGGAGGCGGGAGACGAGTGTCACCAGCTCGTGGGGGCGCCCGGCCAGGGGCCTCCCCGCTGCTGCAGGCGGCAGGGGGACCTGGGGGGAGACGCAGAGGCGGGAAGCAGAGAGACCGAGAAGTTGGGAAGGGAAACGGGGGGGGGGCTGTCCAGGAAAGCGGGGAAGACAGGGCGGGGAGGGGGTAGAGACGCAACGGCGGCAGGACGGGGAGGGGACGGAGCAGGAAGAGGAGTGAAAAGTCAATGAAAAGAAGCTACAGTGAAAGGCCGACTGAGAGTGTAGACAGAAAGGGGGGACTAGGAGGCCCCCTGGAGGGGCGGGGGGGACAGAAGTGGCGTGTGAGAGACAGACGGAGGGACCGGGGCAGGGACACGGGAGGGGGAAGGGAACGGGGCTCCCCGAGCACAGCCTGAAGAAGGGGAGGTTGGGGTGCGAAGCGGATACAAGGAAAAGAAGCTGGAAGCGAAGGGGACAAGAGCAGAGGAAGAGGAGAGGCGCGCAGAGAAGCGGAGGGAAGAGGGGGACCCGCCACACGCCTCCCCCTCCCCGCCCCAGGCGCCGCTGTCAGGATGCCACCGTGGTCCCCCCCCAGGGCCGAGGGACGGGGTGGAGGGGGCGGAGGGAAGCGCAGCCGGGGGGGGCAGGGGGGGGGGGGGGGGAGGCTGGGAGCCACGGGCCAGGGGGCCAGACGGGGGTGGGGTCGGCCGGAGGGAAGTGAAGCGTCGGTTGGGGAGAAGGGAGAACGGGGTGTGCGTGTGCGTGTGCGTGTGTGTGAACTAGAGTGACGCTGAGGAGGGCGAGGAGAGGGGGAAAGAGGACCCGCGGGGGGGAGGGGGACCCAGCTCCGGACGGAAAGGAGGGGGAGGAGAGAGGAGCAGGGGAGGGGAGCGGGAGGAGGAGGGGGAAGTGAGGCGGCCAAGAAAGTGTGAGGAAGGAACCAGAGGCAGCGCGGGGGACACTGGTGTGAGGAGAGGGGCTCCGAGATGGCGCGTGTGGGGACAGGGGGACAGGAGAGGCGGGGAAAAGATGAAGAACGAGACATATTGAGACAGGGACGCAGAGAGAGTCCCAGGGAGAGAGAGTCAGGGAGAGAGAATGAGAGAGACAGAGTCTGAGAAAAAGTCAGAGTCAGAGAGAGAGTCCGAGAGACAAGAGTCTGAGGGAGAACCTGAAAGAGTCTGAGAGACAGAGAGTCTGAGAGGAAGGGAGAGAGGCAGAGAGTCGGAGAGAGACAAAGTCTGAGAGAGAGGAACGGAGAGAGATAGTCTGAGAGAGACAAAGCCTGAGAGAGTCTTGAGAGTCAGAGAGAGAGAGAGAGACAGTCTGAGAGACACAGAGTCAGAGAGAGACAGAGTCTGAGGAAGAGTCTGAGTCAGAGAGAGTCTAAGACACAGTCTGAGTGAAAAAGAGTCTGAGAGACCGTCAGAGTCAGAGAGAGAGGGAGAGAGACATTCAAAGTTTAAGAGTCTGAGAGATTCTGAGAGACAGAGATTCTGAGAGAGACAAGTCTGAAAGAGATAGAGATTCTGAGAGAGACAAGTCTGAGAGAGACAGAGAGGGAGAGAGACATTCAGAGACTCTCAGAGACTCTAAGAGAGAGTCTGAGAGATTCTGAGAGTCAGAGACAAGTCTAAGAGAGATTCTGAGAGAGACAACTTTGAAAGAGATAGAAAGTCTGAGAGATTCTGAGAGAGTCAGAGAGACAAGTCAGAGAGACAGAGAGGGAGAGACACATTCAGAGAGTCTAAGAGAGAGTCTGAGAGATTCTGAGTCAGAGACAAGTCTAAGAGACATTCTGAGAGAGACAACTTTGAAAGAGATAGAGAGTCTGAGAGATTCTGAGAGAGTCAGAGACAAGTCTGAGAGAGACAGAGATTCTGAGAGAGTCAAGTCTGAGAGAGACAGAGATTCTGAGAGGGTCAGAGAGATTCTGAGAATCAGAGAGACAAGTCTGAGAGATTCTGAGAGTCTGAAAGAGAGAGGGAGTCAGAGAGAGACATCTGAGAGAGAATCTGAGAGATTCTGAGAGAGACAGAGAGAAGAGAGACATTCAGAGAGTCTAAGAGAGTCAGAGATTCTGAGAGAGAATCAGAGACAAGTCTGAGAGAGACAGATTCTGAGTCTGAGAGAGACAAGTCTGAGAGAGACAAAGATTCTGAGAGAGAGAGAGTCAGAGACAAGTCTGAGAGAGACAGAGGGAGAGAGACATTCAGAGACTCTAAGAGAGAGTCTGAGAGATTCTGAGAGTCAGAGACAAGTCAGAGAGAGATTCTGAGAGAGACAACTTTGAAAGAGACAGAGATTCTGAGAGTCAAAGAGAGTCAGAGACAAGTCTGAGAGACAGATTGAGAGAGTCTGAGAATTAGAGAGAGACAAGTCTGAGAGAGATTCTGAGAGAGACATCTGAGAGAGACAGAGTCAGAGAAGTGTGAGAGACAGAGATTCTGAGAGAGTCTGAGAATTAGAGAGAGACAAGTCTGAGACAGACAGATTCTGAGAGAGTCTGAGAGTCAGAGGGAGATAAGTCTGAGAGAGACAAAGATTCTGAGAGTGTCAGAGAGAGAGACAAGTCTGAGAGAGAGATTCTGAGAGAGAGAGACATCTGAGAGAGACACAGAGAGAGACAAGTCTGAGAGAGAGAGAGAGACACAAGTCTGAGAGATTCTGAGAGTCTGAGAAAGAGACAAGTCTGAGAGAGAGAGAGATTCTGAGAGAGTGAGAGAGACAGAGGTTCTGAGAGAATCTGAGAGGGAGAGTCAGAGAGACAGGTTCTGGGAGAGCCTGAGAGAGAGAGAGAAGTCTGAGAGAGACAGAGATTCTGAGACAATCTGAGAGGGAGAGTCAGAGAGAGAGAGAGAGAAGTCTGAGACAGATTCTGAAAGAGAGAGATTCTGAGAGAATCTGAGAGAGACAAGTCTGAGCCAGATGGAGAGATTCTGGGAGAGTCAGAGGGAGATAAGTCTGAGAGAGACAAAGATTCTGAGAGTGTCAGAGAGAGAGACAAATCTGAGAGAGAGATTCTGAGAGAGAGAGAGAGAGAGAAGTCTGAGAAATAGAGATTCAGAGAAAGAGAGAGATTCTGAGGGAATCAGAGAGAGAGAAGAGACAAGTCTGAGAAATAGAGATTCAGAGAAAGATTCTGAGGGAATCTGAGAGAGGGATTCTGAGAGACAAGTCTGAGAGATTCTGAGAGAGATTCTGAGAGGGAGACAGATTCTGAGAGAGTCAGAGAGACTGAGTCAGAGAGAGAATCTGAGAGAGACAAAGTCAGAGAGTTCAAGAGAGAATTTGAGAGACTGAGTCTGAGTCAGAGAGACAGAGTCAAAGAGAGAGAGAGAGAGAGAGATAGAAAGTCAGAGAGTCTAAGAGTCCGAGAGACGCAGTCTGAGAGAGAGAGAGAGAGTTTGAGTCAGAGTCTGAGACAGAGTCAGAAAGAGTCAAAGAGAGAGAGAGAGAATCTGAGAGAGACAAAGCTTGAGTAGTCTGAGTCCGGGAGTCTGAGAGAGAGAGAGAGACAGAGACAAGTCATAGATGAGAAAGAAAGTCAGAAAGACTGGGTCAGAGAGAGATTCAAAGAGAGAGAGAGAGTCAGAGAGTCTAGGAGAGAGAGACTGAGAATCTGAGACACTGAGAGACAGCCAGTGTGAGAGAGACAGAGTCAGAGTGAGTCAGAGAAAGAGAGAGAGAGTCTGAGATTGAGAGAGAGAGAGTCTGAGGGGGTCTGAGGGGCGGCCGAGGACTGGAGGGGGGGCGGGGAGCAGACACTCAGAGCGAGGCAGAGGGAGGGAGGCCGCGGCCGGAAAGCCCCCTTCCCCTTCTGAGCTTCAGTGTCACCATCTGCGTCCCCAGGGCCCCCAGGAGCCCAGCCCCGGGCAGGGGGGTGGGAGGGGAGGGGTGGCGGGAGATGTAATGGGAGACTTTGTGGCGCCTCCTCCACTGGTCACTTGCTGCCTCCCTTGTTCTGTTCTAGCACTTTCTACCCTACTTTCTCAGCCTTCATTCAGTCCCCTTGTCCCTCCCCAAAACCAGAGTGGCTGTCATTCATATTTGTTTTTCTAATGAAGGAATCAAATTGGAGCCCAGATTTGTCACCGTCACTGCAAGGGGCAGCTGGCCTGCGGCTTCTGCAGTGGTGGTGACAGACTCCTAGAGGCCCCCAGATCCCTTCTGCTGGGAAATCCCGAGCTCCCGCTACTGAGAAGGAAGAACAGGAAAGAAAGGAAGCCAGCGGAGCGGAAGGGGCAGGGCGGGACAGAAGGTGTAATGAGGGGTGTCAGTGTGTGTAAATGACCCAGCACACAGTTGGTGCTCAATTAGTGCCCCTTTCCCCTTTCCCTTCCTTTTCCCCTTCCCAGTTAGTGTTGGGAGCTCTGAGAGCAGGAAGGAAGAGAAGAGGCAGCAGAGAGGAGAGGGGAGGGGAAGGAGATTGTGAGGAGGGGAGGCTGTGTATAAAGAGCCTGGCACACAGTAGGTGCTCTCCATGCCCATTCCTGTCTTCAGGAGAGAGGAAGCAAGTCAGAAAGGGGAAAGAGACCACCAGAGCAGAAAAATGGGAGGAAAGACAGCCTAAGGAGAGAGAGAGAGAGACATAGGTGGAAATTGCTGGGCATACAGCAGGTGCTTATTAAGTATTAGTTCTTTTCCCAAGAGAAAGAAGAAAGACAGGGAAAGGAAGAATTAACAGGAGAAGTTGTGAGGGAAGGAGACAGTATATGTAAAGCACTGGGCACACAGTAGGTACTTAATAAATGCCCGTACCCCTCCTTGGTAATGAGCACACAGAAAGCAGCCAGGAGGAGGGAAGGAAGCGGAGAGGAAGAGAAAAGGAAGAACAGAACCAGTGAAACAAGCAATGACAGTGTATACGAAGGAGCGGAACACAGTAGGTGCTTAATACATGCCTATTTCCTTCCCCAGAAGACAGCAGACAGGACAGAGAGGATGGGGAGAAGCCAGAGCAGAGAAGGAGCCCAGGAGAAGAAAAAGAATGTGTAAGTTAGGCTGTGGGTACACAGGAGGCACTCAATAAATGCTCACTGTCTTCCTGGGGGGAGAGAACAAGAGGAAAAGGAAGACGCAGGTACAAGCCAAAGGAAAGGAAGGTTGGCCAAGGAGGTCAATGCAGAGGAGGCTATGAGGCTGGCGGATCAGAAGAAAGGAGGTAACCTCGAGAAGAATTGGCAGAGGAGAGGAAGCACAGGAAAGAGGTAGTGCAGGCAAATCATGGGGCACACAGGAGGTGCTCAGTAAGTGCTTGTTCTCTTCCCCAAAAGAGGGCCCCGGGAAGGGAGACGCTGGCAGAGCAAGAGGGACAGGGAAAAAGAGGCAAGAGGAGATGAGATGGAATGTTAATTGCCTGGCATACAGTAGGCGTTCCATAGTTGCATATTTTCTCCCCCAAGAAAGAGCAGATGGAGCAGAAAGAAGTCAGAAATGAAGGAACAGGGAAAATTGAGGGGGGAGGAGAGTGTAAGGAGATTGTCTGGCATACAATAGGTGCTCAACAAATGCCCATTTCCTTCCCTGGCAGAGAACAGAAAGCAGCAGAAACCACAGGTCAGTGAAATCCGGTGAGAGGACAGCAGAGAAAGCACAGGCAATTTTGGCATACCATAGGTGCTCAGTAAATGTGTGTTCTTTGCCTTGGAAGAGAGCCCAGAAAGATGAGGAGGGGACAGAGGAGAGACAGGGAGAAGGGGAAGAAGGTATGAGGAAGGGAGGGAAGATGTGGAAACTAAGGGCACACAGTAGGCGCTCAGTATGTGTTCATTCCCTCCCCCAGGAGGAAGCAGAAGGTCAGAAAGGAGAGGGAAGAAAGGACAGGGGAGAAAAAAGTATAGTTAAGAGGGGAGACAGAGTTTGTAAATTTCCCAGCACACAGCAGGTGCCCCATAAATGCACGTTTTCCTCCCCGGAGACCAGACAGTGCAGGAATCGGGTGGAAGGGACAGGAGAGCAGAGTGCTAGGTACAGAGAGAGGCAGGGTGTGGAAATTGCCTGACAAACACTAGGGATTCGAAAATGCCCATTTCCTCCCAGAACGGGGGCCAGAAGCTCAGGAAGCAGCAGCTGGGGGTCCAGGGGGAGACAGGAGGGTGCAGGGCTGGGGGGTGGGGAGGCCAGAAGGCATCTCACGTCCATACAGCACGTGCCCCGAAACCGTGCCCCCTTCCCTAGCGGAAAGCAGGCTGGGGGGCCAGAGGGAGGAGGATGAGGGAGAAGGGGGAGTCTGAGGGTGGAGGCTGGGCCTCCTGGGGGCTGCCCCTCCCCTGGGACCCAGCCCGCCCCCCAGCTGCCGCCGGGGACAAGGACACATTGTTCTGGGCCTGGCTCTCCCGGGGGGGACGGGGAGGGGGCGCTCAGCCGGGCTCTGCTGTGGGGGGGTGGGCGCCGCCCCGGCTCGGTTCTGGGTCTCTGAGTCCCTCTGTGTCTCTGCGGCCCCACCTCGCTGTGTGTCCCCCCGCGTCCCTGTGCCCCGCAGTCTGTCCGCCTCTAGGTCTGCCGCCCCCTGCTTTGGTCTCTGTTTCACTGTCCCAGGGTCTCCCTCTGCTTCGCCTTTCTGTCTCCCCAGTCCCTCGTCTGTCTCAACCTCAGTTTCTCGCTGTCTCTGGGAGGGAGGAGCGGGGCGGGCGGAGGCGGAGGGGTGAGGAAGGAAAGGAGGAGGCCAGGGGAGCGAGAGAGTGAGGACAGAACGGCTTTATTGAGCGGACGCAGCAGCAGAGGCCCCGCGGCCTCCCCGGCGCTGGGGGGGCAGGAGGCGAGGGGACAGAGGGACTGAGGCCGGGAGAGACCGAGACGGAGACTGAGGCCCAGAGAGGTGGGGGAGGGATGGAGAGACGGGACAAGGGAGAGACATGGGTGGGAGGCAGAGGCAGAGATGGAGAGAGACAGAGAGAGGAAGAGACTCGGAAACGAAGGTGAGGGAGAAGAGGGACAGGGACGCGGGAGGCGGAGGAACGGGGTGAGGACAGAGCTGGGAAGAAACAGCAGACGGACAGACAGACGCAGAGAGATGGGAGGAGGGAGGGAGCGGGGCAGGGGAGAGAGAGGGACGGACTGACAGACGGAGGGCAGTGGGGAGAGAGGGAGGGAGAGAGAGAGAGAGAGAAAGGGCCCAGCCGCTGGGCAGGCCGCGGGGCAGTCGAGGAAGGCGCGCGGTCCCTCACCTGGCATCAGCGGGCGGCCGGCCCCCAGGCCCATCTGGGCAATTTAAGGGGCGCCCTGGGGGCGGGTCCACCCCCTCCGCCGCCTTATCTGGTCAGCCCCGGGCTCCCGGAGCTAAATCGGGCCTCAGCTGTCAGCGCCGGGGGGCGCGGGACAGCTGTCACCCCACCCTGCACCTGCCGCGTGACTGTGGCCCCCCCTTCCCGCGACCGGGCGGGGCCCTGCGAACGGGCGGCCTAGCGCGGAGCCCGTCACCCCGCGGAGCTCTGGGACCCGCCGGGCCAGCAGGCGCCCTGGGGCAAGGGACCGGGCCAGCAGGCGCCCTGGGGCAAGGGACCGCCTGAGCCGGGCCTTGTCCCCGGGAGCGGTGGCCTCGAGGGTGAGGGCGCAGGGCACCTTCCGCGTCGTGAGGGCCGAAGGGGCAGCACTCGATCCCCATCCGCGGGCAGGCCCGGAAGCCTGGCAGTGCAGGGGTGGGGTAGGGGGGAGAGATTGGCCCTGGAGGGGGGGGGGGGGGTTGGGGAGGCCGCCCCCCGCCCCTCCCCGGGTCCCACCCGGCGCTGCGCTCGGACCATATTAGGCCACAGCGGAGAAGGCACCTGGGGAGGTCACTCAGACCCGAGAATAGAAACACTCAGGGAGTCCCGCCAGGCTGTCTGGGACCCGCAGGGGACAGGCAGGGGACGGGCGACAGGCACGGAGGGCAGGGCGGGGCCCGGGGCCGCAGGGAGATGGGAGGCAGATAGAGACACAGAAATACCCACAGAGCCCAAGAAGGGAGGGGGAGTCAGAGAGCAGGTGTGGGACAGCCGGCAAGCTGCAGGGGGGCAGGGGGGCTGCGTGGGGGGGGGCTGCCCCCAAAGTTGGGGTGTCCTGGGACCCCAGCCCTTTCTCTCTAATGTGCTGTTTGACTTCACTTTACAAGTTGCCCTTTGACCTCTGGAAGTCTCCGGAGGAGCGGGGCCTCCAAGCCCCGGGTCCCGGCAGCTGCACCCGCCTTCTTTCCGGCGTCCGGGTTTAGCTTGTGTGCTTGGAAGAACTTGCTGTCCGGAGGGAGCCCGGCACAGGGACGCTCACCCTGCCTCGCCCTGCCCATGGCCTCCTGTGCCTCTGGGTCCCCCATTTCTGCCCCCCTAAGAGAGGACCCCACTTTTGCCAGGCCCCGCTCTACTGCTTCCCTCCCTGGGCTCACACGCACTCATGCCTCCTGGGACAGACCCCAGACCCCCGAAGCCATCTCCTGAGCCCTGACCCTGATGTCACCTGGTCTGCCACATCCCTTCTATCCCACTGAGCTCAGCATGTCCCCCAAACCTCAAACCACTCTGCATCTGTTGGGGTGCCCCCCCCATCCCAGGGTCCCAGGGGTCCGGCCTTCATGCCTCCCCGCTTTTGCCCGCAGGGCCGCCGGGCTGTGTCCCTCTTCCCCTCCCCACGGTCTGGACTCAGGCCTCCGTCCTCTCTCATCTGGACCCTCCTCCCAGGTCCCCCGGCCTCCAGGCTGTCCCCACACCATCCCCAAGGGGGCTTTCTGAGCCCAGGACTGACCCGCGGCCCCCCTGCAGCCCCCACCCACTGTCCTGGACAAAGTCCAGCCCTCAGCTCCCCCCTGGAGGCCCTGGGGCCTGGCGGGGACCCCCCCTCATCACCTGTCAGGAACAACTGCCCCCTCGGATTCGAGGTTCCACTGAGAGTTGTTTCCGGTTCTGGAACGGCCGCCTTCCCTCCCATGGCCCTTTGGAGAGCCAGCTCCCCCAGGTTCCCTCATCTTCCTGGGGCCCCCTGGAGGCCCCCCTGAAAGTACCCCCCTGGAACTGGGACAGGGGGCTGCTTCCTGTCCTCCTGTGTCTTCCTCCCAGCCCGAGAGCGAGCCACTCGCTTCAGCGGCATAGGCCAGACCCAGAGGTTGGGCAGGGAGCCATGTGACGGCTCATAGGACAAGGGCTGCGGACAGGGACGAGGGAGGGACGAGGGACCGCAGGCCCCAGGGAAAGACACAGAACAGGAGGGGGTCCTGCTCAGGTGACTGTGGAGAGACACCTAATGGGTGCCTGTCCTGCTCAAATCCCAGAGGGCCCACCTTCCCCCTCTGTCACCTCCCTGCCCTGCTTCATGCCTCCGGTCATGTCAGCCTCCTCAGGGCCTTTGCACTGGCTGTTCTCTCAGGCCGGAATGCCCTTCCTGCGCACCTCCCCACGGCTCCCTCCTTCCCCTGCTTCTGGGTGAGGCCCACCTTCCGGGACGGACCCTACCCCCAGCGCACCGGTCCTATGGCTGCTCTAACAAAGTCAGTGCCTTAAAAACAACACGCATTTACTCTCACACTCGCGGAGGTCAGAAGTCCAGCGAGCCTCCCTGGGCCGGAGTCCTGGGCAGGCGGTTCCTGCCGGGGCCCGGGAGAACCCCCTCCCTTTGGCGGTTCCAGCCCCCAGAGGTGGCCCCGCTTCCTGGCTCTGGCCCCTTGTCCTCCGAGCCGAGGCCACATAGCATCTCTGACCTGCTTCCTTCGCCACGTCTCTGACTGTCCCGCCGCCTCCTCCACCTGTGAGGACCCCACGGTGGCCTGGGCCCCCAGATAACGCAGGACAGCCCCCCTGCGTTCAGGTCAGCGGGCTCGCGTCCCGAGCCATGGAGCGGGCGTACTGGCAGTCCCCAGCGGCGTCTCCTGGAGCAGCTGACGGGGTAGAACACAGAATCGAGAAACTTGTTTTCTCCTCAGCACTGATCCCCCCGATCATTCTAGAAATGTTTGTTTTGAGAAAGAGCGAGCGAGCAAGCTGGAGACGGGCAGAGAGGGCAGAGAGAGCATCCCAAGCAGGCTCCACGCTGAGTGTGGTGCCTGACACAGGGCTCGATCCCATGACCCTGAGTTCCAAGAGTCCAATGCTCAACTGACTGAGCACCCAGGCGCACCCCGCCCCCCCCCCCCCCCACTGAACGTTCTAGACTGCCCCTGGTCTCTCCCACCAGCTCACAAGGGCAGGGATTTGTGCTTTTCTCTGCTATGCCACTGATGGGGAAACTGAGGCCCAGAGAGGGTGGGCGACTTGCCTGCACTGGCAAAGCTGGTGTCTGAGCTCCGGCCCCCAGCAGTGCCCGCCTGGCGAGCGGCCTCCCTGGTAAACGGCAACGGGAGGCAGGGGACCCCCAGTCAGACGCGGGCCAGGCCGGCAGCAAATCAGCAGATTTATTGAGGCAGCAGCGGCACTGGGGAGCAGGGGGCGCGGGAAAGGGGCTGGGCCCCTGAGGGGTCCCCTGGCGCTCAGGAGCCAGACGTGGATGCACAGGGCCGGCGCGGCCGGTGGCCTGGTTCTCTCCGCCGCAGGGTCAGTCTGTGCGCAGCCAGCAGCCCCTTTCCTCCACGTCCTTGGTCACCACCAGCAGCACCTCGCACAGGCCCTGAGCCAGTGCCCCCGCCAGGAAGGCCCTGGGCAGAGGAGTGAGGGCACTGAGGCCCAGGGGCCCGCGCGCTGCCTCCCGCGGTGGGGTGTCGATCGCCAAGTCCCGGCCCCAGAGTCGCCTCCCCCTCACCTGACTCCGTCCTCGTCCCCCAGGGCCTCGGGCGCCCGCAGCTTGGAGTCCAGGTTGTAGTAGACGCCGTCCACCTGGCGGAGGGCCACCCAGTGCCGCCGGCGGAGCGGCAGGGACAGCAGCCCCAGGGACATGGGGGAGGGCAGGTTCAGGATCAGTCCCAGCACTTGGGGCAGGGCCAGCTGGGACAGGGGCCTGTGAGGGAGGAGTGGGGATGCCACCGTCTGGGTCCGGTGCTCGCGAGCCCCTGCGGGCCCAGCGGTACTGAGCCCACGGGACCCAGGCAGGCGTGGCAGCAGTGGCCCCCGCGCCTGCCCAAGGGCTCTCGTCACTCAGCCCACCCTGTTTCCTCCCACTGGCCCACCCCCCAGGCACCCAAACCTCCCAGCCATCTAACCCCCCCCCACCCAATCACCCATCTATCGTCCACCGAACATCAGTCACCTACTGCCGCAGCTGACCAGCCAGCCGGCCACCAACGCAATGTGCTCACCATCTGCCCAACTCCGCCTCCAGTCTCACCCCACCCAGCCGTCTGTCCGTCCATCCATGCAACTAACCACCCAACCACCTATTTGCTCTCCGCCGCCTACCGTCTACCCTTTATCCACTCAACCTCGCATCCGCCCATCCACATCCACCCCATCCACCAGCCACCTACTCAACACATCCAACTACCCATTTGCCACCTACTCAGTCACCCCATCACCATCCACCTACCCGTCCCTCCGCAGGCCCGCCCTGTCCACCGTCTCATCTGCACCATCTGCCAAGCCGTCGGTCGGCCAAAAATCCACGATCCACCCGTGCCAACCTTCCACCCACCCGCCCCTTCTGCCCCGTCTCACACCGACTGCTGTCCCACAGCACCCACTGTGCCAGGCTCAGCACACGTGAAGCGCCCGGGGTCCCACCTCCTTCTGTCCCACCACACGGTGGCCAGGCCCAGCCCCTGCAGGGCCGCCATGATCACGTTGACGTCATAGTTGCCGGTGCCCAGGAGGCTGCGATGGGGATTCAGCCGGGAGTCTGGGGCCAACCTGGTTGGGGAGGGTCAGAGCCTGAGACGGAGCCCCTGCAAAGGTCTCGCCCTCCCCACAAAGCAGGAGTGTCCTGGGGCCCTTGAGTCACCCAGCCTTGGGACTGTCCCCCTCCTGCAAGCGCCTGGCTCTTCAGCCCCAAGCCCGATTCCTCCTGTCCCCGACTCTCTGCCCTGTCCCATAACCACATCTCCCCCACTCAGGTCTCGTCCTCCTCCACCTGGACCCCCATCCGGCGTCCACACCCGACACTGACCCCCCGGCCCCCCGCCCTCCCTGGTGCCTTGTCGCCCTCAGCTGGCCTCCTAGCCTCAGTCCCACCCCACCCTCTCCCAGCCACCTGTCCCCAACCGCGTCTCCTGTGTCCCCTCTCAGCCTTTCCTCCTGCTGTCCCCCAGCGCAGGAGGCCCACCCTGCCACCACTTGGCTCTCTGGGTCCTGCCTTCTCTGAACAGTGGCTCCTTTGTTCTTTCTCTGGGCCCCTGATGGCCAGGGCAGGGGGAGGGGCCGGAGAGGGAAAGTCTGGGTCTTATTTTCCTGTGCATCTGCTCCCCTGGCCTCCCTCGGGGCAGGGCTCACACTGGCCTCCCCTCTGGGTCTCCAGCGTGGCCCTGGTGTATAAGAGTTGATGGCTCCCTGTTGTGAATGACAGACGGGATGAATAAATTCTGTAATGATCAGGGTGAGGGGCTGGGACTCTGCCTGCGGGTGCTGGGGGCCCACGGGAGGGCTGTGAGCAAGAGTGGGGAGACGGGGTCCTCTCTGGGTGCAGCAGCGTGTGGGTTACTGACAGGAGGGAGGATCTGGGAGCTGATGGGCCTGAGCCAGGGCCGGGGCTGTGGGGACAGAGAGGAGACAAGACAGAACAATAACAAAGAAGTGATGTTTGAAATCCTGCATAGTGAGGACGAACATTCCAGGCTGCTGGGAGAAGGAATAGCCTCCAGGGACTGGGGAGGAATCTGGTTTGGGGGGTTCAGTAAGATCTGACACTGCAGAGGACCGTGGGGACCAGAGCATGCAGGGCCTTGGACATCAGGCGGCATGACTCGGGACGTCTCCCAGGGCTGCGGGCGAGCCACAGGAGGGCTGTGAGGGAGCGCAGGGTCAGCACTGGGGCCGTGTGTAGTGTGGACTGGCGGAAAAAACCAGAAGCTGAGAACTGGAGGGGATGAGGGTCCAGAGAAGACAAGGAGAGGCCTGAGCTGGGGCCGTGGCCGTGGCCAAGGGCA
The DNA here is from genome assembly GCF_003009895.1 of Hyaena hyaena. Taxonomy (NCBI): domain Eukaryota; kingdom Metazoa; phylum Chordata; class Mammalia; order Carnivora; family Hyaenidae; genus Hyaena; species Hyaena hyaena. The sequence goes on along the minus strand of NW_024080641.1, from coordinate 756,920 downwards.
GGTGTGAGAGGCGACATCTCCATCTCTCAGTCCCGGGGTTCCCCAGGCAGGTGATGGGGCAGCAGAGAGCCCCGGGGCTCTGTCCCGGCCCTGCCAAGAGACCTAGGCGGGTCGCTCAGCCTGGGAGCCCTGCTCCTCCAGGGGTCAGGGCGGGCGACGGTCACCTCTTGCAGATCTCGTCGGCAGCCTCCTGGCTAAAGAGCTGCTGCTGCAGGACGTTGTTGAGGGCGTGGACGGCACACAGCTCCAGGCGTTGCCGCTCGTGATAAACGGAGGGCCGGCTCGGCTGTGCTCCTGGGGCCTGGGACATGCCGCCCTCGGCTCCTGCTTGGGGGTGCGGGGGAGAAGGTACTCAGGGGCTTGGGATCTGGAGGCCCAACCTGCCAGCGGGCCCTGGGGGCACTGCCATTGAGGTGGGTGCTTAGGGCAGCCTGAGGGGACAGGAGGCCCCTGACCCTGCTCCCCAGGTGCTCTCCTGGCAAAAGGGTACCTCCATCCCCTATTACTCGACAAAAGGCTCTCCTAGTCACCTGGCAACAGAGGACCACCCCGCCACCACATCTCTAAGTGAAAGGGTCCCTATGGTGGTCATATAGCAACCCCCCTCCCCTGTCCCTAGGTAACAGGCTCCCTCTCTGGTTACCTAGCAACAGAGGACCCCGGCCCCACTAGGTAACAAGTCTCTTCTCTGGTTACTTAGCAATGGAGACATCCTCCTCCCCCTGTTTCTAGGTAACAGGGTCCCTTCTAGTCGCCTAGCAACAGAAGCCTCCCCTCGCCTATCACAAACAACGGGGTTATCTTCTAGCACTCGGCAACAGGGCCCCCTCCCCGGACACCAAGGAACAGAGCCCTTTCCCCGACCCGTACCCCAACCACGGCGCTCGCCCGTTGCCTGGCAACGCCCCTCACCCCGCCTGCCTCTCTGCTCCCCGAAACCAGGGGCTCCCGCATCCCCCTGGGCGGTGGCTGTGGGCTCCGAGTGCGGGGCCGGCAGCACGGCGCTGACTGGGCGGGCGCGACGCGCACAGCTCCCGGCGGCCCTCGCGTGCCAGGACTACGGCTTCCGGCGGCCCCCGCGAAGGCCCTTGGCTGCTCACGAAAGTTCCGGGCAGTTTGGCCCCGGAAGTCCACTGCCGCCTCGAGGACGCGGAACCGCAAATCCGTCCCTGCCGTGAATCCCGGAAATATGCCGTGCGAAGCCCGCCCCTTCGCGCACGGCCACGCCCCCTGGTGCTCAGAGGATTCTGGGAAATGGAGTGGGTAGTAGGCTCTCGCGATAGCTTCCGGGAGTGTTGCTCCAGTGAGTGCTTTCCCCCCAGTCCCCCAGTGATGGCGCCAATTCTGGTGTGAAGTCGCAGCGTGACGTCACAGGAGGGAAACAAGGGACCGGAGACACTAGACCTTGCAGGGAGGAGTCCCCAGTATTTACTGAGACAGGAGGGACGTCCGGGGTAACCGAGGCCAGGGCAGCAGCGGGCTGGTAGTGGGGGGACGTAAATGAGACGAAGACGTCCACTAGGGAAGGAGGAGCCTTCTCAGCAGAGATGGATCCCCGGCCTGGGAGGGAGCTGGCAGCAGCCTGCAGGGGAGATAGGGGGAATAAAAGGCTGGGGAAGAGAGATAGGGAGAGATAGACACCTGGTGGCAGGGGTGGACCAGGGTGGGGGTGGAGGAAGATCTAGAGAGAGGGACAGAGACCGGAAGGGAGATGAACAGAGACACACAGCGAGAGAGGTGGTGGGGTCCCAGCGAGAGGGGGACCCAAACTGAGAGAAAGGAGGTTTGGACAGAGCTAAATATATAAGGATTCAAAGTCGTGGACTAGAGGGTGAAGGAAAGACAGAAATAAAGATCAGTCAACAGAGACCGAATCAGAACTGCAAACCAGACGGAGGCGGAGACCCAGGCTCTGCAGGGCACCGGGGGCCCAGGGCTGGGGGAGGGGGCCGCACCCAGGAGGCTGCGCCAGAAGGCGGTAACGGTGGCAGAGCCCGTGACTGCGCCCGGCTCTGCGGGGTTCTCCCTGTGGGTGTGCACAGCGAAGCTCCGTCCTGCGGGGCCCGGGGGGCCACTCAGCTCCACGTCCACCACGTGCATGTCTGTGAGGCTGCGGCAGGCAGGGCGGTCAGTCTGGCCGACCCGGGCCCCAGCCTGGACCTCCCCCCCACCCCCCACCTTAGCTCACCTGAGGTCAGCCACAAGCACTCCAACCACGCGGTCAAAGCCCAGGCTGGGGGCAGCCAGGGCAGCGGCCGCCATGGTATTGGAGTTGCGGGGGGCAAAGGGGCAGAGCCCGCGGACAGGCCCTTCATAGAGCACAGTGCGATGCCCAGTGCTGCGCACTGCGGCCAGCGGTCCCTCAAGCCGGAAGCCATCGGGGTGCGTGGCCATGGTGACACGAAGACTCTGGAAGGGACAGCCAGGGTGAGGGGATCGGGGAGGTCTCTACAGACCCCCTCCGGATCGCCTGGGAGCTCAGCGGGCCCTCACCTGGAGGCCCCCAGCCGCGTCCAATCTGGCGATGTCCTCCGTGCCCCACAGGGCCCCCCGGGCCACAAACACAGCGTGGCCCCAGCGGTGCGAGGCCTCCAGGAGCCGCTGCTCTGTGGCCTGGTCCGCCAGGGCTGAGGGGGACCCCACCTGGGGCGGACGAAGGTGGGGAGGGGCTGAGGTCAGCGGATGGATCCCACTCCAGGGTGAGGTGGGGCCAAGGCCGACTGGGCGGGGCTCACCAGGAGATTGGCGTAGCGCAGGATCTGTGCCCCCGATTCCTGGATTACTTGGGGATGGGCCACTTCCACTACAAGGTCGGGGTGCCTGGGAGAGGGGAGAGATGAGGGAGGGCCTGGGAGGGGTGTTGGACCTCTCCTCCTCAGATTCCCTCAGGGTCTCTGGAGGCCTCTCGCTCTTCGGCCTGGTCTGAGAGGGGAAGCAGGATGGATGGGCTTGTGCCCTTTCTAGTTTGGCCCAGAGAGGGTGAGGGACTCGTCTGAGACCGCAGCACCTAAGGGAGGCCAGACCAAGAGCTCCAGGGAGCCCCACTCCTGGTGAGATCACTGACCTCTCCCCGAGGGCGCCGAGGTTCTGGAGCTGCAGGGAGGGGGGCACGGTCCCTGCCATTCGTCCTGGGTCACGATTCCAGACAAAAACAAGTTCGAGGCCCAGTTCTGGTCCCTGAGTCAGCAGGTGAGAAACAAGGGACTGTCCTGGGGAGAGGAAGGGAGACTCAGCAAGAGTGGGATGGAGACCAGAGAGAGGGGGCCTGGGGCCCAGAGGGAGGGGTACAAAGACCAAAGGGAGGGAGACAGAGACCAGAGGGAGGGAGATAGAGACCCAGGGAGGGAATGGCACAGATGAGGGAGGGGTACACGGACGCAGGCGGCAGGCAGGGGGCACACAAAAACTTGGGTGGAGGACAGAGAATCCGAAGGGCGGGACAGGCAGGACAGAGACCAAGAGAGGGGGAGGGGGGCCCCGCGGGGGGAGGCGGCGGAAGGTGCTCAGGCAGAGCCGGGGTGCAAAGACATGGGTGAAGTTGTGTTTGTGGAGGGCACAGGGTTTTGGGGCCTCAGAAAGAGGCCTGGGGAAGGGGGCCCAGAGGGTCAGTGACTCACCAAGGCGGCCGTAGCCCACCACCCCGACCCTCCTCGGGACCCCGTCAGAAGCCATGCCCTTGAATCCGGTGGTCTGCGCGAGGTCTGAGCTCCGGCAGCTGCTCACCGCCCCCTCCTCTCCAGGCCTGGGCAGTGGCCGATCTTTGAACATTTGACCCTTGATCCTCTCCGGAACCTTCCCCTCTCCCCCACAGTGGCCCAGCAGAGAGGGTGCAGGTTCGCTAGGTGGGGGCGGGTGAGAATCCTGGGGCAGCGGGCATGAGGACTTGGGGTTCCAGGGCCCCGGGCGGCCCTCCCCGCCGTACCCAGCTCCTTCCTTCCTGCATTCTACCTCCTCCCTTCCTGCTGATGTGGAAAATTTCCTCTGCAGTCCCCAGCCCCCCTTTCTGGCCGGCCAGGTTGTCATGGAAACTGCATCCTGCTTGGGGTGGGGGCAGAGAGGGCTGGGAGTGAGGGAGAGGAGACTGTGATGAGGACTCTGGGCTCCCCGTCTGTCCCTTGCTCCTGAGTTCGAGGCCCCATCTTTGGCCTGCGACCTCTCCCCCCAGCCCCCTGCCTCAGCACCCCGAGTTTCTTGTCAACATCCCTCCTCCACATTTTCCCCCCTGACTCTCCCCTTCCCGCCTGTCGCTGTCTCAGGGCCTGTCCCTGGACCTCGGGTCCTCCAGCCCCGCCCCGGCTTCTCTGGGCCGGCAGCCATTCCGTCCCCAGCTGGGCCAGGCCCACATCTCCTCCCTGCCCCAAGTTCCCGGGGAGGCCCGGCCGGGTCCCCGCGCCCCAGGCCGCAGGAGCTGCAGCCGCTGCACCAGCCCTCTCCCAGTCTGCTTGCCCTTCGGGTCACCTTGACTTCTCACCTTTCACGCACCCTTCTCCCGGCCACGATGCCATCAGCCCCGCCCCCTCCCATCTTGTATTCTCGCTCGCGCGCCGGTCCTCCCCTCACCCCCCTCATTGGCCAAGAAGCCTGTGAGGCCTGGGGAGGCCCCGAGGTCCCCTCAAGTGAGGCCCAGCCACTGCACCCTGCAGGTGCCTGGCACTGGAGATGGCGGAGGCTGCGGCAGCAGCGCGGCTCCCTGCCCCCAGCCACCACCTGGTACCCGCTGCAGTATTGCCATGGCAACCAGGATCGCGCTGAAGGAGGACGGGAGAGAGAGAGCATGAAAGGCAGCCATGGGGGGAGCCGGGCTCAGAGAGTCCCAGGTCGGCAGGCAGGAAAAGACAGACACAGGCAGACGGGCGAGAGACCGCAGACGGCCAGGGCAGAAGCAGGCGGCCGTCACGTCCCTGAGGGAGGAATTTGCTTCTGGAGCCAACCCCCTCCCCCCCCCCCACCCGCAGGAGAGATATGAGACTCTGCCGCGGACCCTCTGCTGCCAGTGGCCTGGGCCTGGGCCTGGCGAGACAGCACGGAGGCAGCATCTGCCCACTCTCCTGTGGGACCCCTGGGACGCCCACCTGCGGGCTCCTGTCCCTCGCAGGGCTCTGGCTGAGCCCCCGCCCTTCTGAGTTACAGCGCAGCTCCGTCCCACTCCCGTGCCTACCCGTCCCTCCTGCCCCGGTGTGAGCAAGACAGAGGGGGGCTTCCGGCACCCCCCCCAGGCCCAGCTGCTGCAGGAGCACATCACTCCTTCCCCCTTCAGCCTGACCCGCTTTCTCCCCACAGTGGGGTCTGCAGAGGGAACAGACACTCTCTGAGGCTTGGCTCTGTGGAGGGCTGAGTCGAGTCCTCTCAAAAGATCTGTTGGAGTCCTGACCCCCAGGACTCGCGCATGCGACCTTATTTGGAAGCAGGGTCTTTGCCGATGAGCATGTTAAGATGAGGTCGCGCGGAGCAGGCGGGCCCTGACCCTGTAGCACCGGCGTCCTTATAACAGGGGAAGTCTGGACAGAGACGGGCGCGTGCGTGGAAGATGGTGTGGAGACGTGGGGTGACGCGGAGCTGGCGGGGACAAGGAAGGGTCTTCCGCTACAGGCCCCCGGAGGGAGCGCGGCCCAGCCCACACCTTGACTCCGGACTCCCGGATCCAGAGCTAAGAGCTGCGGCCTGTGGAACCCAGCGAGGCGAGCAGGGGCGGGGAGAGGTCCCAGTACGTGCCTGACTGAGCGATGCGGGGATTAAATACAAGTGCCAGGTGTGCTGGGTGACCGAGCCCCTCTCTGGGGCTCCCGAGGTCAGGGGTGAGAGGGCCCGAGACCACCCAGAGGTGCTGACTCTCCCCACCCTTCGGGGGGGGGGGAGCCCTGACACCTGACTTTTCCATCCTCTCATGACGCCCCCCCCCATTCACTCTGTTTTGTCTGTCCTCCATGCTTTCATGACCAAAAAAAATATTTTTTTTTTACTTTTTCCGTGTTTTTTTTTTAAAGTAATTACAGAGCAGGTAGTCATTGACGCAAACCTCCCTTCAGTATCAAAAGAGTCTTGTGGGGCAGGTGGGGGGGGAGGGCGAAGGTGGGGGGCAGGGCCGGTGTCTGGAGGCTCTGACCGCGCGTCTGTCTTTCTTTTCAGTTTCAGGGGGCGAAGGGGGAGAGGGAAGGGACAGGCGTCAAACTGCAAAAAAATGAACCGTAAAAGGAGGGTTGTTGGGGATGAGGGGAAAGGACGCCCCCTCGGAAAGCTCCTCTCTCCCCTGGAAGGCTGAGGGCCGGGAAGGGTTGGTTGAGAGCGAGGCGGAAAAGCGGAGGGTTCCGGCCACTTGCCCCTAATCCTGCAGCCCCTCCCTTCGCCTGGGGTGGAGGGGGGGGCGGGGCGAGGCCAGAACCGCGGAGGATCCGGAGACGGAGCCCACCCTGTCCTCGCTGGGGTGAGCCGCCCTGGGGTCCACGCGCGGGCGGGGCTTCAAACCCTCCTTCCCGACCTTCCCTGCGCGGTCCCGAGAGAGCGGCGGCGGGGCCGCGGCCGCGGGGAGGGTCCCAGTCCGGCCCCGGGGCCCCGGGGGCGCCCCCGCGCGGCAGCTTCAGATCTGCGTCTCTTGCACATTCTCCTTGGAGCCGCTCTTGAAGAGCAGAGGTTCGTGGATGGAGTTGAGCCCCGGGGGGCCCTTGCCTCCGCAGCCCCCGCCGCTGGGGTTGCTGCTGTAGTGCGCCTTGAAGGCGGCCGCCACGTAGTGGTGGTGGTTCAGGTGGTCTCGCTCCAGGGCGGGCAGGGCCAGGTGGCTGTCCCCGCCCACGCCCCCGCTCCCGGCCACGGCGGCGGCGGCGGCCACGGACACGGCCGAGGCGGCGGGCAGCTCGTCCTCCACGTTGATGATCTCCACCGTGCGCGTGGGCCCGTGGTGCTTGTGCAGCTGGTGCTGCTTCCGCAGCTTGTAGAAGGCCACGAGCATCACGGCGGCCATGAACGTGATGGCCACGAAGCAGCCGATGATGATCTTGGTGGTCTTCATGACGTCGTCCAGGTCCTTGAGGGCGTTCTCCGTCACGTCCGTGATGGGCACCGTGAACGCCTTCTCCGTGGGCCGCGAGGAGCGCGGGGCGGGCGCCGTGGTGGACGACGAGGCCGGGCCGGCCGCGTCCCCGGGCCGGCCCCCGCCCCAGACGCCGTCCGTCGTGGGCCCCGGCGGCTCCTTCTCCGTCCCCCGCGGCTGCAGGGTCTCCTCTCCGGGCTGCGTCTCCAGGGTCTCCACGGTCACGGTGGTGAAGTAGGTGTAGCCGCCCCCGCCCCCGCCGCTGCCGCCTCCCGGGCCGCCCCCGCCGCCTCCCGGGCCGCCGCCGCCGCCGCCGCCGCCGGCCGCCACGGGGTCCACGGCCGAGACGTTGAGCGTGGCCGAGGCCGTGGTGTTGCCGGCCGAGTTCGTCACCATGCACGTGTACTGGCCCGTGTCCTGCACGGTGACGTTGGTAAAGTTGAGCGTGCCGTCGTGCAGGACGGAGATGCGCACGCGGTACGAGCCGTGCGTCATGAGGGTGCCGTTGGGCGTCAGCCAGTTGACGGACGTCATGGAGGTGCCCGTGCGACACTTGAGCTCGGCGGCCATGCCCTCGGTGACGTTGAGGTCCGTGGGCGGCTCCACGATGACGGGCGCGTAGCAGGTGAAGTGCGACTGGTCCAGCTCGCCGATGTAGCGGCCCTTGAGGCCGGCGGGCGCGTGGCAGCGGGCGCAGCACGTCGTGTTGCTGGGCACCGTCTCCTTGAGCCACCAGCTCAGCCACAGCACGTCGCAGTTGCAGTGCCACGGGTTATGGTTGAGGTGGACGCGCTCCAGGCGGTGCAGGGGCGTGAAGAGGTCGTGGGGCAGCGACATCAGGTTGTTGTGGGACAGGTTGAGCTCCTCCAGCGACTTGAGGTCGTCGAAGGCGTTGCGCTCGATGGTGGCCACCTGGGCGTGCATGAGCCACAGCTTGCGCAGGCTCGTGAGGCCCTGGAAGGAGCCCGGGCGGATCAGGTCCAGCCGGTTGCCGGACAGCTCGAGCTCCTCCAGGCGCACCAGGGCCGTCAGGTTGGGGATGTCCTTGAGGTTGCACATGCCCAGGTTGAGGTAGCGCAGGTTGACCAGGCCCTCGAAGGCCGCCTCTGAGATGTACTCCAGCCGCTTGAGCTCGCCCAGGTCGAGGCGGCGCAGGGAGGGCACGCGGTTGAAGGCGTACGAGGGGATGCTCTCGATGGGGTTGTTGCGCAGCCAGAGCTCGCGCAGCTTGGACAGGTACTCGAAGGCCTGCGTGGGCACCGTCGTGAGCCGGTTGTCGAACAGCTCCAGCGTGTTGAGGCTGGGCAGCCCATTGAAGGCGCCCACCTCGATCTTGCGCACCAGGTTCTTGCTCAGCTGCAGGATCTCCAGGTGCCGCAGGTGCTTGAACGTGTCTGTCCGGATCACCTGCGGTGGGGGAGGGGAGACACGAATCAGCGACGCCAGCGGGCCCCGCCCCCTTCCCTCAGCCCCCACCCCCTCGCTGTTGGGGGGTAAGACCGGGAGACCTTGGGAAACACTTTCATTGTTTCCGTGAAGGCTAGACATCCCCCTTCCACGCCACTGGCCTTTCCACTCCCGAGTCTTTCTTCCCCAAGAGAGAGCAGAGCCGCTGACCATCCAAGGTTCTGTGATGGGCGCTCACGGCATCTGTGTTCATTACGGCCTAACCCGAAACGATCCCAGTGTCTCTCAACCCGTGAGGGACACACGCTGTGTGCCTGTCCGCTCGGTGGAACACCATTATCCATACACACCACAAATGCCGTGGGCTGGCATCGCGTTGAGCAAAAGAAGCCAGGCCACAAAAAAGCTCGTGTGGTAGGGTCCCGTCGGTTCCACGTTGTATGTGTGCTAAGCGGCCGTCTCTGAGTGTGTGGGGGGGCAGGCCACGCCGGGGAGGGGCGTGAGAGAACTTTCTGGAGTGATGGCAGTGTTCCCAATTGGAGCAGTGGCTATGTGGATGAATAAGACCGGCAGACCTCCCCACACTGTTCACCTAAAATGGGGGCGTTTCATTATATGGAAATTACATGCCAGTATGTAAATTACACCTCAATAAAAAAAAAAGGATTAAAAATACTCACACCGCCAGTTAACATGCATTGAGTCCTTCTCTGGCACCGGACACCATTCTAAATGCTTTATGGGCAACAACTCATTTAATCCGCCAAACTGTCCTACGAGATGGGTACTTACTCAGTATCTGCAACTGTGAAATCCATCAAGCTGTGAAACCCGGGGATTGTTCATAGCTTTGGCACCAAATGCCACTCGGTGGTAGGGTCTGATCAGAACTCAGGGGAGGCTATTTAAAGCTTTTATTGATCCCACTCATGTGACTATTCAAACACTTCACTCTAGAAATATTCCCACACTTGATAAGGTTTAGAAGAGTCAGGAGGTGTTATTGAATATATGCTGTACATTACTGTACATTAGTTCCTCACCTTTCTTTTCTTCTTTTTTTTGTTTTAGTTTCTTTTTTTTTAATGTTTATTTATGTTTGAGAGAGAGAGAGAGAGCAAAGGAGAAGGGAGGGGCAGAGAAAGAGGGAGAGACCAAATCCCAAGCAGGCTCTACACTGTCAGTGCAGAGCCTGATGCGGGGCCCAAACCCACAAACTGTAAGATCATGACGTGAGCTGAGATCCAAGAGTCAGAGGTCCAACTGACTGAGCTTCCCAGGCACCCCAGTACCTCACCTTTCTAACATCAGATGCCAAAACACATCTGGCCTCAAGGGTTCCCCGTGGGGGTTTATGAATTATCTCCATCTTAGCAGGAGGCAGAGAGAGGTGCAGTGACTGACCCAAGGTCACAGAGGAGGAGATGATGGATTTAGGATTGGACTGAGGCTGTCTGCCCCCAGGGTCCCAGCTCTTAACTCCTGAACTTGGCCGCCTCCTCTCAGACTGAGGCTGAGGTGCCACAGGAGGGGCAGTGCTGGGCCCGGAAGGCAGAACCTTTCCTGATTCTCCTTCACAGTCATGGTGCCAGGTACTCTGAGACCACGCAGCCATCAGATGGCGTTTCTGAAGCTTAGTCAATGCCTTGGGGGACGCTTGCATTGTAATCTTAAGGGGAAAATGGAGACCTCCAAACAGCAGACTCTGAAGTCATGACTTCGTAGGATTCTATTTTATTTTATTTATCTATCTATTTATTTATTTTTGTAGGATTCTATTTTAAAGATTTTATTTTGGAGGGCGCCTTGGTGGCTCAGTTAATTACACGTCTGACTCTTGATTTCGGCTCAGGTCATGATGTCATGCTTGGCGAGATCCCGCCCCAAGTCAGTGCAGAGCCTGCTTGCCATTCTCCCTCTCCCTCTCTCTGCCCTTCCCATGCTTGTGCTCTCTCTCTTTTTCAAAGTAAATAAATTTAAATATATATATTTATTTTATTTTTACATAATCTCTATCCCCAATGTGGGGCTCGAACTCACAATTCTGAGATCAAGAGTTGCACGCTCCACCACTGACTGAGCCAGCCAGGTGCCCTGTGACTTTGTGTATACTCATCTATGCACCGAGAAAAGACTGTCAAGAACTACTCCAAACTTTTCTTGGTAGTGAACTCCAGCTGTTGGGGATTATGGGAAATTTTTATTCTTTCCATATATTAAAATTTTTTAATGTTTGTTTATTTATTTATTTATTTATTTATTTCTAGGAAAGAAAGAGACAGCGTGAGCAGGGGAGGGTCAGAGAGAGAGAGAGTCACAGACTGAAACAGGCTCCAGGCTCTGAGCTGGCAGTCAGCACAGAGCCCGACGCGGGGCTCGAACCCACGAACCGCGAGATCATGACCTAAGCGAAAGTCGGATGCTTAACCGACTAAGCCACCCAGGCACCCCAATGTTTACTTATTTTTGAGAGAGAGAGAGAGACAGCATGAGCAGGGGAGGGGCAGAGAGAGACGGAGACACAGAATCGGAAGCAGGCTCCAGGCGCTGAGCTGTCAGCACAGAGCCCAACGTGGGGCTTAATCATGGCCTAAGCCAGAGTCAACTAACTGAGCCACCCAGGCGCCCTCCTTTCTATATTTTTTTAATAAACAAAAATTACTTTTATAATAAGTAGAAAAACACTTAAAAAATTTTTTTTAACCTGAGAGGCACCCAGTTTCAGGAACAGTAATAACATTCCCGGTACTGTCATAATCACAAAATAACAACGGCAGCAGAAATGCAGTGAGGACTTCGTTACTTTTAAATTTCCTAGGAGTCACATGAAAGAAACAAACAAACCCCAAACAGGTGAAATTAATTTTGAGAATGTATTTATTTAACCCAGTATATCCAAAATGTTATGATTTCAACACGTCATCAAAAGGAGAACTTACGAAGGAGGTATGTTACGAGTCTCTGAAATTCCACTCGTGGCTTGTAGCTCACGCGCTCAGTGGCCCCGTGTGGCCATGGCCTTCGTGTTGGGCTATGCAGATATACCGGGCTCTTCCCTGACTCCTCGATGCTTTGTGAATGCGACAGAGTTTTATCCTCTAGCAGCTTTATGAACTGGGACTGTTAGTGTGCATTTCTGAAGGTGCCTGGAGGAAGCCAGTGGCCGGGGCTCCATCTTTGTAACATCATCGCCGTTACCGTTGGTCACACACAGGTGTGGCCGTGAACATGGAGCCCGGAGCCCCGTTCATGAGCCCCCCGCCCAGCTCTCCGCCTGGCCCATTCTGAGCCTCCCACCCAGGGCTGGCCGTGAAGGGAGAACGGGAGTCCCTCTGGGGGCCATGGTGCCATCGCTGGAGAGTGCTCGGGGGCTCCTGACCTATCGATGTAGTTGGCGTCCAGCGGTGCACCATCGGCCTCAGAGCCCGGGGAGGGCGGCTCTTGGGGCACAAAGCTCCCTTCCCGCACCATCCAGCTGAAAATCAGAGGCGGGAGCCTGACACTGTTCTCAGCTCTCTTCTCGGTTCCCTGTCTCATCCCCTCCATCCCAGGCCCGGGACTCAGCCTCCTCCTCTACCACCTGGATACCTGGCCCCAGACTTCTGTCTATACCCACAGCCCCTTCCCTCCAGGACCCCCCCCCCCCATTATTCCCAGCACAAGATTCTCCCGCTCCTCCCTGACGCAGACCAGGACTACATTGATAGTGCCATCCCACAGTAAGACCCAGTCTCTGGGGCACCTGGGTGGCTCTGGCAGCTAAGCGTTGGGGCTCTTGATTTCGGGTCAGGTCATGATCTCGTGGTTTGTGGGATCGAGCCCCACGTCAGGCTCTGCGCTGTCAGTGCAGAGCCTGCTTGAGATTCTCTCTCTCCTTCTCTCTCTCTGCGCCTCACCCGCTCACTTTTTCTCTCTCCTCCAGGGCCGCCCCCTTCCTCCTCCCTGTCCTGCTCAGCAAGTCCCAGAACACAGTCCCTAGGACTCTGCACTTGCTGTCCCCTCTGCCAGAAGACCCTCCCTACCTTTGTTCCTGGCCACCTGCCATCTGCTCTTCAACACCCAGCTCCTGTGTCACGCACCCCCAGCCCCTGCCGCAGCTGTCCCTACGTCCTTGTCACCCAGCAGAGTCCAGGCCCCTCCAGCGGCCGCCGCCGCAGGGCTTGGAGCACAGCGCTGTCTTAGGGGCCAGTCCCTTCATGGAAACCAGATTCCTGAGGAAAACAACGGGCAGCTGAGCAAGGTGGTCTTTGTGGCCTCAGGGTGAAAGGGGTAGATGAGGATTTACATCGGGCCGTTAAAACTTTGCGATCCTCAGGGTGCCTGGGTGGCTCAGTCAGTTAAGCGTCTGACTTTGGCTCAGGTCATGATCTCATGGTTTGTGGGTTCGAGCCTCACGTCGGGCTCTGTGCTAACAGCTCAGAGCCTGGATCCTGTTTTGGATTCTGTGTCTCCCTCTCTCTCTGACCCTCCCCTGCTCACGCTGTCTCTCTCTCTCTCAGAAATAAATAAAAACATTAAAAAAAAAAAACTTTGCGATCCTCAGAGCACTTGAATGGTTTTGGGGAACAGTGGGATGGAGTCCGGGTGGTGGAGGAAAGGTCCAGCTCAGAGTAGGGACCAGAAAGGGACCCAGCCCTCTACCACGCATTCGCTAAAGTCTCCTGCGGGCCTCTGGGATGTGAGATAGAACAAGAAAGCAAATTTCCATGTGCCTTTCCCCCTGCTGATAAAAGTAATATATATTCATTTTAGGAAAAAGTATAAGAAACAAGAGAAGTCAGCCGTGGGACATCGACTTATGTTAACTTACGTGAACGATTTCATATATATCCTTCCAGCCTTTTCTCTACATACAATGCAGGGATATCTCTTTTCATCTTTTTTTTCTTTTATATTTTACAAATTTTGCTGACACAATATACTCTTCTTCAGGGCACCTGGGTGGCTCAGTCGGCTGAGCATCTGACTCTTGATTTCAACTCAGGTCAGGATCTCATGGTTCATGGGATCAAGCCCAGCGTCGGGCTCTGTGCTGACTGCTAGAAGCCTGCTTGGGTCTCTCTCTCTCCCCCTCTCTTGCGTGCTGTCTCTCTCTCTCTCTCAAAATAAATAAACTTAAAATACACACACACACACACACACACACACACATACACCTTGGCCCTGCATTTCCCCTTAATAGGATTACATTGTGTTTTCCCATATCGTGATATATACTTCGAAACAAGTTTCATGGCTATCCAAAATTCTTTCCCAGGGTTATACTTCCTTTGGGACATTGAGATGGAATTGCCAGGGTCAATTATTTATTTTCCTTAATACACTTCTCTAATCTCCTGCAGTGAACATAGCTAACTTCTAGAATGGGACAAAACCTCGGCAAGTGCTATCGCTCGAAGGAGTCTTCTCTAAAGCACACCGGTGGGCAATGGGCCCTCGGGAAACTCTGCCAGCTGCTGGGGCCTAGCACCTGCTGGACTTGACCTCCAGGGCCGGAGGGAAGGGAGGGGCAGGCTGGCCTGGGGTCTCTGCAGGCAGTGGGCAGTGTGGCTGTGCCTGCGCCTGAGGCTGGGGGCGGCCCCAGGACCCTGAGAGGCCCTGGGGGCTGCCTCCCACGGCCACGTGGGTCACTGCACCCTGGTCTCCTCCGGGAGCAGACGGGAGAGCCTGGCCAGGTGGTCCCAGTACGTTCCCTGGGGTGCTACTTGACAGCAGTGACAAAAAGCTTTCCTGATCAAACCGGAGCTGCGTGTCCCTTCTGGAGGTGTTGCTGCCAGGGGGTGAGGTTCAGGGAAGTCCTGTGGGAAAGGATAGCTCCACTTGGCCCCACTCTGGGTTTCCCAAACATCACAGCCACAGAACCCTCCTCGCAGGGTGCCTTTGATCATCGCTCTGGGAAACGCTGGTGCAGCACAGAGCAGGCCCTTATCACTCACTGTTTCTATTAAAAACAATAGTAACCGAGCTCCTGGGCGGCTCAAGCGGTTAAGCATCCGACTTCAGCTCAGGTCATGATCTCACGGTTGATGAGTTCGAGCCCCACGTTGGACTCTGTGCTGACAGCTCAGAGCCTGGAACCTGTTTCCGATTCTGTGTCTCGTCTCCCTCTCTCTCTGCCCCTCCCCTACTCGTGCTCTGTCTCTCTCTCAACAATAAATAAACATTAAAATTTTTTAAAATAAATGAATAATAATAGTAACAGCAGCAGCAGGAGGAGGATCCAGCCGTCACTAATCGCCAGGGAGACAATGAGGTGGGCTCTTAAAAGATTAGACATGACAGTCTGGACAGAGAAATCTGGAAGGGAAGGGCCGCCGGCCCAGGTCCTGGAGACCCGCGTCTTCACTGGGTCGTGGTGGCACTTAGTTCCAGGGCCTCCCCAGGTCCCAGCAAACAGTCTGCAAGCCGAGCGGGAACACACTACGTGCCTGCCTGCTCCTCCCTCCTGTGAGGGTTCCAGCTCTCACGCAGTGTGATCCCCAGCCCACCTTCCTGGTCCAAGGCGGGCCTGCAGCCTCGGACCCCACACAACCTGTGGCCTCACCCGTGCGGTCGGCTAGCAAGCCTGTGGTTCTACTCCTCTGGAAGGTCTCACAGCCACAGCCCATCTCCAGGGTCTTGCTACACCCAGGGCCCTCCTCTGGAGCCCTCCATGGCTCCCCAGTGCTCTCAGAGAAGATTCAGCCTGCATGAGAAGCCCTGCTTGGCCTGGCGCCTGCCTGCCTCTCCCCTACCCTCTGCACACCCATCACCCTCACCGCCCTAGCGTCCTCACTCCTGTGACATTTCAGCCAATAACAAGTCCTGGAACTATCTCACCAGGTCCTCCACTTTTACATATGCTGTTCCCTCTTCCCAGGCTGCCCTACACTTTTCTTCGGCCTAGAAAACACCCGCTCATCCCCTCGGATCCAGCCCAAATGTCTCATTCATTACGCATTCATTCATTCATTCATCCATTGCTTTTTATTTCGTGGGGATAAAGCAGTTATGAAGGAGCCGACGAGGGGAGGGGCCATTCCCCGGGAAAGGGCATCAAGATGTCCACTCACAAAGCTGTCCTGAAGACTCAGGGGAGTCGCTGACATTTCCTCGGCCCAGGGCCTGGCACTGCAGGTGCTCACTGAGCCCCGGTGACGAATGCCAGGTGCTGGGCTGGCCACTCTTCATTCGAGTCGGCTGTTCCCCTGGCAGCCTCGCAAGGTGGCTTGTCAGAGAAGGAACCTGCTTAGCCAAGTCACACAATGGGAAAGTGGCAGAGCCGGGGCTTGAACCTGGAGCCGGAGGCTCAGTGAGGTCCGGTGACTCCGTAGGGCTGCCTGCTGTGCCCACTGGGAAGTGCACAAGGGAGACGTCTCCCCCACCCTCTGCACAGAGGGACCTCAACTACAGTCTGTCCACAACGTGCGTCTTGGCAGAGTCTGAGGCTGTTCCTGCTCCACGTGCCTTGTCTCAGCTGCAACGGGAAGGGTGTGTGTGGAGGGAGGTGGGGGCATTTCCAAGGGGGGGTGGGGTCCCCCCAACCACTTTACTAATGCGCTTGAGAACTAAGCAGGATGGGGGTGGTGCTGCAGAGGAAGCCTGGTTTTATGGAAGATGTGCTGTAGGGGTGCTTTAAATAGCGAGTGCTTTTTATTTTTACCAGGATTCCAGTAGTTCCCCCTTCTCTGCAGGAGGCCTGGGGAGCAGCCTAGTGTGGAGTTGCCGGGTCTGGGTTTGAATCCTGGCTTTGCCGCTGATCAGTGGTGTGACCTTCGGAAGGTGTCCTGCTCTCTCTGAACCTTCTTTCCTCACAGGTGCTGCACGATTACTGTGAGGCTTGGACACGATCATGAGTGCTCGGAGCAGGGCAAGCATGCAGTAATATATATAATTTTAAATTGTTCCAGCTAGGGGCGCCTGGGTGGCTTAGTCGGTTAAGCGTCCGACTTTCGCTTGGGTCATGATCTCGCTGTTCGTGGGTTCGAGCCCCGCGTCTGGCTCTGTGCTGACTGCCAGCTCAGAGCCTGGAGCCTGTTTCAGAGTCTGTCACTCCCTCTCTCTCTGACCCTCCCCTGCTCACGCTGTCTCTCTCTCTCCTAGAGATAAATAAAACATTAAAAAAAATTAAAAAAAAATAAATTGTTCCAGCTAATAATGATCATGAACATTTGTCCCATCTCTGGGCATCCAGTTTCTTCCTCAGCATCTTTCCTCTACGTGGGAAATTCCAGTTGCCTTCCTCCAGGAAGCCCTCTTTGTTCCCCTGCTAAGGTATCAAACACATTCTCTTATCACACTGGTTTGACACGTCCTTCTCCTTGGCTAGGCTATGAGTGAATGAGTAGAGAGTCCATCTGGATGGTTTCTGCATTCCCTGTCCCCTGTTCAAGGCCTAGTTCATGGCCGACTTCAGCCAAGTGTGTTGAGTGAATAGCCCAGAATGGACAAGGCTCTGGTTTGAAGAGCATGCAGTTATGCCAGTCGATGTGGGCCTGCACACCTTTTGGCCTGAATGACAATGCCAACATGTTGAAACCCTCAGAGACAGAACTTGGGAGCTGAAAGAGCACTGGAGTTCTGGTTCCAACTTACTCTTTGTTTGGTTAGCATTTGCTATCTTATTTGCTTTCATCCATTCTGACCTGATGTTTTAGGTGTGTCTTTTGGAATTTTTTAAAGTTTATTTATTTATTTATTTATTTATTTAGAGAGAGAGAGAGAGAGAGAGAGAGCACACTGGAGGGGCAAAGAGAGAGGGAGAGAGAATCACAAGCAGGCTCCACACCATCAGCATGGAGCCTAATGAGGGGCTTGAACTCATGAATGGTGAGATCATGACCTGAACTGAAATCGAGAGTTGAAAGCTTAAGACACTGAGCCACCTAGGTGCCCCTGGATTTTGCTTTTAGTTTGGTCTGAAAATTGCTGTCTTTTAATGGAAATTTAGTCCATTTACATTTATTATAATTACTAATATATTTGGAATTATTCTTTTTATTTTTTAAATTTTTTTTAATGTTTTATTTATTTCTAGGAGAGAGAGAAAGAGAGAGACAGCATGAGCAGGGGAGGGTCAGAGAGAGAGGGAGTCACAGACTGAAACAGGCTCCAGGCTCTGAGCTGGCAGCCAGCCCAGAGCCCGACGCGGGGCTCGAACCCACGAACCGCGAGATCATGACCCAAGCGAAAGTCGGACGCTTAACCGACTAAGCCACCCAGGCGCCCCTATTTGGAATTATTCTTACTGTTACTTTGTGCTTTCTGTTTGTCCTGATTTTTTTACAGCCTATTCTTTCTCTTTTCCTGTCATCTTTTTCATTGATTTTCTTCTTATTCAATTTCCCCCATCTATTATTTTAGAATTTATGTATTTTCTCTTTCTCTTCTTTTAATGGTTACCCTTAAAATTTAACATGCGCACCTAAAGACTAAAGTCAGGCCAGTTCCTCTCTTCTCCTCTCAAACAGTACAACTGACTCTGAAACAAAATGCCATCCCGGGCAGGTTCCCAATAAGGCAGTAGGGGAAAACCATTATTTGTTAAGTGCCTATTGTGTACCAGACCCTGTATTACATGCTCTGAGGTGGCGATCTCATTTAGTCCTTGTGGAAATCTGTCACATGGGTGTTATCAACCACACGTCCCTGCCTCCCCTCTTATTTGATGGTTTACCGCTGAGGATTTGGTCTCACAGATCCAAAGGGGCGGAACCAGGACTCAAAGTCTGCTTTTCCTCAATCTAAATAAATACGAAGTCTCTGCCTGTCTGCCCAGCTCAAGCCAAGAGGGTTGGGCTCTCTCTTGGTTTCAATGCATTCTGAGCCATGGAGCCGGTTCATTATTCAACCATTACCCACGTGTTGATTTGCTCATTTGACAGATATTCTTTGAGTGCCTGCTATGTGTCAAGTATCTTGCTGGGCTCTGGGGATCCAGCCGTGGACAAGAAAGATGCAGCCCTGACTTCCCAGAGCCTGACCTCGAGTGGGGAGGATGCTAAACATAATAATTATGCAAATGATCATTTTAAATGGCAATGGTGTAAACAGATCGTGGATACTTCCCTGGTTGTAGGGGGAGGGGCAGGTGTGGGCCGTTCTACAGCACAGCTTGAGCCCCCCTCACCCAGAGTAGATGACCACTGGCACAGAGTAGGATGGACATGGTGGGGACTGGTTCTTGGCGTGGGCAATCCCCGCACCCCGTCCTCCCAGCTTAACATTTGGTCTGGCTGCTATTCTGCTGTGCTGCAGAGGAGGCTGTCCTGGGGTCTGGCTTCTGATAGCCACCTAATAGCCAAGTACCGTCGTCTCCTTGCTTCTTCAGTCCATGGTTGCTGAGCCCTCCTCCCCCCATGCCCAGCTCTGTGCTCATTGTCAAGGGTACAGACCTCAGTCGGGCAAGGGCGCGTGGCCCCATCGACGACCACTCCCAACCCCAGGAGTGGGGGGGCCTCTCCTCTTTCATCCTGGAGCTTGGCCTATTATTTAGGGGACTCGCCACTTCAGCTACAGTAGGTAAACATTACTAACACTGAAAAAAATCCCACTGTGTTCTGTTGGGGTTTTTAAGAAAATAAACTGTCAAGAATTCCTTTATTAAAAATTTAACTGTGGTGGGAGATGATTAAGTGAATTGTTCATCTTAATACTATTAAGATAAATTGTTCTAATATGTTCTGAGTGTACGGAACCGATAACGAAGCTTAGCAGCTTGCTTGCTGTCTTTTCTTGTGTGTGTTAGTGTTTTGCATTCACGATTTTATTTTATTTTATTTTTTTAATTTATTTTTTTAATGTTTATTTCTGAGAGAGAGACAGCGTGAGCAGGGGAGGGTCAGAGAGAGAGGGAGTCACAGACTCTGAAACAGGCTCCAGGCTCTGAGCTGGCAGTCAGCACAGAGCCCGATGCAGGGCTCGAACCCACGAGCCGCGAGATCATGACCTAAGCGAAAGTCGGACGCTTAACCGACTAAGCCACCCAGGCGCCCCTATACCAAATGCTTTTATGATGATTCTCTTTTCCTCCTTCCGAGACAAGGGCCTTGGGCCTTCTTTTCAGTGTGGATTTCGCTGACTGCCAGGACACAGCAGGAGCCTGGCAGGCTTGGGTCTAGACTCAGCCTCCCGGGCCTCAGTGTCCTCCTCTGTGGCATGGGTGCAGGGCCCTGAGGCCCTGTGGCCCTGTGAGGACAAGCTTGTGTCACAGCAACACCGCTCAGCCCAGGGGCAGACTGAGCACTTAGAACACAGCATCTCCTCCTTCATCGAAATCCAGAAATGTCGTTTCTGCCGCTATTATTGTCTTGCCCAACAACAGGTTCTAAACTTGTCCCTGTTAGAAGGTTCCGGGCCCTGCTGGCACTGACCTCTACTGGCAGGAGCCATATTGGGTGAGGGAATCTGGAATCAATGTGTCAGCCTCCATAGCATGCCCTGTCCCCCACCCCAGGCTGACCCTCCAAAGGTGTGGACGGGCTCCGGCCAGAGCTCGGTGGCCCCCACTATCTGCCTCAGAGGAGAGAGCTCAAACCCCGGGGCTCCTCAGCTCCCCAGATGACTGCTGTGCTCACACAGACTTGTCTCGTCCCTGCCGCAAGCCGGTGATGCTCTTGCTCACGAGCCCCGTAGCCTGGTGGTTCAAACGCTGGGGTCAGACAGCCGGAGTCCTGACTCGGGCTGCCTCTCTACCATTTCTGGGACTTGGGTGAATTTTATTATTTTATTGTTATTTTTTAAGGTTTATTTATTTATTTTGAGAGAGAGAGAGCAAGTGGGGGACGGGGAGAGAGAGAGAGAACCTCTCTGCACTGTCAGCACAGAGCATGCGGCGGGGCTCGAACTCATGAACCCTGAGATCATTCCCTGAGCCGAGGTCGGACGCTCAACCGACTGAGCCCTGCAGACGCCCCTCTTGGGTGCATTTTAGACCTCCTGGGGCCTGCTGCCCCCTCTGTGCGATGGAGATTATAAAATCTACTTCTTATGACTGGTGCGGGGATTAAATGCCTTTCCCCACAAGAGGGCTTAGTGCCTTCGAGGTGAAGTGCACCCTCTATGTCTGCGTCTGTCACCTCCGTCCTCCTCCACCTCCGTCCCCCTCCCGGGACACCATCCCAGCCTCTGCGCCTGGTCGGGGCCCAAGTCACGCAAGGCTCCCCAACAGCAGCAGCAACAACAACAGCCGTTCTCCTAACCACCCCTGCCTGGTGAGAAGTCTCCTTCCCAGACGCCAGCGCCATTCGCCCATGTGTGTGACTGTCCATCCACACTCACGGGGCCATCCCCTCCCTCGTGTCCTCACCCTCACCTCTTTCCATTCATCTACCTGGGAGTCCCCTTCTCGGGCCTCCCGGGCCAAGTCCTGCCCTGTTTGCTGAGTGTGGCCTGCTCGTCACCTCTGCACCGCTGTCCCCACCCCAGACAGCTTCTGAACCTGGGTGCAGACAATGCCCTGGGAAGGGGGGGTAAGATCTATGTCAGGGGCTAAGTGCACCCCAGCTTTGCCTAAGGCAGTGTGGGTGGGTGGGGTTAGGTGAAGGCTAGGGCTGGGTCAAAGAGCTTCTTCCCTTTGAGGCCCCCCGGCCCCCTGCCCCCCACCTGGCTTCCACCTCCGTCTGGAGCACAGGGGTCCTGCCCTCATGTGCTTCCCTCTCTGCACCCAGCTGTGCAAAGGTCCTGCAGCAGAGCTTGGCACATAGTAGTTGCTCAATAAAGGAACTGGGGCATGAGCTGGGTGCTGCGGACTGACAGTCTGGGGCCAGTCAGACGCAGGAGGAACGGGCAATTTAGGGAGTGGCTTGAAGGCTGCTTCCACGTGGGAGGAGACCCCCTGCCTGGTGTTGTAAGGATCAAGCCACCTGTGTCTGGGGCCCTTGAGGAAGCGAGCCTGGCACCAGGCAAGTGCGGAATGGAGCTCTGGCCCTTCAAAGGCAAGGTGTGTTTTTAGAAAGGCTGGAAGGGCAGGGCTGGGGTGGTGTCTGGGCCCAGCAGGGGGCACCTCCCCACCCCCCCGCCCCGGGTGTGGCTGGGACAGGGACAGGGACAGGCCTCCTTGCCAAGGATCTTTGCTGCAAGGGGAGCACTGCCCATCTTAAAGTCCGGGGGTGACATGGAAACTGTCACTGGGGTGGTGGGGGCGACGGCGGGTGGGAGGCCAGGAGGAATCTGGGGCAGGTGTGCTAATGAGCAAGGACAAGGCCAGAGCAGGGCCAGGCTTTGTGGACAGTGTCACTTAGTTCTGTGACTGAATCACCAGGACTACTTAGAGCCCAGACAGCTACACATTAGGAAGCATCAGGAATTCGTGTTGGAAAAATCAATTTCTGCAGCCAGTCTGCCTGGGCTAAGTCCCAACTCTACCCCCCAACTATGGCTTCCTGCACAAGGGTCTCACTTCCTACAGCACAGCCTCGCTGGTCCGTGAAGTGGGGGTAAGAACAGGACTTATGGGGTAGTTGTGGAAAGAGCTTGGAGCATCGCTGGGGGGCCGCACCCCCTCCCCCACTCCCACCCTCCAGGCAGGAGGCGGGCTCAGAGAAGCAACCTAAGTAATAGAGGGGGAGACATAGGTCTCCTATCTCTCATGCCTCTGTCTACTCAACTGAAAAATGGGGATCCCCCCCTGTCCCTCTCCTGAGGCTCAGAGGCCACAGCACTCTGCAAGATGGGAAGACACCCTCTGATTGGTTCCCATAACGGTTGCGTTCGGGGCCAGTGGCGACATGAACAAGTGTGCGCAAGTGCAATCAAGTGCCGCACACAAGTGCTGAGGGGACCAGGGGGCCTTGGCCTGACTAGGGGTTCAGGGAAGGCGTCTCTGACGTTGAGTCAAGAAGGACGAGGGTGACCATGACAAAGGTCTCACTGTCAGTCCTTGCTAGAGCTGCTCAGCTCCTGGGCCCTCACCAGGGTCCCCCGCCTTAAGTCCTCATGAGCAAATGCACTGCCCCCACGTGACGCTGTGTCCCCAGGACATCCGGGAGCACCTAGGATACAGTAGGGCTCAGTACTTGCTTGTCCAAAGAATGAAAGTGTTGAGCTTCTCAGCGGCTCTATGATGGAAGCACTGTTATATCCCCATTTCACAGATGACAGTTTCAAAAATATGCCCGAAGAAGATCTGTGAGTCAAGCCTCAACTGTCCCCCACAATCGTTAAGCGCTGATGCTCAGTAGATGCAGGGGAGAGTGGAAGAGCATTCCAGAAAGAGGGGACGTCTAGTGTGAAGAGGTCCAGGGATGCAGGAGGCTGGAGGCAGGGGCCATGTCTCAAAGGGTGCTGTCTCAGTCAGGAAAGGTAACAGGTCGACCACCTGGGGGACCGAGCTCGATGGCCTCGGGCTCCACCACCTGTGATGTGTGGCCTGCGCTGTCCTTCCCAGAGCCGGCTCCCTGACAGTCCCAGTCCTGCTGTAGCCTGGACCGCGCAGGCCACGCTCCACGGCATGAACGGGGAGGAGGGATTCCACTACACCCGCTCCGGCTCGAAAAATTCTAAATCAAAAGTCAGGCAGAGTCAGGACCCCCCCAAACTGGAAACTGTCCAAATGCCAATCGACAGGAAATGGATCAAGAGATCGCGGTAACTTCATCGGACAGAATATTACCCAACAATGAAGAAGGAAAAGGGGGCAGTGCCGGGGCTCCAGGAAACGACGAGGAGGAGACCGGGTGGCTGAGGGGCACAAACAGAAGCTGGTGGGGCGGCGGTGTAGACATTATACAGAGTGTAGATGCACTATGCTGGCTGTGAGAAGCCAGGGGAGGGGCCGTCTCATTTTCCATCTGTCAAATGGGACAAGTAATCGTGTCCTTGTGGGAATGAGGGGCCCCCGGGAAGGAAGACTCACCCCCAGTCCCCCGGCTCAGGGTAAACACTCGCAGGTTTGGTTTCTGGTCCCTTCTCCAGGCCAGGCGAGCGGATCCCACTATAGACTGTTGTCCTGTGCACATTATATTTAAGTAGAATTTTTCTTACTAACGAAAAGCCCTCGCTGAAGAAAATTTAGCGACTGAAGAAAGTGAAGAGAAGTGCGATTTCCCTCCATCACACTAGGTGGATGGGAAAGGTGGTATAGACGTTTCTGGGTGGCCCTGGGTTTTGTTTTTGCTTTCAGGGCAGTTTTATTATTTTATTATTATCTTTTAAATTTATTCATTTATTCTTGAGAAAGAGAGAGAGAGCACAGCAGAGGCGGGGCAGAGAGAGAGGGAGACACAGAATCTAAAGCAGCCTCCAGCCTCCGAGCTGTCAGTGCAGGATGCCGATGCGGGGCTCGAACTCACGAACTCTCGAGATATGACCTGAGCCGAAGTCGGACGCTCAATCGACTGAGCCACACAGGTGCCCCTCCTTTCAGGGCAGTTTTACAACACAAACTGGGTGTCCCGTTTGCATCCTTTGAAAGCTCAGTGTTACTTGCTAAGCATTTCCCTGTGTCATTTGATATTCTCCGAAACTCTGTTTTAAACAGCGACGGGACGCTCGGCTATGAGGATGCGGCCGATTCACTTGACCCTGACTACTGAGAACCGAGGCAGCTTCTGTTCCACACTTTGGCCCTTGGGCCAACCTCATTCCTCTCTCTGGAGCACCTCTGAGCGCATCTTTCGGGTGGGTGGATGGGTTTCTTAGGCCAGAAGCACATGTCTTTGCCAAGTGCCTTCACACACTGCCCACACAACCTCCTAGGGGACCCTGAGGGGCACTGGTTAATTACGCGCATGACCTCTGACCCAGAGAGTCCCCCAAAGATGTTACCACGTGGCTCCAAAGGGGTCCTGGGGGAGATTTGGTGGTGGAGGCAGCTCTATGCCTCCTGGGTGTCTGTCCTGACTCGGGGGTGGAGGCAGGAGGGGGGGGACCCTCCAAAGAGAACTCTGCAGCAGTTAAGCCAACGGAGTGGACACATGCCCGCACATGCACACGCGCACGCGCGCACACCCTGATGTGGATGGCTCTTAAAAACCCCGGGCTGAGTGAAAACAGTGAGACAAAGAAAGCCATCTATAATGCAGCTTCATTTACATAAATTAAAAATACATGCACACAATAAGCACTTTGCAAGAACACACACAAGCAGAAAGATCCACAGTAAACACATCAGGGTGGGGGCTCGGGTGAGGAGGAACAGAGCCTGCAAGCAGATGAGGACCAGGCCCGCCCCAGGAGTGGGGGGCTCATGGGGGGCCCCCGGGGCAGGTGGCCTGATCGGCCTCATGGCTGTCAGGGCTGTGAGATCGAGGGGAAGGGGGGTCTCTAGGCCTCTGCCTAGAAGGTAACTCGACAGGCTCAGGGCTCGTGTGCCCATCCAGGCTCAGGAACGATTCGAGGGCCCACGGAAGGCTGCTGATACTTAAAAAATTATTTTGCTTGCGAAGGGCATTAAAACAACCATTTCCACCACCTGTCATGTCCAGAAGGGCATTTGAACCCTCTCCAGAGGTGGACGCCACTGTTCTAGAGAGAGGTCATTGCAGGCAGTCAGTGCACTTGGGGTCTCCCTGTGCCGGGGCTTGTGGGGGAGGTGACAGAGCCTCAGGGCTGCTCCCCAGTTCTTGCAAGTGCTGCAGGGATACACACCTCCCTCCCACTGCCAAGCCCCCAAGGCAGGGGCTGGGGAGCTGACCTTCCGTTCATAGACCACTACCTGCTACACACCTGCCGTGTACCAGGCTTCGTTCTCGGTGCTGGGGGTCCAGTGGGGAGCAGGGTGAGGTCCCCCCCCCAACATGAGAGTGATCATCTGTGCAGAGCCAGACGAGGCAGGTGACCATAGGCAGGACAGGGAGGCTCTCAAATCCCCAGAAGTCGGGCCATTTCTATGGGGCTTTGATATCAGGCTGTGTGTGTGTGTGTATGCGTGCGCACTACCCCACATATCTGAGGAAGAACCAGTCACACACAGGGCACATGGGCTTGTGGGGCAGCGCCTCTCTGATCTTCCCTCTGACCCTGAGATTCTACTTCTAGGAATTTCTCCCAAGGGCGGAATCGGGGAAAGTTCCCAAGACTGGGCCCTGAGGTCGTTGACCGCAGTGCTGTCTATATCAGTGAAAACACCGGCGAGAAGGGACTAGTTAAGGAACGGGACGGCGGAATCCTATGCGGTGATTAAAACTGATATTTGGCCGAGCGTTAGTGTCAGAGAGAAAGATGTTCATGTTACGCTCTTAGGTGTTGAAAGTCAGCTGCAAACTGGTATCAAATGGTGTGATTTCATTTTTTTCTCAAAAAAATAAAAAACCCCAGAAATCCACTTACCAACCCGGCCTCCTGGGCACTGGCCAGAAAGACACTAAATGCCAATGGGGGTTACCTGGGAGTGTCGATTACGCTTGGCTTTTGTCCCTGTGTTTTTACTTAGGTATAAATTCTAGTTTTCCTAAATTAATTTGCATCATTCTGAAATAAATAATTTAAAAGTCCATTTGCATAGGCACAGAAAAGAGCCAGGAAGGTTTTAAACAAAATGTAAACAGTAGTTATTTATATCTAGGTGGTGGGACTAGGGGTGATTTATTTTTTCCATTTTTTTTATCTGGATAATGAAAGAGTTACTTTCTCGGGGAGCCTGGGGGGCCCAGTCGGTTAAGTGTCTGACTCTTGACTTCGGCTCAGGTCATGATCTCACGGTTTGCGGGATCGATCCCTGCGTCGGGCTCAGCTGGCAACGCAGAGCCTGCTTGGGATTCTCTCTCTCCCTCTCTCCTCTCAGGTGCTCGTGTTCTCTCTCCTAATAAATAAGTAAACTTTTTTTAAAAGTTATATCCTCCAGCTCCTCCACTGGCTCCCTCGACGGCCCCACATCTGCCACCGGCTAGCCATCCACGGAGGGAGCTGTTTGGCTGCACCTTCACAAGCATCCGCTCTCATGGGCAGCACGCTCTCCCCCCCGGGGAACATGCGGTCTGAGGGGGTCGGTGGCCTCTGGGGTGGGGGTGCCAGAACCCCCAGGGGTGAGACGCGCGCACTTTGGTGTGTGCCTAGCACTGTCACGCCGTGTGGCTGCGCAGACCCAAGAGTGACTTATAAGTTCCCTTACGCCCACGGGGCTCAAGTGGCATCCCCTGACAGGGATGTGGGTCAAATGTCTGGAGGCCAGTGGCCCTGGGGGATGGGGTGACAGACGCACCAGCAAACGGGCCCAGGCAAAGGGGCCGTCTCAGACCTAAAATAGTCACCCTCCCTTGTTTCTTCCCACACATGCTCTGCTGGAAAACCCTGGTGACTCCACCTTCAAAACACACCCAGAATCGGCCCACTTCTCACCACCTCCACCTCCACCAGCCTGGTCCCAGCCGGGCCCTCGGCATTGCTCACCCAAACTCTGCACCACGAGGAAAGAGCAGATCCAGGATGCAAACCCAGGTGCCCTGGCGCAGGATCCGTGTGCCGTATGGGCTCCCCGCACCTCAGCCGGGGAGACCCAGGTCGGCAGCCCGTCTGCCCTCCGCTCAGAGCTTCCTCTGGCTCCTGGCTCATTCGGAGCAAAGCCCAAGTCCTCACCGCGTGACCACGAGGCCCCACAGGATCTGCGCTCACCTCCCACCCTCTCTCCTGGCTCACTGTGCTCCAGCCACAGCTGCTTGTTGCTGTTCCTTCCACACACCAGGCAGGCTCCTACCCCAGAGCCTTTGCATGTGGAACTCTCTGCCTGGAATACCCTTCCGTGAGACTCCACCTTCGTGTCCTCCAAACGTTTGCTCAAATGTCACCTTCCCCATGAGGCCACCTGGATCTTGTGGCTTTAAAGGTGCAGCCAGCCACCCCTCCTCCCTCACCCACCGCCTCCATCCCCGATCTATTTCCTTTGCCCACAGCCCTCAGCATGTTTAACCCATGCCATTTACTTACATATCATGCCTAGGTCTGGAATGTGGGCTCGGGAATGGGGTGGGGTGGGGCGGGGCGGGGTAGGCTGTCTGTTTTGCTCCCTGATGAATCCAGAGTGAGGAGACCAGCCTCCCACACAGAAGACAACCAAGAGATATTTAGCCAACACAAGCGTCTGGGCAAGGGCAGGGGTGTCTGGAGGGGGAGTCTGTGGGGCCCAGACTGGGAGACGGTGAAGGGAGGCTCGCCTGGGAGACCCAGGGGCCAAACAGAGGCATATTCAGCCGGAAGGGTGAAGCGGGAGGGCAACTGGTGGCAATTCCAGGGGCCAGCAGCCGGGCCCAGCTGCAGAGAGTCGGCTATCACAGTACAGAGGCTGGATTTCATTCCTGAGTCCAGGAGGCTTCAGTGGGTTTCAGGCAGAGGCAAGCACCCTCGGTGGCCACCGGGAGGACGGACTGGGCCTGGGGGGAGGGGCCGGGCCACTGTGCACCTGCGGGCAGCCACAAGTCTGTGGGTGGAGCCCCGTGCCCGGCGCTCAGCATGTGCTCAGCAAATGTTTGCGGCACTCAATTGTTCATCGAGCTCCCCAAGGAGAAAATGGTCCACTTCTACTGGAGGGACACTGCCGTGGCCTTGGGCTGCTGGTGGGGCGGACTCAGCAGCTTCTCATCACAGATGGACTCACGGACTCCCTGATGCACTGACATACCCCCTTCCGGCTTCCATCCCCCCTCCCCCACAGTGTGGTCGTCCTAGCAGAACTCGCCACCCCATTTGTTTCCTGTCTCTTCCCTTCTGTATACATAAGGGGCAGGCCCTGTCATTCCCTAAATCAGAGCCTGGCTCGGAGCTGGTGGCGACACCACGTGTGGAACGTCACATGGGTAACGGAAGGCCGGAAGTAGGCAGGCAGAGCACAAGGGGTGTAGGGTGAGGGGAAGTGAGGGTGTCGGCCCCCTTCCAGGGGTCGGGGAAGGTCCGCAGGGACGCCAGCCTGAGAACACAGGGTAGATTCCCAGGGCACCAGCACTTGTACAAAAGGCACCCTGTTGAGGGGGCGGGGCAAGCAGGAGGGCACAATCCCGACACCAGCTCTGGCTTTACTGGTCCTTGCCCCGTGGCAGCCCGGAACACCCTTCTTGACTTGGGCAGTGCCCTTCGCATTGGGCCCCTGAAAGACTCCCTATCCTGCGGAGCGGAGCCCTGTCCCCAGGATCTCTGGGGCAGTGAGTCCGGCGCCATTGACCCCTTCTCCTCCCAGGGACAGACCCGGAAGTGCCATGGAGGAGGGGAACGTTAGCTCCCACATCACACCGGAGTCCTCTTCTCTCCTAGCTTTATGGGCTGGGGTTGGGAAAGGCTCGCCCAGTGGTGTGCGGTACTGACCCCGTGCCTTTAACATGGTGATTCTCGGGCGCCGGGGTGGCTCAGTTGGTTAAGCATCTGACCTCTGCTCATGATCTCATGATTTGTGGCTTTGAGCCCGGCATTGGGCTCTGTGCTGACAGCTCGGAGCCTGGAGCCTGCTTCAGATTCTGTGTGTGTGTCTCCCTCTGCCCCTCCCTCACTTGCACTCTGTCTCTCTCTCAGAAAGAAATAAACATTAAAAAATTTTTAAAAAACATAAAACGGTGGTTCTCCACCAGGGCGATTCCTCACTCAATATCTGGCAACCTCTGGAGACAGTTGGGCACCGGGGGAGAGGTGCTACTGGCATCTAGTGGCCGGGGTTACTGCTCAGCACCCTACAGCACATAGGAGGCCCACACAACCAAAGACGATTGGGCCTCAAATGTCAACAGAGTAGAGGAGAGACTCTGCTTTAAAGAAGCACAGCCCTGCCCTCAAAGCGTCATTTATAGCCCATCTTAGTCACAGTCACAGTTAATCGGATGGCACCTGCCCCACATCCGGGCACCAGCCACACGCCGACAGGAAACGAGGCACACGGGAGTGCTTAGGTCTCCAAATGTCATGCCACCTCTGGGAAGCGGGCATATGAGCCCCGCACTGCACGGCAGAGGAGTGCTCTCCAGGTGCCAGAAGACTCTAAGTCTTTGACAAGTCTGAAACCCATCAGCCCTCACCCCACCCCTCGGGGCAGCGGGGCTTAGCATGCCCATTTTGCAGACGAAGAAACTGAGGCGCAGTTATGCCGCACAAGCCCAAGGCTACACAGCGGGTGTAGCGACGCAGAGGGCATGGGGGGGGGGGGCTTGAGCAAGGGTCGCTCTTCACCTGTGACTTCAGGGTCAGGCAGAGGGTCCTGCACTGGCGGAGGCAGGCAGGTGGCCGTGCCCCGGAGCCCCAGTGCAGAGACGGAGTCCCGACAGGGGAAACCCAGGCAGCCTCAGCTCAAGTTAACAGGATGCAAACAGTGTCTCCTAAGTGCCATGGGGCCGGCCGGGAAGCGCTGGAGGGGACTCCCAGAAGGCCTTTGCCAGCTGAGGGAGGAGGGACTGGCCACCACCGGCCGCAGCTGTGTGTCCCCACCCCCACCGCACCGGCTGCCGGCCCTGCTCACCTGGATGCCGTTCTCCTGCAGGTTCAGGTAGCGCGTGTTGACCGGGATGCTGGCGGGGACCTCGGCCAGCTCTCTCCGCGTGCAGATCACCCGGCTGGCCTGGTTGCTGCAGGAGCAGGCCGCGGGGCAGGAGGTGGCCGGCGGGGAGCCCCCTCCAGCGGCCAGTGTCATGGCCACGCCGCCCCCGCCGGCCCCCAGGGGTGGGGAGAAGAGCCAGAGGAAGAGCAGGGCCCCATGGGGCCAGGACATCCTACCGGGCGGCAGTGGGGGGCACGGGGAGCTGCGGGCACACGCCATCCTCAATGTTCATGCTCCGCGTGGGCGCCGGGGGGCTGTGGGGGGGGGAGAGAGAGAGAGGCTCAGTGAGGGTCAGGGACCCCCCGTGCGGCCCACCTGCTCCCCACTCCCCAGGCAGCTCTCTGCCACTGCTGCCACCATCGCCTCCCTGCTCTACTCAGGACCCCAGGGCAGGGCTCCCCAAGCCCTGTGGGGGGCCGACCCACCCCACCCCGGAGGGAGGCAGAGCATGGCACTAGCCCTGCCTTCCCTGCGCTGTATCATGTGCTTCCCTGATCAGAAGATTACACCCATTTTGCAGAACCGACAACCGAGGCAGGGGTGAAGTGGGGAAAGAATGGCTACCCAAGGCACCTGGCCAGCAATGGAGCAGTCAGATCCAAACCCTGGTTCTAGGCACGGTTTCAGAAACATAGACAAAGAGGCAGAGATGGAGGGAGAGGAAGAGAGACAAACAAGACGGAGCGACAGAGAAAGGGGGAAGTGCCGGGTCTGGAGGCCTGGGTGGCAGTCTGGAGTCTGGCTTCCATCACAGTGGCCATCCAGGCTCCCTGGCCGCCCGCGACCTCCTGTCCCCTCACCCCACTCCCCACGCAGGAGCTTTTGCAGAGGGGCTGGGTGCCCAGCACCAAACAGCCTCCACACTGGGCCCACCGTTCCTCCGTCTCCTGTCACCCTATCAGGGTCCGGAGTTGGGGGGGGGTGCTCGCAGCAGCCACAGGGACTTGAGTTAGACTCAGAGGGGGAACTTGAAGAAGGTAAGGTGCCAGACAAGGCACCTGTTGAGGTGAAGTGTGGGCAGGAGAGGCTGGGAGGAGACCGGAGAAGGCAAGGGGGAGGTGGGGCTGGGGGGGCCGCGGGGGCCATGGGGTGGCAGGTGCCCAGGGCCAAGGTGGTGCCTGGTGGCTGCCTGGGACAGTGTTGGGGCAGTCGGTGGGGGAAGGGCTGGGGGCCAGAGACCTTGTGCCCGAGCTCTGGGTGGGCAGTGGGCAGTGGGCGGGGTGGGGTCAGGGCCCCACAAAGGTGGGTGGGCGAATCATAGCAACAGCAACGGTGAGAACAGCAATAGTAATACCTCCGGCCTTCAGGGGAAGCCCTTTCTAAGGCCAGGCTGCGCACACGGCATTCTCACGGAAGCCTCCCAGGAATTGTAGGAGGAAGCTGTTAGGACGCCCAGTCTGCAGATGAGGACACTGAGGCGCGGGAGGCGGACGGCTTGCCCCAGTGCTGAGCGGGCCAGGGAGCGGCAGAGGCGGCTGGCGGCCCTGGGTTTACCTTCCCTTCCATGCAGAGTCTGGTGCACATGCAAGTGTACCCACATCCGCAGGCCTCCCCGAGGGCGCCCCTGCTAGCGAGGGGGAGAGGGAGGCTGTCTGCACAAACATGCCGCGAGCAGCAGTGTCCCGGGCACACCCGCAGACAGCTGACGCTCAGACCCACGGACACAGGGCCACCCCCAGCCCCCACGCGGCACACACGCACAGGCGCACACACATTCGCTTCCTCCTTCTGCAGTTCTCAAGATCATTTTACCCCCGGTAGAAATGCATATGCGTAGTCTGTGTGCCTGGATGCATGTGTGAGAGCCAGACGTAGACACAGAGACGGAGAGACAGAGAGACAGAGGGGGAGGGGGAGGTCCTGTGTCTGTATCCTGGACTCATTTTTCCACCAGGCGGGCTGGGGGCCGTGTGCGGCGCTCTCTGTGAGTCATGTGAGCGCAGTGGGGTCTCCCCTTCCCGAATGTGACAGAGAGGTCTCCGCTGGCCCTTGTCCTGACCCCCCCAACCCCTTTCCCACCTCCTGAAACTGGCGATGCCCCAGCCCACACCCTCCAGGCCAGGGGCCAGAAATTGCGGCTGCCGCGCCCGCCCCAGGTCCAGGCCTGCAGCCGCTCGCTACCTCCGCATCTGTCCCCATCTCTCCTGCAGGCGCCCGCATCCCTCCCCCCCCATCACAGCTTCTGCGGTGGCGGCTGGGACTCCCGCCCCTTCCCTCCTTCGCCCTCAGCCATCTCCGTCCTTGTCCCCCCTCAACCGTAGTGAGGGACACTCACCCCGGTGGCTCCGCTTCCGCTGGGCCTCTCCCTGGGCCCCAGGCACCCCCCTCCACATGCCTCCAGCCGGCGGGGGGCTCTGCCTCCCCATTTCTCCAGGGCTTCCTTCGAGGTGGTGCTGGGGGGGGCGCAGGGGCTTCTTGGGTCTCCCCGCGCCCCCCCCTCCTCGCCGGTCGCCCTTCCCGCCCCGGGGAGGCCCGTCTAGGCCACTGCAGCAGTCTCCTCCCCCCCTCCCTGCTGGCCTCCACTTGCCTCCTTACCTGCCCCCCCACCGGCTGCTTGCCTCTCCCCCCACTGACCCGGCCTCCTTCTCCTCTCTCCCAGCCCCCTGGCCTTGTCGCCCCTCAGCCCCAGCCCCCTCTTCGGGGCTCCCCCTCACTGTCTCGCCTCCCTCTCCCTCGGGACTACCAGGCCCCCTCTCTCCTTCTCCTCCATCTCCTCCTCACTCTCGCTCCGTCCCCATCACCCTCT
This sequence comes from Hyaena hyaena, assembly GCF_003009895.1. Taxonomy (NCBI): domain Eukaryota; kingdom Metazoa; phylum Chordata; class Mammalia; order Carnivora; family Hyaenidae; genus Hyaena; species Hyaena hyaena. The sequence goes on along the minus strand of NW_024080641.1, from coordinate 724,319 downwards.
CCGCAGGTTGGGGACCACGTCTGGGTCAGATTCTCTGTCTGTCTGTCCGTCTGTCTCGGTCTCTCTCTCGGCCAGGCTCTGTCTGTCTCTCTCTTTCTCCGCGATTACAATTTCTAGTCACACGGCAGTGCAGAGCCAAGCTGTGCCTCAGCTCCCTCCCTCCCCACCCCCTCCCTCCTTCTTTCTCTCCTTCTGAACGGGGAGGGCGCCTCGCCTCCCTTCTCCTCAGCCCCCCTTCCCTGCACCGGGAGGCCTCCCCCTCCCCCGCTAATCAAAGGCTCCGTTATCTAATTAACCCATTGGTTCTGGGCGGCAGGGGAAGGGGGGGAAGCGGGGGAGGAAGGTTGACGGCCAGGCTGCCCTGGGAAGGGGGGGGCTGTGGGCTGTGCCAAGCCCGGCCTCGTGGCACAGACTGGCTGCAAAATCAGGCTGGGCCACCGCTGACCCCACCCCCTACCCCTGGCCACAACCACCCCTCCTGCACCTGCCCCCGCCCCAAGGACAGATAGCCCAGCACAGTCTCCCTGCAGGAGCTACTACGTCCAGGACCCCCGGGGAGCTCCCCAGAGCCCCTCACCACACCTTGCAGCCGTTTACTCCTGCCCCCACCACTGACACACCCGCGATCCCGGGCCACCCAGTCCTGCAGCCAAGGGCCAGCCCCCATTCATGCCACAAAGAAACCCAGCCCCAGATGCAGCCCTCTCCCCTGGCCCTCAGCCAGGGCCGGCTAGGCGCCTCCCCATACACTTCTGCAAAATGGGCAGGGAAGCCGCTCTCCTTTCTTCCATTCACTCAAACAGACCAGCCAGCCAGCAGATATTTTCTGAGCCCCTACTGTGTGCAAGCACTGGTGTCGATGCCAACAAAGGCCACCTCCACACCCAAAGCCCAAGGCATCCCCAGGACACAGAAGGTAAGTGGCAACATCAGAGCACATGGATCAAGGGCCAGGGGACTGTTTCCCTTGCTGTGTGACCTCAGGCCAGTGACTTGGTGGTTCTGAGCTGCAGGAAATCCAGCAGACGGGGGAAATAAGAGTATTGGCTTCATAGGGCTGTTGGGGGTCAACTAGCTAAATGCTCAGTGAAAATACTCTACCTTTGAGCCACACGCAGATCTGACCCCCTTTCCTCCTGGCCCCCAAGCCACCTCCCAACCCCGCCATCTCCCCCTGAGATCAGAGTCCTTCTTCACTCGTCTGTCCTCGCTTCTGTCTCCCCCTCCCTCCCAGTCTGTTCCCACAGGCGACCAGAGGGGTCCTGTCAACATCCAAGCCAGAATCTGCCCTCCTCTGCTGCACAGCCGCTCACCCGGGAGGCCTCACTAGGTGCAAAGGCAGGGGACATCACCTCGGCTCCCAGGCCCCCTCTCCTCGGGCTGGGCTACTTGGGCTTCAGCTCTGGTCTCCTCCCCTGCTCACTCACTGACCTCAGGCCACACCGGCCTCCTTGGCTTCTGGAACAGGCTGCATACATTTCTGCCTCAGGGCCTTTGCTCTTGCTCTTCCCTGTCTGGATCCCATAGCCCTCCCCAACCCCCCCAGATTGTGCCTGCCTCCTCTCAGGTCTTTGCTCAAGTGTTACCTTCTCGGTGAGGCCATCCTGACCACCTCAAATCACACAGCACCCTCCCCCTCTCCAGAGCCTTCCCTCTTGTACTTTTCTATATAACATTCATCACCATCTGGCCTCTTACAAGCCCACACACTTGAGTGTAAGCTCCCCAAGGGCAGGCACTGCATCTGTTTTGAGCACAGTTTGGTCCCCAGCATTTATGATGGTGCCTGGCACGTGGGAGGCGCTCAGTAAACTTAGTGAAGGAATGAATGAGTTATCATGGCGGTTCGTCCATGCTGCTCACAGACTAACCACCTTCCCGCACAGAGACCCACCCGCACCGGCCCAGGACACACTCCAACAGCTGCAACTTCTCAAGCTCATACCTCTAAGGTCCCTGATGGGGGGGGGGGCGGTCCCCGCCCACCCCAGGAGGCCCACCCAGCAGAGGCAGCACATCCATATGCGCAAACACAACTGCCTTCAGCCTGATGCCTGTGCCCGGCAGGCGCTACCTGGATGGCAAGGTCCCAGATACCACACTCTAGAATCCCAAACAGCCTGCTCCCTGCTGACCGTCATGCTGTCCAAGCAGGGTCCCAAAGCCCTGGGGCACACATCTGAGCGGTCCCAACATCACCAACGACGGCAATGTCCGTCACATACCTGGCATTCCCAGGGCACCATTCTGGACTCTGTACTTGCAATAACTATAGTTCTCTCCTGGGCCCTCCGAGAGGGGCTGCTGTGACCCCCATTTCACAGATAGGAAAGCCGAGGCACCTCAAGCCAAAGTCACTTGCCCCAGGGCATGCAGCTATGCAATGGCCCCTCCCTGGTCAGCCTCACCGGAGCAAACAGGTCCCAGAGACCACAAATCTTGTCAGGACAGCAACATCAGTCCCCCGGAAGTCTCTAGGGGTGGGGGGGGGCATGTTGAACAACAGCCAGCGTCCTGCAAAGCATGCCCCACCCCCCTGCATAGGATGAGACAATCCTCCCCTCTCCACCCCCTGCTGACAGAGGTCACGTGACCGTCAGCGATCGTGCCCCCCCTCCCCCCGCACAGCAGGGCAATCCTAATAGCCATGCAAAGCGTTTCCTGGGCACCCACTATGTGCCTGGTGCTGTGTAGGCACTGCCCACGCCTGCAGCCACTGGCATCTCCCCGTGGCCTGTTCTGGTGTCCATTTTACAGGTGGAGCAGCAGATCCGGAGGGCTGAAGGCACTGGCCGATGGCCGGTCGCACAGCCTGTCCGTCCTCAGGACAGCCGGCATTGGAAGCCAAGGCCCAGAACGTGGCCAGGCCACCATGCCGCCTCTGTCACCCCGGCGCCCTGGGGGGAGACCTCCTGCCTGTTCTCCACCCCTACCTGGGCCAAGGAATGAAACAGAGCCAGAGTGGCAAGAGACCCCAAAGAGAGAAGAGGCGTGTGAGGCAGAGAGGGGCAGAGACATGGCGAGACAGAGGAACAAAGACAGGCTAGAGACCGAACCACAACCGTGCACGAGGGGCCAGAGAGAGGGAGAGACTGTAAGGAGGGCAGGAGAGCAGAGAAAGCCCGAGAGGGAACCGTGGGCCAGGGGAAGCATCACCATCCTCCCCAGCCCAAGCTCTGAGAGATCTCGGGCACCGCGCCTGAGAGGATTCGGGCAGATGGCAGATCGGAAACTCGGGGGCCCAGGGGAGGTGGGGCGAGGAGGGAAGGGAGGCAGGGAACGTTCCTGTCAGGCATAGTCATTTTTTCTGGGGGGAGTTCAGAAGGTGAGAGAAAAGATAGGAAATTGACTGCCATCGCAGCAAGAGGGATGAAGGTTAGATCTAAAGAAGAACTTCCCGACTGTGAGGGACTGGGGCGGAAGTGGAGCCTGGAGCCAGGAGGGTGGAGAGACATCAAAGGCAGAGAGAGCTGCACACTTCTCTCTCTGGATGCCTGTCATATGCACAAGGCTGGGAGCTGTTAAGTTGGTGGGGGGGGGAGGGTATGGGCAGAGCCGGCTTCGGGATGAAACAACTTCACACATGTGTCCTTCTGAGCCAGTCCCTGTCCTGAAGGCTTTTCAAATAAAAGCAACCGCAAAGCCCGCAAAGCCCGCAAAGCCAGGAGAATTGACAGTCGCCTAACTTTTGAGCTAGCAGAACCCTGGGAAAGGCTTGCCCAGGCTCCTCGGAGCGGCTGCTGAGGAATCGGGGCTGGGGGCTCAGTCCTTGATGTGCCCTGCCCCCACCTCTTACACTGACACACTTCCTATGCGCCCCAGCCCTCCGATGGCCAGAAGGTACCCTGTAGACAGAGATTTGTTCTGCCTGTTATTGCCTGTCTCCCACCAGAAGGCGAGCTCTCCAGGCTGGGAGTTTGTCTGGCTTGTTCCCGGCTGCGTCCCCAGTGCTCAGGACACGCAGGCACCCGCAAAGCCTCGGTGGACACTTGCAGCAAGAAGAGCAGGCGAGCACCCCCTGCTGGCACTGGCTGGGGGGGCCAGAGGGGAGCCTGTGAGCAGGGGGGAGAGGGGGTCCCGGGAATGTCTAGGAGAAGCTCCGCCCATGGCCGGTGGAGGGAGGTCGGGAGGTGGTGATGGCAAAGCTGAGACCAGAAGCAGGGCTGCACGGGTGCAGGTGATGAATGAACCCCTGGGTGCCAAGGCCTGTGGGCCAGAGAGGCGGGTGGGGGTCTGGGATCAGCACTAAACCCTGCTCAGTTACAAAGACGCCCTGCCCCCACAGTAGGCTCAGAGGCAGGGGTGCTGGGGGGGGGGTGGTGTTGGGGCAGGGGAGGGGCACGGTCAGCTCCAGGTTGGAAAGACCCCTCTGAGTAAACTTCCAGGGTTGTGGGGAGGCTTAAAGATGGGGAGCAGCTGGGCCAGGGCGCAGGGGCAGAGGGTGAGGACCGGCTGGGGCTGTGGGGGATGGAGAGGAGGGAGAGAATGGAGACATGCAGCAAATCTGCAAAAGCCACAGAACTTGGAGATGTAGGAGGTGAGGCAGAGGGAGGAGCCGAGTTCTCCTTACAGATCTGGGGTCAGATTCTGAAAGCCAGGAAAGGAGACAGGGCACCAGAGGAGGTCGGAGGTGGGGGGAGAAAATGGAGAGATCCCTGGACACAGGTCCCCCAACCCCAGTCCTGGCCAGTAGGAGGTGAGCCCGCTCATGCCAGAGGCCCGGATGCCCCAGGAGCAGCGGTAGCCACCAGTCCCGGCTGTGAGGCCCGGGCCAACCCCTCCATCCCTCTGGGCCCCGCTTTCCTCCTCTGTAACACAGGCTGTCAGTGACACTGGAGGGGCTGCGGGGCTGCCTGAGGCTCTGGCAAGGGGGCACAGGACAGGGTCTGGCGCTTTGCAAGTGACCCGGAAGGGTGAGCTGGGACCCAAGGCCTGGCCGTAAGTGGAGAAAGAAGAGAACGCGGCTCCATCTCTGTCGCTGCGTTTCCTGCTAGGAACTTGCGGTCACTCCAGTTTCTCATCTGATAAATGGGGACTAATAAGATACCCTATGACAAAGGGCTGGAAGGGCACGGGCTCGGGGATGCATGAGGGCCTGAGAGCAGCCGCTGTCTACCAGCCGGTATAGAACATTCCGGTAACTGATGCGCTGCTGTCCACTGGCAGTCTTGGCGACCACGGAAACACTCTTTCGGTGCTGTCCAATATGGCAGCCATGAGCACACGGGGCTGGGGAGCACTTGCCGAGTGGTGTGACTGAGGAATTGAATTAATTTAATTGAAATTAATCTAAATGCCAATGGCCACACGTGGCTATAGTGGTTACTATATTGGAGAACAGGGTTCTGACCGCTGGGGTGGCTGTCCCGGTGTGTCTGGCTGAAGCCCAGTTCTGCCCGGAACTGGTTCTGCCCACGAATGCCCAGGCCTAGTGGGCTCGAGCCCTCTCTATTCTGTGTACACTCTGTGCCATTTTGTGGCTCTGGGATGGCTCATAGCTGCTGAATTGAATCTACCTGGGTGGGGGGTAGGGGGGCCAGGGGAGCCTGGCCTGGTATTGGAGGTTTTCAGAACAGAGGTCACTGCCAAGGCTCCGGCAGGGGTGTGTGAGGTGAGTTTGCGGGTGGGAGGGGGGTGGTGCGAGCTAGCTTGACTGGCCTCTCTGGCTCTTTCTCTCCTTGCTCTCCCCTGGAAGGGCAACTCTACAATTTGTTTTTACGTCAGGATGTGCATAACTAACTTTAATTTTTTTTTTCGTTTCTATTTTGAAAGAGAGAGAGAGAGAGAGAGAACGCTTGCACAAGCAGGGGAGGGACAGGGAGAGGGAGAGAGAATCCCAAGCAGGCTCTGTGCTGTCAACACAGAGTCCTACATGGGGCTCAATCCCACGAACCGTGAGATCGTGACCTGTGCATAAATCAAGAGTCAGACGCTTAACCGAGTTGCCCAGGCACCCCTGCATAACTAATGTTATAAAAGGGTGTGTGTGTGTGTGTGTGTGTGTGTGTGTGCGCGCGCGCACGCGCGCATGCGTATACTACTAAATGTAATAAAAAGCTGAAAAGCACTTGAACTGGAGCAGTGTTTCTGGGACGTCCACACGTATCCAGATCGCCTGGGATCTTGTAGTGCAGGTTCTGACAGGAATGGGGGGAGGAGTGGGGAGGCTCAGGGGCCGCACTTCCTGGGGACACGGTCTTGGAGCACCCCGCACTCCATTTCAGGATGAATCCTGTGCTCTCCTCCTCCCTCCCCCTGCTCCCTGGAAGAGTGTGCACCACACTGGGCCAGACCCTGGTTAGAACCTCCATTGCCCCAGTTACTAGCCCTGTAGCCTTGGGGAGGGGATATCACCTCTTGGGGCCTCAGTTTGCTCATCTGTGAAATGGGGGAAATAGCTCATCTACCTCCGGGGGTGGTGGAGACTCAGTGGTCTGATGCCTGTGACCGGTTTGGCATGGTACCTGGCACACAGGAAGCTTGAGCTAAAATCATTCTCTAACTGTGACCCTCCTCTTCCGTGTCACCACACCATCACTCTAGGATGATGGAGAGCTGGAAAGAGCACTGGTGTCAGGGAAACTTGGGTTCAAACTCTGACTTGCCACTGGCTCATTGTGGTCCCCCTCCTGTCCCCACCAGGCTCTGTCTGTGGGGATAATGACACCCAGCTTACTGGGGGCTCATGGTGACATGTCCGGTGCTGGGCACTTGAATGACAGTGTTATTAACAGCTATCCTCACTGGGTCAGAAGAACAAACCTCTTTCTCATTCCGTGACTCAGTCTCCCCACTCCCCATAAGTAAATCCAGCATTTTCAGCCGGATCATTTATCGAGGAGTGGGGGGCATCGAATCACCTGAGGAATCCGTGTCCCCCACCAGCTCGACATGGATTGGATCCCCCACACCTGGTGAGGAGAGCCCACTGCGAAAATCAGGGAGTCAGTCCTGTCCCCTGGGGGCATTACAAGGGCATAAACAAGGGGAGGCCCTAAGTTACAGGAGCCCAATATCTCTTTTAAAGCCTAACCTTCAGGGTGCCTGGGCGGCTCAGTCAGTTGAGCGGCTGACTCTTGATTTCAGCTCAGGTCATGATCTCATGGTTCACAGGTTCGAACCCCACATCCGGCTCTGTGCTGAGTGTGGAGGCTGCTTAAGATTCTCTCTCTCTCTCCCTCGCTCTGCCCCTCACCCCTGTTCCCCGCTATCTCTAAAATAAAATTACCAAAGAAAAGTATAACCTTCTATGAGTCTGTTATTAACAATCTGATTATTGTTATTATTAGCAACCTTATTCCTACTTGGAGGGCCTGTGGACCAGCACATTTCCACTCTCTGGGTCTCAGTTTACCCCCCTGGAAAGCAGTAGTCTCAGCTGAGGGAAGCACTCTGCAGGGTGGCCCACGCCTGAGTTTGCAGCCCCAGCTGAGCCACTTCTGGTTGTTGACGTTGGGCAAGGGAGCTCGTCTCTGAGAGCCTCAGTTTCCCTATATGTCCAACTAGGGATGTTGATTGTGCCCCACTTGGAGGTCTTCCGCGAGGGGCAAGTGGAGCAGAGCCACACAGAGCCTGGCACGTGGCAAGCTCTCTGTGGACTTCAGCTCTGCTCAGTCTTATCTCAGGCCCCGTGCTTGAGGCTTCTGGGCAAGGGGAGGCCAAATCTCAGTGTTCACCACCTGGAGTTTGCCGCTCAGGACGGCTGGGGCTGGCGCCACTTTCTGACCCTAGTCTCGGTGCTTGCAACAACAGCTGCAAGGCTGAGGGTCAACTCCGTAGGCAGGAGAGGGGGCTGGGGGCTTCCGGAAGGGAAGACTCGGTGAGCTGGGACAGGAAGGGGGTGCCTGGGCTGCTGGCTCCAGCCTCGCTCCCCTCCCTCCTCGCCCCTGCTTCTGGGTCCTATACATGCTTCTCAACTCCCAGGCTGAACCGGCATTGTCTCTTGGCAGCCCTCTTGGGGACGCAGTGGTCCCTTGGGATGGACCCCTGCCTGACCCCACCTGCAGGGTCCAGCCCCTCGGCCTCCACCTGTCGTGACAACAGGTGAGCCTGTAGGTTTCCAGGCGGGGGGGGGGGGGGGTGGGTGGGTGGGGGGGGGGGGGGGTTGTGGTGGGATCCTCGGGTGTGTGGGGGGGGATTGTTGGTCTCGATGGATAGATGACTGGAGGCACATCCTCCTGGGGGGGGGGGTGGGGGGGGGGGGGGGGGGGGGCATTTGGGCACCTTTCTTACTCTCCTGCCATGTCTCTGCCTGGCAGAGCCACCTTAGGGTCAGGGACACGGAAGGGAAGGGAAAGGGGCTTCTGCTTAGGGAGGATGGAGGGGTCCTAACCTCAGGGAGGAGGAGCGGAAGCAAAGCCATGCTCCCCACACCTCAAAGGGTGATGATGATGGAATGACTAAAGCTGGGCCCCAGAGTGCTGTCCTGGCACAAAAGATACCTCAGTCGCCCGCACCCTGACCTGGGGGTGGGGCTCAACGAAGCCCCTCCCCCTCCTAGAACAGAGCCCCAGGCCGTCAGCTCGCCCCCTGGCCTCTGAGCCTTGCACTTGGACCGGATGAACTCCCAACTGTGCCGCTGTCCCCCACATACTGGGAAACCGACCCGGCCCGAGCTGCCGGCCTGCGCTAGGGGCCCCGCGTCGGGGCTGTGGCCCCGGCGGTCAGCCAGCCGCCACCGGCCGCTCCGTGGTGGCTTCAGGCCGGCGGCTTCCGAGCAGATCGCGGCCGTGGAGGACTCGCGTGCGCCCTGCACCCTGGCGGTCTTGCGAGTCTCTGCCTCGGCAGGTGGGGGGGGGGGCGGGCAGGTGAGCCTCGGGCCCGGGCAGAACTGCCCCGAGGGGGATGGGAGGCAGGGAGGCCAGGTGGACAAAGCCCCAGGGGCCAAGGGGGTTCAGATTTTGGAAAGAAACCAGAGAGAAGCAGCATGGAGAGAGTGACGGGGCAGAAACAGAGCCCCGGGCAGAGAGGCCAGCCAGGCTCGAGCACTCAGCTGCCCACCGAGCCGGGCAGGTAAGACAGATGGATCAAGCAGGTGAACAGAGAGCGGGGAGCAGGGCCAGCCGGCACTGAGCACAGCCCATGCCTAACCCAGAGGGGGATTTTTCAAAAGAAGCGGATGATCTGGATGGGGGGTGGGGGGGAGGGTGTCATTGACATATAACATTGTGTGAGTTTCAAGCGTACAACATAAGGATTCGGTATTTGTGGAATGATTACCACAATAAGTCTAGTTGACATTCGTCACCACATAGTTACAATTTTTTCCCTCATGATGAGAATGGATTTTTATGTGAAATCACTAATTTTTTTTTAAGTTGACAACACATTAAATACTTGGAAAGCACTGGGGAGAATAACACTCAGGACCCGTGGGATGGCAGGGGAGGCGCTCAGGAACGTGGGGAAGTGAGCAAAAGGAAGACTGAGCAGGAGGCAGGGAGGATAGATGAAGGGCTGGTGGGGGTGAGGGAGAGTGACACAGAGGAGCAGCGAGGGAGCCCACAGGGAAACAGAGGCAGGTGTCACAGCAGGTGGGCTTTCAGAAAGGAATACTAATGCAGAAGTTCCTCTGTGTGGACGGATAAGCCAGATAAGCTGGGGCAGGGAGGCACTGGGCTGCAGGGCCAGGAGGGGAGAGCCCAGGGGAGAGATGGTGGGAGATGGGCTTGACAGACACAGGAAGGCCAGGTGACATCTAGTGACAGGTGCCTGGCCAGAGAGGTGGGGGAGGGTGAAAGATGGGGCGGGATGGTGGAGAAAAGTGGGGAGAGAGGGAGAGAGATGGGGACCTTGGCCCGAGAGTGGAGCCAGGACGCTGGAAGGAGTTCAGGGCTTCCCCTCCGCTTCCCTGCACCTCTGCCTTCCTCACCCCTCTGTCCGCAGACCCGCCTCTCCCCTCCAGGTCTCCATGCGGTCCCTGTGCGCCTGCACTGAGCCGTGGCTCTACCTTGGAGAGATGTGTGGCCCTCTGGCACCCGAAGTTTTAATCCTGCTGTCCTCTCCGACAGCGACAGTGAGGAGACCCTGGGAGCCCTCTGACTCTGGGGGCGGGGGGGCATTCCCCCAACTGCCTCTGGGTGGAATGCAGGGTGACAGCGGGGTCCAGTCAGCACACACCTGAGCCCCTCACCCTGGGCTCTGGGCTTGACTGCATGCGCGCAGCTCCGTTACATCCCCAGGGCTCCAAGGCCACCTCCATGCCTCTCACTTGGTGTCTCTTTGTGCAGGTGAGTTCAGGGGGCGACCGGGTTTGCAGGCCTCCTGGCCAGCGCAGTCTCCACAGGGTGCTGCCTCTGAGCTCCCCTCTGGGTCTCTCTGTGCACGAAGGACCCTGTGTCTCCATATGCGCACCTGACCCCACGCCTTCCTCCTGGCCTCTGGCTGACTCCGGGTTCCGCAGCCCTGTTTGTAACTGGGCCTCTGGCTGCCAGTGAATAACTCTGTGTGTGTGCGTGCGAGTGTATGTGTGTGCTCTCGCACACCTCTGCCCACACATGCCTCTGTGTCTTTCTCACACTCTCCCACCCTCTGCCCATGGCTGATTCGGGTCCCTCACAGTTAGACACTATGCCTCTAGCCCCCTGCGCCTCTGGTGGCACAGTATTCTCTGGCTCCTTTGTGCCAGCTCCGTGGGGCCGCATGCACCCTCCCTGAGTCTGTGGCTCCCTGTGTCTCTGCCCGGGTCTCTTGCTCTGGCTCCTCTGTGTGTGTGTGGATAGCTGTGGGTGCCCCGGTCTCGCTGACTCTCGCTTTCTTTCAGGAATTAGGTGAGTAACTCTGTGTATGTCTGGCTCCGTGGTGATGCACCCTAACTCTGTGTGTGTGTGTGTGTGTGTGTGTGTGTGTGTGTGTGTGAGTCGGGTCCCTTCTCGCACTCTGGCTGTGCCTCTATCTCTCTGGCTCCCACTCTTCCGTGCCTTGTCTGAGGGTCTCTCTGTGCCTATCTGCTGCTTCATTCCCTGCCTCTCCTTTCTGAGTGTGCCCGTGTGGACAATCGGGTGGCCAGGATTAAAGGGGTAACCAAGAAGGGCTTCTTGGGAAGCCAAGAGCAGGGGAAAGGCGGGAAGGGGAAGAGGAGGCTGCGAGATGCGGATTGGAAGGAGCCAGGAGACCGAAGATGGTCCAGGAAGAGGGAGGGGCAGATCCTGGCCAAGGTCCTGGGTAGTGGAGAGTCTTTAGGGGGGAGAGGAGGCTGCCGGCTGCCCGGACCAGGAGGGAAGCGACTCCGGCTACTCCCAGCTGCCGCTGGAGCCCGAGTTCCTGTCTGGCGGCTGCGCGGCTGGGACTAGGGATGTGAGGCGCATAGCAATGGGGCGCTGCGGAGGCTCGACTGCAGCTCCCAGCTGGGGAGGGAGGTGGGGAGGGGGCTGTGGGGCAGCCCTGAGGCTCCCTTGCCCCTCCCCCTTCCCAGCTGGGCTCTCCCCAGGGGATTTCCCCACCCTGAGAAAGTGGCGCTGGGAGAACGGGGCCTGAGGCTGCGGGGAGCAGGGCAGGGAGGAGGAGAGGGTGCTCGTGAGGAGCGGCAGAGGTGGGGGCGGGGAGAGAAGGGTCAAGATGGGAGTGGCCGAGAGGAAGGGATCGGGGTGGGGGCATGGAGGGCCTGGTGATTCAGACCCTGGAGAGAGGCCGGCTGGGCCCCGGGCAGGGCAGAAGGGAGGAGCGCGTGGAAGTGGGGGGCCTGCAAACTTGGGTGGAACCCTGGACAGAGCCTGGGCCTCAGGCTCGGGGACTCACGAGGAGTTGGAAGGAAGCGAGTGGCAGGAAAGAGAGGTTTCAGAGAGGAGGGCCCCCAGGACTGGGAGGAGGGCCCCGGGACTGGGGGGGTCGGGGTTGGGGGACCCCACGAAGTGAGGAAACAGGGACGGGGCGAGGGGCTCTGAACGAGGAAAGGTCATAGAAGGCGATCCCAGACACAGATGGGTGTGAGCGCGAGAGAGGCTGGCGGCTGTGCTAGGGAGAAGCCCTCTGCCTCCCATACTAGGACCCGAAGCAGAGCGGGGAGAAGACAGGGTTCCGGAGAGGAACGGGGTTGGGAGTGGGGCCAGAAAAGAGAGCGTCTAAAGTCAGGGTCTCCTGGAGAGAAGGTCAAGGGAGGGGATACTGGGGGGACAGAGTCAGAGATGGGGATGAGAAGACCCTGAGGACCCTGAAGGGAAGGCAAGGTGCAGTTAGGTCTTAGAAGAGTAGGTGTGAGAGTGGAAAGCCAGCAAAAGGGGGGAGGGGTGGTCCCCAAGAGGAGAGGGCTAAGGACGGTGGGAGGGAGGTAGTGGTTCCGTGGAGACACATGCCCAAGGATAGAAGGCCCCCGAAGCAGAATGGGGTCAAGGAAGGGGGTCTCGGGAAGAGGGAGGGGCAGGGGTTTCGCTGCCCACCAGCAGGGGCTGGGGGACCCCAGAGAGAGAAGGGCTGAAGATTGGGGAGGGGGTTGTCTCGCTCCCCAGTCACCCCCTCCGTCTTTCCCATTCTCACTTCCCAAACTCCCCGGTTCTCCCTGGTTGCCAAGGCAACCGCTCCTGCCAGGCGCGGTCACCAAGGAAACCCCGTGCCCGCCTCTCCCCCTTCCCCATCACTGGCGTGCCCCCCCCACCCCAAGCAGCAGCGGTGTGGAGGGTGGGAGGGGCAATGATGGGGGAAGAACTCGGGCTCCCACCCCAGAAAGGGGGGCCCTCGATCTACACCCGGCGAGCAACCCCCCCAACAAGCCTACATCTTCAACCCCGCAGCTGGATACGCGTAGCGACTGCCGGACGTACACCACCCCCCGCCGGTCCCCAAGGCAGCGGCGACCCCCCAACACAGAACTCGCCTGGCCGGGAGAACCCCCACCCGATTGCTCCCCCCACCCGCTTTGGTTCTCCAGCAGGCCCCGCCCACTGTCCTCTGCCGCCGACCCCCCCCCCCAGCCCGGAGGAGGCCTTAGACCGTGGTCCCCTAATTAAGAGAATGCCCCCCTCCCACCCTCCGCGGTTCCGCCTCCCGCCCCCACCCGGCGCCCCTCGGCAGCTACTCACAGCGAGGAAAGGGGCTCCTTCTCGGGGGCAGCATGCCCGGCCCGCGGGGGGAGGACCCCCCCAATGAGGCACAAGGATTTGGGGTGCGAGGCCCGCTGCGGGGAGGCGCGGGGGGCGGGGCTGCGGCCGGGCCTGGGTCTCTCGAGTTCTCCCCCCTCCCCGGCTCCTGGATGGGGAGGGGGCTCCCACAGCGGTAGCGGTGGGGTTCGAGGGACCGCTCTGCCTCCTCGCTCGCCCGCCCGCCCGCCCGCCTGCCGCCCGGCCCGGCCCGGCGCCCTCGCTCGCCGGCCCGCCGCCCGCCTTCCTTCTTGCCTTCCTTTCTTTCCTTCTTTCTTTCCTTGCTTCCTTCCTTCCAGCCTTCCTTCCTTCCTTCCTCCCTCCTCGGGCCGCCGGCGCCGCTCTCCCCCCACCCCACCCCCCCAGGCCCCGGCCCCGGCCCCGGCCCCCGCCTCGGACGGTGCGGCAGCGACCGCGAGCAGCCGAGAGCGGCGGAGACGGCAGCGGAATACTGATGATGGAGGGGGAGCGGGAGGGAGGGGAGGGAGGGCGCCGGGAGTGTGGGGGGGGAGAGGCTGCCCGGGAAGGAAAGGAGGGGGGAGAGGAGAGAGGGGAGGGAGGGCAGAGAAGAGGAGAGGGAGAGGAAGAGGGGGTAGAGAGGGGAGGGAGAGAGAAAAGCAGAGGATGGGTCAGGGAGAGAAAAGGGGAGGGACGAGAGGGTGGAGGGGGGAAGGGTGGAGGGTGGAAGAAACAGAGGAGGGAGGAAAAGGGAAGGAAGGAGAAGAGAGGAAGGAAATCGGGAGAGGGAAGACAGAGGGAAGGTGAGAGGGGGAGACAGGTGGGGAGGAGTGGAGGGAGAGATGGAAAGAGGGGAGAGAGGCCCCGTGTCCTGGGCTGAGGGCTGGCAAGAGGGGAGAAAGTCCTGGAACACCTTTGGTAAATATCTGCAGAATGAATGAGGGAGGGAGGGGTGAGGGGGATAGAAGGGAGCAGGGGGTAGGCAGGGGAAGAGCAATGAGCCCCAAAGAAGGGCAATGGCCAAGGGGCAGGGGCAGGAAAAGGCCCAACAGGGAAGTGGGGGAAGGCAGGCTGGCCCCCTTTGAGGACAGTGTGGGGAGAGGGGGTGGGGGCCAGGCGCCACCCCGAAGCGCTCGCTCGGAGCCCAGGGGGGAAGCTGGGCCTGTGGGAGCCGAGTGGGGACTGAGGACGGAGGCCAGAGGAAGACCTGGAGCCCCAGGAGCGAGGAGCGGGTGGGGCAGAGGATGAGCACGGAGGAGGGGGTCCTTGAATCCCCGTGTGTGCCTGCTTCACCCCCCCACCCCCAGCCCCAGCCCCAAGGGAAGAAGATCCTCACGTCCATTTTCCACACGAGGACGCCGACGCCGGGCTCTCAGAAGATCAAGGGCAGAATCCAAATGCAGAGTCCTGGGCCCTGGACAGGGTATTTTGAAGGGGCTGGAGAAGTGGGGCCCAGGCCTGTCAGGTGCCGGTGCCTGGAAGGGGGCAGAGAACAGAGCCCCAGAGTCCCCCCCCCCGCCCTCATCCTCTCAGCTCCCCCAGGTGTCAGCAGCAGGTGCGGGGACACATTTAGAGCTGTGAAGGGGTGTCGCACCTCAGGTTCAGGGAGTGGGGGGGAGGGCGGGGAGGAATGCAGAGGCCCAGAGGTCACCTTGCCTTCTCTCTGCCCCATCAGCTTCCGGGGTCCACTCAAATTAGGGAGTAAAGAAACCCAGCAGGGAGCTGAAGGGAGGCAGCCCCTTCCAGGACATGGAATTTCCTTCCAGGTTCTGAAATTAGGGCAGACATTTCACCTCTTCTTTGTCCCCCCCACCCCACTCCCAAGAAGTCCAGCTACTAGCTTGGGTCTTGGAGGAGAGAGAAAAGAGAACTGTTCCTTTCTTCAGTGCCAGGGTCCCAGAGAGACCTGACTCTCTTTGTCCTTCTCCTCCTGAGAGCCCCCCCCCAGGAGAAAGGGTGGCCCCTCCACTCCACAGGCAGAAATGGGGCACATTGGAGGCTGGTTGGGGAAGGAGTGGGCTGGGAGACAGGGGAAGAAGTGGCCCAGACAGACATCTGTAATGAGCCAGAGCAGGAGACAGACCTGGAGTCCACAGGTGACAAGTGAGGTCACATTTGGGTGCAGTAGCGGCAGCTGTGGGTGGGGGATGGGTAACCCGCAGACCTGAGAGCTACAGAGAGAAGCCAAGAGAGGAGAGACAGGCTAGGGCCATAGGCCAACAGGTGGGGTGTGGAGCTCTGGGTCCCCGCCTGGGTGCTACTCAAATCTGGTTCAGGCGAAGGGAGCAGTGAATGTGTGTGCAGCCCAGAGTGCAGCATAGCATAGGCCCAAGGTCAGGGGCAAAACCATAATAATAATGGCAGCCAGCGTGTTCCGCAGGCGTGTACTCCTGTGGTCAGATGCTGTGCTGAGCACTTCACGAACATTTTGTTGGCTCCTTACAACTACCCTGAACTTGACATGTGGGCGGACCCAGGCAGGCCCAGGGGGAGCAGGGTCTTGGAGGTCCCTATAGTGCCAGCATTAACCCTTTAATTACTAGAGGATCTCTGGGAGAGGCCAGTGCAGGGAAGAATTTCAATATCTTCCAACCTGTGCGCCTCCTGGTCCACGGTCTGGAGCTCTGCCTGGAGGGTATAATCGCCCCTGTGTGGCTGAAGCAGAACTGTGCTGCCATTAAGCACATTAAGTGTTCACTGGGGACCTGCTGGGCACCTGGTGTTGGTCAGAGTCCAGAGAACCAGCTGGAGAACAGGCTGGAGCCCGTCCCTGCTCTCCTGGAGCTTACCTTCCAGAAGAGAGGTAACCTCAAGACCTATTTTGGATACATAAAAGGGGGTCCCAGGGAGGAGATGGGCTGGTCCAGCGTCGTTGGGAGGACAGACTTGAGATAGGCAGGGGAGACCCTTCGGAGAACGTGGCCTTGGAGCCGAGACCTGCATGACGAGAAAGAGGCAGCCGAGAAGAGGGTGCACAGAGAAGGGTGCCCAGGAAGAAGGACCATGGGGAGCAGAGGACAGCAAGCTTGGGCTGTGTGAGAGAGGAAACAAGTGTGGCAGAAGATGGCGAGAGACAGAGAAAGGAGAGGAGGATCCCAGTGCCAGGTTTGGCTCAAACACAATACCAGACCTCCACAGTACCCCTCTGCCCCTAAACTTTGTCCTGAAGCTTAACTCGGGTGGCAGTCCTGAGTGACCTAAGCCCTGACCCCCATTGTTCCCCCACATTTGCAACATTCACTGGGGCCTATGAAGTACCAGAAACCACAGAAGGGGTGGCAGTGACCCCGGGGGCCCCTGTCACAACAGAGACTGAAAGGTATGTTTACGATTTCAAAAGCCAAATGTAAATTGTGTATTTCCTTTGGGATGGCATTTCAGAGGCTAACCCAGACATCAAATTTCTCTGCTTCAGGCTGTTAAGAAAAAAAAGATTTTTTTTTTTTAAGAAAAAAATTTTAATCCACTCAAGTGTGTTAACTGTTTTTCTTACCCGGATCAGAAGCTCTGATGGGTAGTTAGGTATAACTCTGATAAATAAGATATGGACAAAGGAAATTCCCCCTCAGTGTAGTTTGGTTTGCTCAGAAAACTCTTTCAGGGGACGCCTGGGTGGCTCAGTCAGTTAAGTGTCCCACTTCGGCTCAGGTCACTATCTCATGGCTCATGAGTTTGAGCCCTGCAACGGGCTCTGTGCTGACAGCTTGGATTCTGTGTCTCCCTCTCTCTCTGCCCCTCCCCCTCCCCCTCAAAAATAACCATAAAAAAACCACCTCTTTCCAAGTGGGATCCGTGGGTGAACCCCCACTCCGCACTCCCCCCCCCTGCACTGTCCATGTATTTTATCCAGTATACTACACTGAGTGACTGCCATGGGCCTTCACCTCTGCTGGTAAATCATCACTATCGCCACCAACATTGGAGAGTTCTAGGAAGGGGGTAAAATCATAGTGGGTGCCAAGCTAGGCCTGAGACCTTACCCCGAATTCACCCTTCACAACATCTCCAACGCAAACCCTAGCCTGAATTCTTAGGAGAGATGATGACCGCTGGGAAGCGGTCACAGGGTCAGATGCTCAGCTTTCACAGCAGAGTAACCTCCTGCTGCCTGCTTGTTGGGTTTCCAAAACATCTGTGTTTGTCCTGCGTCGGGGTGGCTGACCAGATTTCCCAAAGGGGGCTGCAACAATACCTCCCACCCCATGTGCTCTGCCACTCCTCTGCGTCCCATTCCTCGGCCTGGCACGGGTGTTCTGACATTTTTTTGGCCAATGGAGTGTGGCAGCAGCAATGCCATGTGACTTGCAAGGCTAGGTCATACAAGAGACGAAGCTTCTCCTTTATGCTGGATACTCGTATATGGTGGCTATAAGCCCATGCTCTGCCCTGAGGCTGCCCTGCAAGGAGGAAGAGCAAAGTAAGCCATGTGGAGAGACTACACAGAGAGAGGCCTGACACCCTCTGACGAGGGAAAGGTGCCTGGCCAGGGCACAGCCACTTTAGCTCTCCTGTCACAGTGCTCCCCACGGTCTCACCATGCCTACTTTAAAGACCCAGAGCTAGAACTGCCCAGAGGAGTCCTTCCCAAATTCTTAATGCACAGAAACCTTAAGACATAACAAAATGACTTTCAACTAATAAAATTAGTTTCAAGTCACTAATAATTGAGGGTGATTTGTTACACAGCAATAGATAAATACAACAGTCAGCAACACGGACCCCTAGCACTGTGGTTCTTTACCTGACAGGAGAGTCTCAAACCACCTGCTTGCACCAGTGGTCGAAAGTTTGGCTGAAATAAGCATGTGGACCACCCTGGGCTTAGTTTCTACATATTATTCCCCCCAAAGTGCCAGGCTTCTTGGAAAAGCAATCGCTTCCAGCTTTGGGGTGGGGCAAGTTCAAAATAAACCTGGAACACCTTTTGCACCAGAAAGACAAGGGCATGCTCAGAGATGAATGGGATCACATCGCAAGGACACGGGAGCCAGCTTGAAGGGGTTCTCCTGGCAAAAACTGGGACAGCTTGAGCATCAAAAGGAATGGCTATGACAGTAACATGTCTTGTGTATATGTCACACATACCCATAGATGTGTGTATGTGTGTGTGTACCTACATACTTATCATATCTCGATATGACAAATATGACGATATATGATAGAATGAGAATCACTAGTTTAAAGCCCCAAATTCACTTCTACAAAGGGTCCTCAGGATATTCACATGTTACCTGCGGGCTACTCAGAGCTTTCTCATGGAGACAAACAGCGGTCACCACCTTAACAAGGTGAAAGCATCATTAATCATGGGACAGTCCAGCATACAAGCCTCCTGAAGTAATGCAGAACGAAGAACACAGCATCCTTTATGAAGTTTCTTTGCCAAGAATATTTAAATTGAATCTAATTAAGCCTCAGTAGACCCCTGGTTCCCAAACTGTGTGCTGAGGCACCCTGAGGGAACTGAAGCAAATTCACAGCAGGCCACAGTATGCTGGTAAATGATTAACAACTAGTTCTCCGGCAAAGAGTGATCACTGAACACTGTGACATCAACATTCGGGTGAGAAGAGGTATACTGTGCCTTCCTCTTTCTTGGAAAGCCAGTACTGGCTGCCTCTTGGTTATGGGATATTTAAAGTTTTCAGGGAAACAGAGATACTTGATACCTACCAGATATCGCCTGACCTACTAACTCGGCAGCAGTTCACTGTTCCAGCAGTAGATTTGCGCTACAATTTGAGGATGATAGGTCTTTGTGAGGCTGGGTTTTTAGCAGTTCTGTAATTAAAGGCAAGCACTGCTCTGAAAATCTGAGGAACAGGAAATGAAAGTGGTGGTGTCCAGTGTGATTCAGAAGTTGGAGACGTTGTATATTGCTATTCTGTTAGTCAGTAATTCATGTTAAGAATGAAAGAAAATGTTTTTCTTTTAATTTATGTGCATTACTTTTTCAACTGGCGCTAAGTTGTTAGAACATAAATATTTAAATTGTATGTGTATAACTACTTAAACTGGTATTTTATTTTATTTTTATTATTTTTAAACATTTATTTATTAAAAATTTTTAAATGTTTATTCATTTTTGAGAGAGGAAGACAGACTGTGAACAGGGGAGGGGCAGAGAGAGAGGAAAACACAGATTCTGAAGCAGGCTCCAGACTCTGAGCTGTCAGTACAGAGCCCAACATAGGACTCAAACCCATGGACCATGAGATCATGACCTAAGCCTAAGTCAGACACCCAACCAACTGAGCCACCCAGGCACCCCAAATGTTTATTTTTCAGAGAGAGAGAGACAAAGTGTGAGTGGGGGAGGGGCAGAGAGAGAGAGAGAGAGACAGAATCTGAAGCAGGTTCCAGGCTCTGAGCTGTCAGCATAGAGCCTGCCATGGGGCTCGAACCCAGGAACTGTGAGATCATGACCTGAGACAAAGTCAGACGCTTAACTGAGTGAACCACTCAGGGGCCCCTTATTTAATTTTTAAATTTTATTTAATTTTTTAAGTAATCTCTACACCTCATGTGGGGCTTGAACTCACAACCCTGAGATCCAGACTCACATGTTCCACTGACTGAGCCAGCCAGGCACTGCAACAAATGGATGTTTTAGTCAGGTATTTCTTTGAGGCCTAGGTGCACTGTGAAAAAGTTACTGAGCCACTAAAGGCACTGTGGAGTGAGAATGGGAACCTCGGCTCCAGACCTAATTTCCATCTTACAGAAAATAGGATAGAGGAACAAGTTAAAAGGCACCGTGAAGAAACAATCACACAAATCCAGACTGTGGAGCATTTACAAGATAAGTAACCTGGTCTTTTCAAAAAGTCAATATCATGGGGCACCTGGCTAGTTCTCCATAGGGTACGCAACTCTTGATCTCTGGATCATGAATTTGAGCCCCACTTTGGGCATACAGCAGACTCTTCTAAAAAGTCACTATTATGAAGGAGATAAACGTAGTTGGAGTAGTCGCTCTAGATTAAAAGAGATGAAAGAGCTATAACAACCAAATGCAATGCATGAATCTTGCTTGATCCTGAGCTGAAGCATTCTTTTTATAAGCTCTAAAAGGCCATCTCTGGGGCAGCTGGGAAAATGTGAATTTGATCTTGATCTTAGAGACATTAGGGAATCAATGTTAATTTTCTTATGTGTGATATTATGATATTATGATTATGTAGGAGTATAGTCTTATTCTTCAGAGGTTCATGCTGAAGTATTTATGTCTGCAACTTACTTTCAAGTAATTCAGCATTTGAAATGTGAATAATTGTTGAGTCTAAATGGTGGGTAGATAGATGCTCATTAATGTTTTTTCAATTTTTCTGTAAATTTGGTGAGGAGTCAGCTGAGAGAAGGAACATTTAGGGCAGGTTGTCACTGGCAATTAACCCCTCTCCCCTGCGTAAACAATTTCTCCTTTTAAAACAAAATTTTGGGGGGCACCTGGGTGGCGCAGTCGGTTAAGTGTCTGACTTTGGTTCAGGTCATGATCAGTTCATGGGTTCGAGCCCTGCAACTGGCTCTGTGCTGATGGCTAGCTCAGAGCCTGGAGCCTGCTTCAGATTCTGTGTCTCCCTCTCTCTCTGATCCTCCCCTGCTCATGCTGTCTCTCTCTCTCTCTCAGAAATAAATAAAAAACATTAAAAAAATAAAAAATAAAATAAAATAATTTTTAAAATGTTTTTATTTATTTATTTTTTTAAATAGTTATTATTATTATTATTTTTTACAAATAGTTTATTGTCAAATTAGTTTCCACATGTTTTTATTTATTTTTGAGAGAGAGAGCGTGAGCAGGGGAGGGTCAGAGAGAGGGAGATACAGAATCTGAAACAGGTTCCAGGCTCTGAGCTAGCTGTCCACACAGAGCCTGATGCGGGGCTCGAACCCATGAACCATGAGATCATGACCTGAGCTGAAGTTGGATGCTTAACCGACTGAGCCACCCAGGTGCCCCTAAAATAATTTTTTTAATGTTTATTTATTTTTGAGAAAGAGAAAGACAGAGTATGAGTAGGAGAGGGGCAGAGAGAGAGGGAGACACAGAATCTAAAGCAGGCTCCAGGCTCTGAGCTGTCAGCACAGAGCCCGACGTGGGGCTCCAACCCAGGAACCGTGAGATCATGACCTGAGCTAAAGTCAGACGCATAACCGACTGAGCCACCCAGGCACCCCAACAATTTCTCCTTCTTTGCACCAGCACTTAAGATCTTGCTGTATCTCTCATCGTAAGAAACAAGAATTCCCCAAATTTCCTCCTTTGACACCACGTTTCCCTGCGGTGCACCCTGTTCTTTTTCCTTTTCAGCAAAACATCTAAAGCAGTTGGGAAGACTCACTATCTCCACTTCCTCATGTCTTATTCCCTTTTTGAAGCCATCTGGGACGCTGTCCCCACTCCACTCAACTGCCCTTGTCTAGGTCAACAATGACCTCCATGTTGCAAATCCTGGGGCCCTTCTCCATCTCTACTCTCTCACCCCCTTAGTCGTACTTGATACAGTACCTTCTTGAAACCGTTTCTTCTCTTGGCTTCAGTGACTCCAAACCTTCCTTGATTCCTTGCTTCTCTACCTTTGCTTGGCTTCTCAATGTGGGAGGAGAAGTGCAGGGAACAGAACCCTGCGCCCCGTGCTCTGCTCTCCCTCCTTAGGTGACCTCACCCAGCTTTAAACTCCCCAGTCAGCTGATGAGTATGGGTCTCCAGCCCTAACCTCTTCACTGAGCTCTCCCTCCATCCACACAAAGGGCTACTTGACACCTCTACTTCTCAAATGCAACATGTCCAAAACAGAGTTCTAGACTTCCAACCGACCCCCCTACACACACACACACACACACACACACACACACACACACACACACACACACCTGTTTGGCTTCCAAACACACACCTCCAGTCTTCCTTATCACAGCAAATAGTACCACCCTCCATTTACTTGGGGAAAGAATATAGTTGTTCTCGATGGTGCTCTTTTTCTCACCCTCATCTCACCCATCATCCAGTCCTGTGTCTCTACCTCTAAAATACATTGCAAACAGTCCCTTCTTTCCATCCCTTCTGCCACCACAGAAGCAACAGCCACTCTCCTGTGGCCAAAGGCCTCCTCACGGGCCTTACTGCCACGCCTGCCTCTCTCCAGTCCATTCTTCACACAGCAGCCAGAGTGATCCTATTAACATGTAAATTAGATCATATTATCCCTCTACTTAAGACATTCTGAGGACTTCCCACCCTACTTCAAATTAAATCTGCACTCCTGAACGTGGCCTCTAGGGCCTGCACAGCTGGGCTCTAATAGCGCTCCATTTCATCTCCTACCACTCCCCCGCTTCACTCAGTACACTCATTTCTTCCATGGCAGTGAGCTCATTCCTACCTCAGGGCCTTAGCACCTGCTACTCTCTGCCTGCAACACTCTTCTCCCAGATCTTCACATGACTGGCTCCTTCCGATTTTCAGATCTCAGTTCAAATATCACCTCCTCAGAGGGAACTTCTTTGTCCAACTTGTTTAAAGGAACCATCCTACTCACTCCTGGTCACTCTGTATAACAGGACACTCTTCTATTTTCTTCATAGCATTTATTCATAACTGAAATTTTTTTATTTGTTTGTTTACCTACTACACTGACTGTTCTCCCTCACTGGAAGGCAAACTCCTTAAGAACAGAGACCTGCTCCATTCTCAGTGATATAGGAGTGATATAGTGATATCCCCAGTGTATAGAAAGTGTCAGAAAAATGGTGTATTTTCATTAAATTTGTTGAATATGATACATAATCCATCCAGTCTTCTATGTACTTCAGATGTTCTTCTGGAAACAAAACCATTCCTCAGTATAACGAAGCACTACCTGTGTTTTTTGCACCTGCTGTGTGTCAGATGGGTGCTCACGTTCTCTCTAACTCTCCCATGAGGGATCTTTAATACCATGAGGAAGGTGCTCTTATTCTGCATACTTTATAGAGAAGGCTCAAATTCTAAGAGGTGAGTACTTATACAAGACCACACAGTAAGCAAATTTAGATTGGATTTCAAACCTGCTCTATTTGACTCTGAAGCAAATGCTCTTTCTACTCTGCTTTACTTTTTGGGACATAATTGAATCACAATTTCTTTTCAGTGTGATACACTGTGAAGTCCTGCTTAGGGCCATGCTGAAAAGACTGGTACCAGACTTGCCCTCCTGTGATAAACAACTTGAGTGGACAAAGTATGTGAGGCCACTGTTTTCAGGCACTGAATAATTAAGAAAGAAGAGGACTGTGATCCTTAAACCTATGCTATATAGCCTGGTAACTTCAGTCTTGGGTATTTACTCAAGAGAAATAAAACCAAGTACCATAAGTATCTGCACAGTTCATACTAAGACTTAGGGAAGACTGGAGAATCTTTACTAAAAATAGCGTAAAACTGGGGTGCCTGGGTCACCAAGCTGTTTGAGCATCCAACTTTTGATTTTGGCCCAGGTCATGATCCCAGGGTTGTGGGATCAAACCCTATGTTGGGTTCTGTGCTGAGTCTGGAGCCTGCTTGGGATTCACACTCTCTCCCTCTTTGCCTCTCTCCTCCACTTGCGTGCATCCTCTCTCTCTCTCTCTCCCCCTCCCTCTCAAATAAAAAAAAAATATAGTAATAATAACATAAAACTGGAAACAGCCTCAAAATAGACAAATCTACTGCAGCATATTCATATAATGGAATACTATTTAGCAACAAAAAAGAATAAACTATTGATACATTCAACAACATGAATGAATCTCATAGACCCTATGTTGAACAAGAAAAAAGGAAACAAAAGAATACAAGAACTTTGTGTAAAGTTCAAGAAAAGGCAGAATTCACCTTTAGTAATAGAAATCAGAATAGTGGTTGCCTATGGGGTTGGGGATTAATTGGAAGGGGGCACAAGAGAATTTACTGGGTTGATGGAAATATTCTGTTATCTTAAATGAGGGTACTGATTAGATGCATCTATAGATTTGTCAAAACTCACTGAATTGTAACCTTAATATCTCTGCATTTCACTGTATATGTAAATTGTTCCTAAAAATAATTCATTGGCCTCTATTTAATATAATTTACAAAAGTAAATTCTAGATGTTTTATATATCTAAATCTAAGGTAAAATAATATGGCTTTTAAAAGAAAGCAGGGGGGGAGCATTTTCATGTACTTGGAGTGGAAAAGATGTCTTACACAAGACCAAATCAACCATAAAGGGGAAAAAATGGTAAGCTGGACTTTATTAAGAACTTCTGTTCATCAAAAGACACCATTAAGAAAGTGAAAAGGCAAACTACAGATAAGGGTGGATTCTTATGTAGAAGTTGTAAAGAATTCCTTCTAATCAATAAGGAAAAGTCAGACAAACCAATGGAAAAACGGCCAAACTCTTGCCCTGCTGGAGGGAGCATAGATTGGTATAACCACCCTGGAAAACAGTTCCGCAGGATCCTCAAGAGCTGAGTGTCCATGCACGCTGTGATTCCCAGGGGTATATTCACCAGGAATGCATACATGTGTTCACTCAAAGATATGTACAGGACTTTCATAGTGGCACTGAGCATATAATCCCAATGTGCACGGACAACAGAATGGATGAGTAAATGGTATAGCCACAACTGGCGTCCCCACAGAAATACGAATGGCCGATAATCACATGCAGTGACATGGATGGATCTCACAACAATTAGGTGGAGCAAAAAAGGAAGCTAATCCTAAAGGAGGTAAAACTAACCTATGGGATTTGAAGTTAGGATAGTGAGTAACCTTGAAGGAGCACAGTGCCGGGAAGGAAACGTGACAGGGGCTTCTGGGGGGCTGGGAATGTTCTCTTTCTTGATCTGGTTGCTGATTACATGGATATGTTCACTTCACAGAAATTCACTGAGCGGGACACTTACAAATGGTGTATTTCCCCCTGTGTATATTATATATGTATGTATAATGTATATATAATGTATATTTTTTTTCTAAGTTTCATTTTTCTGGAGTAAAGTAATTCATGATTGTATTAGTTTTCATTGCTGCTATAACAAATTACCACAAATTTGGTGGCTTAAAGCAACACAGATTTATTATCCTGACCATTTTGGAGGTGAGAAGACCAAAGTGAGTCTCACTGGGCTAAACAGGTGTGTGTCCCTGGAGGCTCCAGGAGAGGGTCTGTTCTCTCCCCTTTCCCAGCTTCTAGAGGCGCCCGTACCCCCTGGCTTGTGGCTGCATCACTCTAACCACTGCTGCCACTGGCGTATCGCCTTCTCTAACTGATCCTCTGTCTCCCTCTTGTGATTACACTGGGCCACAAGGTTACCCTTTCAAGGTCCTTAACCTGGTCACATCTGTGAGGTCCTTTTGCCATGGAAACCAACATACTCACAGGTTCCGGGGATTAGGATGTGGGCATCTTTATTCTGTCTGATGGTCATGATCATGAAAGAACAGGTGTCAAAGAGAGAAAAGTAGCAAAAAAATGTCCATACTCTCACCTTCCAAATACAATCGCTCTCTAACAGTTTGGTACATTTCCACTTAGTCTTTAAAAGCATAGTTACATTCATACTTCACATAAAATGTGTGCATTCTGCTTTTGTTCGCTGAACATTACCTCATCAACCTTTCCATGCTAAAATATATTTTTCAAAATGTCATTTAAAATGGCTGTGTAATATTCTATTGAGTGGATACAGCATAGTTAACCATTCCCTTCTAGTTGGATACCATGGCAATTTCATTTTTAAAAAAACTAGCATAAATAACATCACGATGAACCTCTTTGTATATGTCTTTTTGAGTTGCAGGTGGATTCCCAGGCCTTAAGAGCATGACCATTTTTCCTGTGCTTGACACCCACTGCCTCATTGCTTTCCAGAAGGGTGGCAGCAATTTCCATTCCAACAGTGCATATGGGCATGGATGTCTGTTTCACTGCGCTCTCACCAGTGTTCAGCGGAACCTTAAAATATTTGTTGCTCATTTGATGGGCAGAAAAAAGAATCACTGAGTTGTTTTAGTGCTATGCCCTTGGGCTTTATCAAAAGGAACAAAAGGAAACAGTTCACTACAAAGTTTTGTTAATGACCCGATAATTCAACTCATAGGCACTTATAGTAAAGAAATAACCAGACAGGTAGACCAAAAAAAAAAAAAAAAAAAAAAAAACACTCAAAGCTGTGTGTTCTTTGTGATAGTGAAATGTGAAAAACACCTAAATGTTAAAAATAGAGTATGGATGACCTTGGGGAAGTCACTGTATCTGTATCCTATAGTTTTCATTTCTAATCACCCTTGCCCTATTTGTTAATCATTCATTCACTCATTCATCTCACACATGGACTCAACTCTGTGCTGAGAGCTGAGGATATAGCGAGGAACAGAAAACAAGCTGCACTCAGGAAGCTTACAATGTTGTCTAGTAGACTGACCTACTTACCGAAGCATCTCTTCACCTCTGTTTTCCCTTTTAAAGAAAAAGAGGAGGGGGTGGAAGAGTTGGAATGAATACCATCTATGCCCTTCCAAATCCAATTTCTAGGTCTCCACTTACTCTCCTTGTTAGACTGAAATCTCCTTGAGGGAGTAGAGTGGGGCATCTGCTCTCTCGTCGGCACAGCAGGTACGTCCTCCTTTCAGATAGTGGCACGGTCACTTCCCTCTGGGACCTCTTCCGGCCCACTGTGCCTCTACATGACTTCAGTGCAGCTAACTCGTCCTACGTGTTAGGAGAAGGTGCCTGGCCAGGCCTGGGATCTCCCGACTAATGAAAACCAATCTCAGGGCCTTTTCGGGGGTTACCAGAGAAAAGGTGTTGCCTTGATGCTGGAGCCGGTCAGCTGGTAGGAATGAAGCCTGGAGCTGCCTGTGACCGTTTACTGCACTCAGGGCTGCTGCACGCGTTGGGGCAATCTGTACTCTGCACAAATTCAGCCAGTGCTTCTCTTGCCAAACCTTATGTCCTGGATACAAGACTGTGGCAGCCAGATGGGAGGGATGCCTTTTTGAAATTTATCCACCCAGAGTTAGCAGATTTTTGTAACTTGTCCAGTCTAGGGGCGTCTTTTTGTTGTCGTTTTATAATTCTCCCTTAAGGCACCTGGTGGCCCTGCCACGAGAAGAGGCTGCCTAGAATAAAGGTCACACAGAGGAAAGCAAAGGGGAGAAATCAAGAGACACGTTCCTGCCAGCAATGTTTGGGTGCCTGATCCAGCCATTCCTGATGCTGACGCTAATCCGAAGCTTTTCAGTTACATGAACCAAGAAATGTACAGTCTTCCCCCAGCGTCCCGCCCTCCTTTTTTTTTTTTTTTTTTTTTTTCAGTTTAAACCAGTTTTCGGGGGTTCTGTTACTTCCAAGTGTAACAGAACTGAACAACACCATGAGGGGCTGCTTGCTAACTCTATCTTGTCATACTGCTCAGCACTCTCATTTCCCCTCTATGGGCTGCCAGTTTACTTAACTCTAAAATGAAAGAAATGAATCAGCAGTGTTTCCTATTTCAATGCTGATTATATATGCATGATTTTAGAGGAATCTTGTTACATGAAGTAAGGAAGGTTGAGTTTATTGACCCCATTCTACAGCTGTGATAATGGCAGTTGGGAGCAATTAAGTGATTTGTTCGAAGCCACATGAAACAAGTACACAGAGCTGCTGGGATTTGGACACTGAGCTGTCTGGCTCCAAGTCCTGTGCCCCAGTGACAGGTGGGGAAGCTGTGATCCGTACAGAGAAAGCAACTTTAAAATCACAGGGAATGGAGAGAGGGGCAGTTAGTGGCAGGCTCTTCTCTAATTTTCACCTGGTGCTTTTCCCTCTGCGTTGCGCTACCTCTTGGCTGAGAGTGGCCATAAAAGCATTTTGGAAAAAGAAGTCAATATATATTTCCCTATAGGACTGGCAAAGCCGAGCTGACTGTTGTATTACGTGTTGATGGGGACGTGGGAAAACGGGCTCGTGGTCCCACGGCTTGCAGAGACGAAAACCAGGATGCCTGCACGGCAGACACCACCGTGTCATGGCTTCGTCACGTGTGCAGGGTACCTTTTCCTACCTTTAAACTTCGTGAGTGGTCACATGACTTGCCGTGGCCAAGGGTGTGCGGGTGAAAACAACAGTGTGCCAATTCTGAGTCTAGGACTGAAGTGGCCTAGCATGTTGCCATTTAGTCCTCCGAATCCCTGCTCGGGCCACCAGAGGCTTTCGGCAGCAGCTGACCCTCCCTCTGCCTGAGCCCCAGAATGGAGCCCCTGGAGCAGATCGGAGCCAGCCAGACCTGTGGCCCGAGGCAGGCAGCCCTAGACAAGCCATGCTTGATAAGCCAGCGCATAAGCCATGACACAGGATTATTATTTGACGTTGCTGCGTTTTTGGTACTCATTATTTAGCAATAGTTGAAAATTACAGGAGATGTTTATTAAAATTAAAAGCAATGCACCCACATGACCTGTGACTCCACCTGTCCTTACTGACCCTAGGGAAAGAGACATTTAACCCAAGGAAATCTGTATAAAGATGTTCACAGCAACACTGTTTAAGAGCAAAGAAACAAAAAAGAACCCGAATGTCCAGCAATAGGAGAATGGATAAATAAACATGAGTTTTCTGGAATACCATTGCAGTTCTTAAAAGAAATGGTACAGAGCTATTTAAGTAAATCTGGATAGATTTCCAAGACATATTGTTGAGTTAAAAAAGCAAGCTGCAGAACAATATGTACAGTATGATCCCATTTATGTTAAAACACACTCACATGGTTGCTCAAAACAATACTACTCATTTACTACACAATACTATGCATCTACTATATTACTAGATACACACACACACACACACACACACACACACACACACACTTTTAGACAAAGATCTGGAAGGACCCACCATAACCACGATAATAGTAGCTACTTCCTGAGAAGATATCTAGTTTGGAAAGAGGTGATCAAAGGTGACTTCAGCTTTTATCTCTTTTTTTTTTTTTTTTTTTAATTTTTTAATGTTTTATTTATTTTTAGGAGAGAGAGAGAGAGAGAGACAGCGTGAGCAGGGGAGGGTCAGAGAGAGAGGGAGTCACAGACTGAAACAGGCTCCAGGCTCTGAGCTGGCAGTCAGCACAGAGCCTGATGCGGGGCTCGAACCCACGAACCATGAGATCATGACCTAAGCGAAAGTCGGACGCTTAACCGACTAAGCCAGCCAGGCGCCCCATTCAGCTTTTATCTCTAATGCTGTCTTTAAAAAGTGAAGAAAATCTATCCACTTGTACAACTGAAAACTAATTTTTTACAAGGAAAGAAATATATGTGTGTATAGGTACATCCATACTACCAATAAGAACTCTAAGCTTTTATTCTAAATGTCCTTTAGAGGCACACAAACCTGAATTCAAGTCCTGTCTCTGCCACCAGCTTACATAAGTCACTCCATCATTTTAAACTTCTGTTTTTCTGTATGTAAGGCTAGGATGCTGGTTTATATTTAAGGGGTTGTCACGAAAAGTAAATAATATTGTACGTAAAGTCTCAAGAAGAGTGTCTGGACAGGTAGTGTTCGTTCAATTAGATGTTAATTCCTTTCCATTTCCCAGCTCCATCTAATTCTAACCTTGCTTCTAACCCAGGAGTCAGACTGTGATGATGGCTTTGTGGGAACCTCCTCAGAATTTATGCCTTCTGTGGTAGGTAGAATAATGGCTCCCCCCAAATGTCCTAATCTCCAGAACCTGTGACTAGGTCAGGTTCAATGGTAAAAGGGAACAAAGTTTGCTCTTTGCTGACTTTAAGACAAAGAAGGCAGCCTGGATTATCTAGTGGGGTCCGATGCAATCACGAGGTCACATTTCCACCAGGAGGGGAGAACCTGCACGAACATGAAGCCAATTAGAGGAAATCAGAGGGCTCAGAAATTCAAAGAGACACATTCCTGGTAACATCCTGTGAGCGCCTGGGTCATGTGTGAAGTTTGGGGCTAGCCATGACTTTTCATTTACAGTTGACCCCTGAACAGCAAGGGAGGTGGGGCGCTGACCCCATCCCCCACATGGATGAAAATCTCTATCTAACTTTTGAGTCCCCCAAACCTGAACCACTAATAGCCTACTGTTGACCAGAAGCCTTACTGATAACATATAAACAGTCAATGAACACATATTTTGTATGTTCTTACACTAAAGCTAGAGAAAGAAAATGCTATTAAGAAAATAATAAAATATATTTACAATACTGTACTGTATTTATTTTAGAAAACTGCTTGTAAGTGGATCCGCACATCCCATTGTTTAAGAGTCAACTGTATATGAGACATTACCCACTCCCCTTTTCTTGGCCAATTTGAGTTGGAGTTTTTGTTCTTTGCAAGTGAAATAGTCCTTTTGAGAATCTGATGAGCTAGAAACTCATTCCCTAGAGAAGAACACATGCAGACAAACCTTTGTATACAATTCCAGGGAAACTTTTAACCCCCTGAAGTCAGGCCCCAGGTTATGAAGCCCTGCTCTGTTCTAAACATATCGCTGCCAGCAGGCATCAAAGAGAAGGAGAGAAGAGAGAAAGTCTTCAGGGAGTCCAGGATCCCTCCTTCTATTTCTGTAGAGGAGCTTTGATATGGGTTATAGACAAATGATTGGATCAAGGAATAAAAGATGGGCGCTCTCTGTGGAAGATGCAAAAACGTTCTTTGGGAGCACTTTGCTCAGTTTCCTTGAGGAAGTCTCGGCCTCTCTTTAAGGATCTACTCGAGGGAGGGTGTAAAATGGGGGTAAATTCAGCATCTCTTGGATCTCCTTCCTGGATTATGTCTCTCTTCTATCTTCCCACACTTGGGACAACTGAAGATCAGAGAGGTATAGTGAATTGCCCAACACACATGGCAAATGTGTAAAGTTTTTGAATTTTGGCCTAGTTAGCTCTTTTATATATAAAGAGCCCTTCCAAGGCTTCCCTTTCTTTTTACAATAGAAAAGAAACATCTCCCTGTGGTCATGAGGCCCTATACATTTTGGCCCCTGCCTCCATGCCCTTACTTTGAAGTCTTCTCCCTCTCATTCATTATGCTCCCTCCAGTTATTCTGGCTTTCTTTCTGTCCCTCAAACATGACAAATGTGTCCCTGCCTCTTCCTTCTGCCTGGAACCAAACTGTATAACTCACGAGGCCGACCACATACATGTTCAAGGACCAGCAAAGTATGGGCTCTCTGAAGATTTTTTGGAAAAAATTAAATATCACAATTAAGCAATTATGGGGAAAACCAGTACATGGATTCCCTTACATTGATTTTATTACTTAGTATTTTTAAAAATGAATATTGGCCTATAATTTTCTTTTCTCATACTCTCCTTGTCAGTTATTGGTCTGAAAGTTAGACCAGCCTCACAAAATAAGCTGGAGAGTGATCACTCTTCTAGTCTCTGGAAGAGTGTGTGTGATATTAGAATTATTTCTTCCTTAAATGTTTAGCAGAATTTGCCAGTGACAATGTCCAGATCCAGAATTATTTTTGTGGTTAATTTTTTTTTTCAGTTACTAACTCATTTGTTTAAATGGTTTTAAAACTAATCAAATGCTATGTTTCTTCTTGAGTAATTTTTGGTAGGTTACAGTTCTAGGGAAAATGTATTGATATTAAGTTATTCTTAATATCCAATTTTTACCTTGTTAATATCTGTAGCACCCATAGCAATGTGCCCTTTTTAATTCCTGATATTGGCTACTTGTACTTTTTCTCTATTTTCTTTATTTAAAAAAAAATGTTTTATTTATTTTCAAGAGAAAGGGCATGAGCCAGGGAGGGTCAGAGAGAGAGGGGGACAGAGGATCTGAAGCAGGCTCTGCACTGACAGCAGTGAGCCCAATGGAGGGCTTGAGATCATGACCCTATGAGATCATGACCTGATTCCTATGAGTCATGTCCTGATCCAAAGTCTGACATGCAACTGACTAAGCCTCCCAGATGTCCCATACTTTATTTCTTTTAGTGCTTATCCTAGAAAGCAAAACTTACAAACTAACTTAAAAAAATTAAATTAATCAATCTGAGTAGGAAATAGTCAATAATATCATAAAACCTGTATGGTGACAGATAGTAACTAGAGTTATCATGGGGATCATTTCAAAATGTATTAAGGATCCTGAATCACTGTGATGTACACCTGAAACTAACAGGATATTGCAGATCAATTGTATTTCAGTAACAAAAGTTAATCAACACCCCAAAAATATTAATCAACACCTTTACCTACCTCTTTGACAATACAAGGACTTTAGAATATATTAACACTATATAGTCCCCCCAACATGTGGTTTTTTTTCATGCGTTTATACTCTCTTTCTTTAATGTACAAGATGTTATTATTGCTGTTATCATTTTACACAGCCAAAACCTGTTCAGATTTATTCACATATTTATCACTTTCTTTGCTTTTTATTTCTCCTTGCATCTCAGATATTCCATCTGGGATGGCTTTTTTTTCCTGCCTAAATTGGAGTCCTCAGAATATTTTTTACTAAGGATCTGCTGCTAGTGGTAAAACTCTCTTCACTTTTTTAAATCCCAAAATGTATTTTGATCTCATTCTTGAAATTTATTTTCACTGGGTGAAAAATTCATAAAATTGGCAGCTATTTTCTATCAGCACATTGAGCCTGTTGTGGTTCCCATTGTTATTTTTAAGAAGTCAGTTGTTATGTATTGATCTTTTGAAGGGCATCTGTTTTCTCTGTCATTGAGGTCCCTTTGCCTCTGGTATTCTTCAAATATGTAATAATGTTTCTAGATGTGGATTTCTTCCTATTTATCTTGCTTGTTACTCACTGGGCTTCTTGAATCTTTCAGTTAGAGTTTCTCATCAATTTTGGAAAACTTGAAAAATCCACCATTATTTCTTTAACTATTTCTTTCACTACATTCTCACTCTCTTTGGGGGACTCAGAACACATGCGTAGATAAGACCTTCTCGCTCACACACCCTGTCTCAACTTCTTTTATGTGGTTTCTGCCCCATCTCTTCATGGTGTGTTGTGGGTAATTTTGTGTGACCTTTGTTCTAGTTCACTATTTCTCTATCCAGTTGTTGCTTTTAATTTTAAACCTCTTCACTAACTTTTAAGTTGCTACTAGTTTTGGCATTTTCAAAGCATCTAGGTAATTTTTATAATTTCTTGGCCCCTGTTAAAAGCGACAGCAATCTTAGATTTTTATATAAACAAACCATATTGTCTGATATGTATTTAGTGGGTTTCCAGAGCCTCTTACTTCTACTGGCTTTTGCTCCTGGCACTTTCTCTACTTGTTGATGTCTGACTTGTGCTACTTGCTTTCCTTGTGCTACTCATTACCAGAATGATTTGAGGCCTTTCATGAAGGTTCTTTTTTCAACAGAGAAAACTTCCTGTGTCTGCTATTGTCAAGAGTTTCAAAACACTGCTAGTCAGAAGCTAAGTTAAATTCACAATCTGAGGTCATGACCACAACTTCACAAACCAGGGCCAATTTGCTTCTAGTTTCCTTCCTCTCCCTGAGGGTATAGCCATGGCTTTTGCAGTTTGGTGTGGACTCCCCACCTTGGTTGGGACTGAGGGTTTTTTTTTTTTTTTTTTTTTTTATTGCCCTCATCTAAGAAACCATCCAAATAAAAGTTCAAATTTGCCAGGACTGTAAAACTCCCTCAGGGCAGAAGTACTCTGATGACTTCTCTGGGTTCTTGATTTCCCTTCAGTGATGGCCTGATAAATCTTGTGACACCTTCAATGCTTGTAGGACTCAAAAATTTTTTTTTAGCCAACATGTTTAGTTGTTGCAGTGGGAGGGTTGATTGGAATAACCTAGCCTGCTATTATCAATAACTTCAATTATTCTGTCCTCTTAGCTTTGCTTAGTTTTTCTTCTTGGCTCTTGGGGTGCCTGGGTGGCTCAGTCCGTTGGGCATCTGACTTTGGCTCATGTCATGATCTCCCAGTTCGTCGGTTTGAGCCTGCGTCAGGCTCTGTGCTGACAGTTCAGAGCCTGGAGACTGTTTCAGATTCTGTGTCTCCTTCTCTCTGCCCTTCCCCCGCTCACACTGTGTCTTTCTCTCAAAAATAAACATTAAAAAAAATTTTTTTTAATGTTTTCTTCTCGTCTCTTAATACTACTTCACATTATGTAGTGAAATAGGTTGAAAGCTCCGTGGGAACATGTACTTTGTCTTGTTCACTGCCATGTCCCCAGCATCCGGAATAGCGTCTGGCGTATAGTCTGTATTCAACATATGATGAATGAACGAATGAATGAATGAATGAACGAACGAATGAATGAATGAATGAAAAAAGCGATTTTGTCACTTCCTTGTGCTATGGCTGCAGTGGGCCAAAGCAGGACAACGTGGGGGACTCAGAAACATGGTCATAACTCCAGAATCTGTGTGGAGACAGTTCAGAACACAATCCCGAATCAAGGTCCCAACTTACCAAAGCGGCACAAAGAAGCCAGCTGCAGGCTCCGTGGTCTCCAGTCCTTGCTGGATGAGTATCGGGCCGGGGAGGGAGTCTCAGTGGGGATCCACAGCTTGCTGCGGCCCCTTGACCCTCTCTGCCATTTTGTTCACTTCCCCACCCATCTTTGCTTTTGCCTGGCGCCCTTGTCTCTCACTGGGTCTCAGGTGACTGAGCCCTCGTTGTCTCCCTCTTTGCTCTGGTCTCTGTTCATCTCCATGACTTGGTGTCTATGCCGCTGTCCCTGTCTTCCCCTGCTGGTCACGTTCTCCTCTCTCTCTCCTCCTCTAGCAGACGCGATGCCAGTTTTCCCGGACGCCGCCCGCAGCCCTACCTCCTAGCCAGGATGCCTGCCACGCCAACCCCGGTCTGGGTCACCAACCCCTGGCACTGCCCCACTCTCCTTTCTGGTCTCTATACCTTTTATGTCTCTACACTCCGTTTCTGTCTCCAGCCCTTTGTCACAGCCCCTTCTGTCACCATCCTTTCTGCCTGTTTCATCTGTCCCAGTGTCACAGAACGTGCTCTGTCACTCGCACTGTGGTACTGTCACCGCTTTGCCACGCTCTGCGTTTGTGCACTGTGGCCGTTCCCTTTCTCTGACACCTCGGACCCTGTCCCCTCCATTCCGGATTCCCCACCTCTGACCCCCACTCGGCTTCCATTTCCTGTTTCTGTCACGGGCCCCTCTCTGCCTCTGAAGCCTCCAGCTCTGTCTCTGTCACCTCCATTCTGTTCCCTCTAGTACTCTGCCACTTCCGTCTTCTCTCTGTCCCCTCCGGGAACTGGTGTGCCCCTTATCTAATACTGTTTTCTGTATTTCTAACGTCGTTATCTGTATCTCCGCCCCCCCCCCCCCCCCCGCCTGCGGGTGTCCTCTGTCACCGTGGCCTCCAACTTCGTCTCTGGCACCTTCTCTATTTTTGTCACTTTTCCCTATATTACTTCTGTCTGTTATCTCCTTTTCTCTCTCTCTGTGTCACTGTCCTCTTTGTCACCTGAGTGTGTCTTCCCTGTCTCTATGATTGTCACCTTCTCCATATCTGCCACTGTCCCCTTATCTCTTTCCTCTCCATCACTGTCCTTTGGTCTTTGTCCTTTCTGTCACTGTTCTCTCTCTCTCCCTGACACCGTTCTCTGTGTCTATCACTGTCCTCTTGGTCTCTCTCTCTCTCTCCCTCTCTCTCCTCTCTTTGGCTCCCTGGTCTCTGTCCAGA
This sequence comes from Hyaena hyaena, assembly GCF_003009895.1. Taxonomy (NCBI): domain Eukaryota; kingdom Metazoa; phylum Chordata; class Mammalia; order Carnivora; family Hyaenidae; genus Hyaena; species Hyaena hyaena. The sequence goes on along the minus strand of NW_024080641.1, from coordinate 688,597 downwards.
CCCCTGGGGACCTGCTCAGTTCCCCTCGGCCTCTGATCTCTCTGCCTCCGTCTCCATCTCCTCGACAGCTATCACCGCTGTCTGGCTCCCTGACTGCCGTCTGTGCGACTGTCCCCTCGGCCCCTGACGCCCCCTTCGCGTGACTCCACTTCCGAGGCGGCCCCCCTGCTGTCCTCTCCACCTCTGTCCTCTGCCGCTGCGCCCGGGCCCTGCATGTGAGACCAGGGGCTCTGCTTCGTCTCTGTAACGACCCCGTCCGCGGGTCGCCGTCGCGGTCAGGGGCTCCCCTCGCCGCCTCACTATCTTGCCGTCACCTCCGGCTCCTCCTTCACTTTCTAACTCCTTTGAAGCGTCCTCTGTTCACGTGAGCGGGCGTGTGTGGCAGGTCTCTCTGTCCCTGTGTCCCCGTTCCTTCCAGTCCGTCTCTGAACGTCTCTCTCCTCGGGGCTCTGACCCTCCACAAGGAACTTTACGGGGCCATATTCTCTCCCAGGTCTTTTCTGGGGTAAAGGCGCCCACCTCGGTCCATCTGCCTGGCCGTCAGCCTGCCTGTCACCCTCGCGCCTCCCGCCTCACGCGGCGCCTCCAGCCCTTTCCCGCCCTTTAAGGCTCCGCGCGCTAGAAAAAAAAGAAAACGAGAGAGAGGAACACGAGCGCATGCGCACCAACGGACGCACTGGCGGAAAGCGCGCGCGACCTGCAGGCGGGCTCGCGGGAGCTCGCGCGAACTCGCGCCGGCGCTCACCCGCTCCAGGGGCCGGCTGGGCAACCGGTGACGTCACGGAGGCGCTGCCCGGCTCTGTGGGCTGCCTTCAACCAGCACGCGCTTGCTGGAGTAAGTGGCCAAGGGTTGCCAAGCGTCAGGTGGCGCTCGGGGACTGAGCTCGCCAACCCTGCAAACCCTGTAGAGACTCGTATCGTCATGGCAACGCTGCCCCATCTAATTGGATACCTGCACTATTTCGTTGGATCCGCTAATCTGTATCTCATTGGTTGCCGGGGAATTTTTATCTTCCCTTCCCCTCAGCATTCCTCTCTCCTGGCCACCAGGCACTGGCGACGTGGAGACGAAAAGCGACTGGAGTCACCAGGGAGCGGGAGGTGTGTAGCACCCGGCGGGAGTCCGTGGACCAGATTGGGTCTCTCAGACACAGCCTCCCTTTCCCCGCCAGAGGGCGCCACGGTGCGCCGGATCCTTGGAGGCCTTGGTGACTGGTGACGTCACTAGTGAGCCACTCCTGATTGGCTACCTGTCTCCACTAGCCAAGTCGGAAAGGCAGGCCTAGAGAACTCTTATCAAGAGGAAAGAGAGCTGTGTGCCCAGGAATAATGAATGACCTTGGCCTCAAACACTTAAACATACAAAGGGAATTCACATGTCTTCGAGTCTCTAATAATCGTACCCAGACATGCAAACTATTATTAGCGTGGACACCTGCAGCTATGGACCCGTACAGCGGACACCTGTTAGTTTTGCTCAGCTGATCTATGATTTTAAACATTAATTGCTTTTTTTTTTTTTAGCAGTTTTAGGTTTACAGAAAAAAATGAACAAAAAGTACAGAGCTCTCATTTACCATTAGAGGGGTCCATAAACCATATGGTCCTAATTCCCTACATCCTCAATATGCCTAACCCTAATTCCCCGGTTATTAACATCATTCATTATTGTGGTACGTTTGTTACAATTGAAGGACAGTAGTGTATGAGTCCACTTATATGAGGTATCTAGAGTAGTCAAATTTAGAGAGACAGAAAGTAGAATGGTGAATGGTGCCAGGGGCTGAGAGGAGGGGGGTTGGGAAGTTATTGCTTAATGGGTCTAAAGCTTCCATTCTGTAAGATAAAAAGAGTTATGGAAAGGGGCGCCTGGCTGGCTCAGTTGGTTGAGCGGCCGACTCTTGATTGCAGCTCAGTTCATGATCCCAGGGTCATGGGATCTGCCCCACGTCAGTGTGGAGCCTGCTTAAGATGCTCTCTCTCTGTCCCTCTGCCCCTCTCCCCTGCTTGTGCTCTTTCTCTCTTAAATTAAAAAAAAAAAATGGTTGCACAACAATGTGAATGTACTTAACACTAATGAACTGTCCACTTGTAAAGGGTTAAGGTAAATTTTATGATATATGTATCTTACCACACTTAAATTTTTTTAATGTTTTATTTATTTTTGAGAGAGAGAGACAGAGAGTGAGCAGGGGAGGGACAGAGGGGGGAGACAGAGAATCAGAAGCAGGCTCCATGCTGACAGCAGGGAGCCCAACGCGGGTCTTGAACCCACAAACCGTGGGATCATGACCTCAGCCAAAGTCGGACGCTCAATCAACTGAGCCACCCAGGCGCTCCCACACTTAAATTTTTTAATGCATCGATTTTAAGTGTAATGTCCAATGAGTTTTGACAAATATATACGGTGTGTGACCACCTCCACATCCAAGAAACAGAACAGTTCTGGGGCACCTGGGTGGCTCAGCGGGTTGGGCATCCAACTCTTGATTTCGGCTCAGGTTATGGTCCCAGGATCATGGGATCGAGCCCTGCATCAGACCCCGTGCTGAGCGTGGAGCCTACTTGGGACTCTCTCCCTCTGCCCCTCTCCCCCACTTGTGTTCCCTCACTTGCTATAATAATAATAATAATAATAATAATAATAATAATAATAATAAAAGAAACAGAACAGTTCTGTGATCCCAAAACGTTCCTTTGTGTCTATGTGTAATCAGTGCCCCATCCCTTAGCCTCAGGCAACTCTGATCGATTTCTATCCCTATAGATTAGTGCTCCCTTGTCTGCAGTTTCACATAAATGGAGTCATACTGTTTGTACTCTTTTGCGTCTGGCTTTTTTCACAAGACATACTGTTTTTGAGATTTATCTGCTACACGTACCAGTAGGTAGTTCTTTCCATTGCTGAGTAGTCTTCCATCCTGTGGACATAAAATTTGTTTATCCATTCCTGCAGATAGACATTTCTATCGTTTCCAGTGTTCCAGATTGGGGCTACCATGAATCAGGTCGCTGTGAATGTTTGTGGGACACAGGCTTTTACTTCTCATGGATAAATAGGAGTGAGACTGCTGAGTCACATGGTAAGTTTGTGTTAACCTTATAAGAAACTGATAAACTGCTTCTCGAGGGCGTTGTAGTGGGGTGAGTGCTGGCCCCCAAAAGACACGCCGGTGTCCTAATCCCCCAGATGAACGTGACCTTATTTGAAAAAGGGATTTTTGCAGATGTAATTAAGTCAAGGGTCTTCAGATAAGATCTTCCTGAATTAAGAGTGATCCCTAGAGGCACCTGGGCCTGGGTGGCTCAGTCGGTTGAGCGTCCGACTTTGGCTCAGGTCATGATCTCACGATCTGTGAGTTCGAGCCCCGCATTGGGCTCTGTGCTGACAGCTCAGAGCCTGGGGCCTGTTTCAGATTCTGTGTCTCCCTCTCTGCCCCTTTCCTGCTTGTGCTCACTCTCTCTTTCTCTCAAAAATGAATAAGTATTTAAAAAACCTAAAAAAAGAGTGATCCCTAAGTCCAACGATTGGTGTCCTCATAAGAGAAGAGCAGAAGGGCACCGGGCAGCTCAGTCAGTTAAGCCTCCGACGTTGGCGTGGCTCACAGTTCATGAGTTCGAGCCTCTGCCTGGGGCTCTCTATTGCCAGTGCAGAGCCTGCTTTGGATCCTCTGTCTCCCTCTCTCTGCTCTTTCTCCATGCTCTCTGTCTCTCAGAAATAAATAAACATTAAAAGAGAGAGAAGGGAAGGGGGGGGAAAGACACAGGAACAATTAAAAATAAGTTATACCTTTTCAAAGCAAACTGGTGAAAAAAATGTCCTGTTTACATTTTCCTGCACTGAAATATCTTGCTGCCTTCTGGAACAGCTGATACTTAAATATTAAGTCAGTCGATGTTTATTTGTTTTAATGTCTATTTTTTTTTGAGAGACACACACACACACACACACACACACACACACAGAGTGTGAGTAGGGGCGGGGGCAGAGAGAGAGGGAGACACAGAATTTAAAACAGGCTCCTGACTCTGAGCCGTCAGCACAGAGCCTAACGTGGGGCTTGAACTCACAAGATCTGAGATCCTCACCTGAGCCAAAGTCAGAAGCTTCACTGACTGAGCCACCCGGGCACCCTAAAGTCAGTCAATGTTAAAACGATTATGGAGACGCCTGGGTAGCTTAGTTGGTTGAGTGCCCAACTCTCGATTTTGGCTCAGGTCATGATCCCAGGGTTGTGGAATCGAACCCTGAGTTGGGCTCCACGCTGAACATGGAGCCTACTTAAAATTCTCTCTCCCTCTGTTCCTCTCCCCGTTCATGCTCTCTCTCAAATAAGAAAAAATTAAATATTATAAAATAATAAAATAAAATGAAGGTTCCTAATGCACAAATATCTTCTAATAATATATGATAATTACTAGCAAGTATAATCATCATTATCAATATTAATAGCTAACATTCAGGTCACACCCAATGTGTGTTAAATGTTTCATGTACAGCCTTTCATTTAATCTGTGTAACATTTTTTTACTGTTTATTTTTGAGAGAGCACGAGTGGGAGGGGGCAGAGAGAGAGTGAGACAGAGGATGTGCTGAGCTGACAGCAGAGAGCCTGATGGGGGGCTCGAACTCACTAACGGTGAGATAATGGCCTGTGCTGAAGTCAGAGGCCCAACCTAGCCACCAATCCATCCAACATTCTTGTGAAGTAGGCATTATCATTTTCTGCATCTTACAGTTACAGACACTGAGGCATTGAGAGGTTATACACTTTGCCCAAAGGCACGGAGCTAATGGGTGTGGAGGAGGATTTTGAAGCGAAGTTGTCTGACTTCAGAGCTGACCTGGGTAGCAGGTAAACTCTTGTGGAAAGTAGTGGCATCATCACAGACTGCAAGAAAAGTAAACAGATTGCCCAAGAAACCAGTAGAGTGTGACATTAACTAAAAGCATAAGTTTCTTTGGGGGCGGCTGGGTGGCTCAGTCAGTTGGGTCCAACTTTGGCTCAGGTCATGATCTCATGGTTCACGGGTTCGAGCCCCGCATCAGGCTCTGTGCTGACAGCTCAGAGCCTGGAGCCTGTTTCAGATTCTGCGTCTCCCTCTCTGACCTTCCCCCACTCACACCCTGTCTCTCAAAAGATGAATAAATGTTAAAAAAAAATTTTTTTTAAAGAGTAAGTTTCTTTGGCATGATGGACTGTCTCCTTAGGGGAATTTTCTGAATATTTTTAAAGTTAAAATTAGCTTGCAATTCTTGTGGATGCTAATAGGCTGCCCTATTTACCTTTAGGATGAACTTTACAAATGCGATTACATCTTTATAACCTTGACATTTAGTGCTGCTCACTCCTTGAAAAAAGAGAGTAAAATGTAGGGGTTTTTTTCTTTTCTCCAGAAAAACTAGTTGGAGTTCAATGAAAAAAATCAGTGCCATATGTTCTCTAAAACAAACAGAGACAGAAGGGCGCCTGGGTGGATCAGTCGGTTAAGTGTCCACCTCTTGATCTCAGCTTAGGTCATGATCTCACAGTTTGTGAGTTTGAGCCCCCATGTCAGGCTCTGCGCTGATGGTACGTAGCCTGCTTGGGACTCTCCCTCTCTCTCTTTCTGCTCCTCCCCTGCTTGTTCTCTCTCTCTCTCTCTCAAAATAAATAAGCTTTTAAAAAAACCCAAACTGGGGCACCTGGGTGGCTTAGTCAGTTAAGCGTCTGACTTTCGCTTAGGTCATGATCTGGCGGTTCGTGTGTTCGAGCCCCGCGTCGGGCTCCGTGCTGACTGCCAGCTCAGAGCCTGGAGCCTGTTTCAGAGTCTGTATCTCCCTCTCTCTCTGACCCTCCCCTGCTCATGCTGTCTCTCTCTCTCTCTCCTAGAAATAAATAAAAATATTAAAAAAAAAAAAACCCAAACAAACAGAGAGAAAGGCAGAGGCAGATTTGAGACCCAGAGACACTCAGGGCACAAGGCAAAGATGGAGGCAGAGATGGGAATCTGCAAGTCAAGGGGACGCCAAGGATTTTAGCAGCTTCCAGGAGCTCAGAGAGAGGCATGGGGCAAGGTCCCAGAGCCCGGGGAGAAGCCAACTCCGCAGACAGCTTGGCTTCAGACTTCTGGTCTCTAGAACTTCAAAAGAATAGTTTCTGGCCAGATAGGAATCACCAGGGAGCCCTAGCAAATGAACGCAGTGGTTGTAGCATTTTTTGTCCACTAACTTTTTGAAATGGCGTTATGTGAGCAAGTGGGTGTGAATTAATGCCAAGTGGCCAAGGGCAGAATGTAGTCCCCTGCTCCTTTGAAGAACTGGATCCTGCCCACTCCCATGTCATTCTTTTGGGGCTGTTGATCAAGGGATCCGTGTTCTCTCTGAAGAACCTCATGGGGGCGCCTGAGGGGCTCAGTTGGTTAAGCGTCGGACTCTTGGTTTCCACTCAGGTCATGATCTTGCGGTTTCGTGAGCTCGAGCCTCGCGCCAGGCTCTGCGCTGACAGCAGAGAGACTGCTTGGGATTTTGTGTCCCTCTCTCCTTGTCCCCCCCACTCATGCTCGTGCGCGCTCTCTCTCTCTCTCTCAACATAAATAATTACACTTAAAAAAAAAGAGAGAGAGAGAATCTTATGATCGCAGGAGATGGATTCCCAGCTGGGCAGGAAGGGATGAGGTCCTGAGAGGGTCTGAGCCAATCCCAGCAAGATGGGCAGGGGAGGGGGCCTCAGTCACAGGAGAGGGTGCCAACAGCAAGCTTGCCAGCCGGATTCATGATTGGTCTGAAGTGGTCATCCAAGGCCCTAACAAGACCAATCCGAATCCTTTTCCTCGATGGTACGGAAGCGGGGGGCGGGGAGCCAATTCTGCCTTCTCTGAAATGATCTGCTCTGAGGGCGATTGCAGTAGGTCCTGTTAACTTCCTGCCCAGCGATCATTCATTCCTCTCTCTGTGCTGCCTTGCTAAAAAAAAAAACCCCACATAGATAGGTTTCCCAGACTGCTTTGCGACCCGGGGTGGCCACTGCACCCAGTTCTGGCAAGTGCGAAATAAGGAGAACACTTCTGGCGAGAAACACACAAGGGGAGGGACCTGTCACACTTCCTGCTTTATTTTTTTTTAATTTTTTAAAGTTTATTTATCTATTTTGAGAGAGACAGAGACAGCATGAGTGGGGGAGGGGCGGAGAGAGAAAGGGAGAGAAAGAGAATCCCAAGCAGGCTCCATGCTGCCAGTGCAGAGCCTGGTGTGGGGCTCAAACTCAGGAACCAGGAGATTGTGACCTGAGCCGGAACCAGGAGTCAGATGCTTAACAGACTGAGCCACCCAGGCGCCCCCACATTTTCTGCTTTAGATGCCACCGTGTGAGAACATAATGCTTGGTACTGTTGCACTTTGTACTCATGAAGGGAAGGCAGAATGAATCTCGGCGACGCCAACCCTGTGCCCGACGCTGTTGAGCAGCTGAACTAACAGCGGGACTGCGTGTCTTTGAAAGATTTGTTATGTGAGCAAAAGGAATCTCTTCTCATTTCAGCCCTTTCTGTTGGAATTCTGTTTTAGGCAGCTGACGCCATCGTAACAGACACAGCATTTTAAGCTTGGAGCCCCAGAGACTTGCCTGAGAATGAAGTCATAAGGAGCAATGCAGAGTCGCTTGAACACCTTGATCCGACCATGCCTGAAGTCCTCCTTTGGCTCACACTCACCATGTACAAAGGTCTTTCAGTTCTGCTTGTGGTTTACGGTGGTTTGGGTTGCATTTTGTGTCTTATAATCATAAGGGTCCTGGCAAACGTAACATTTACAAACTAAATGTAAGGGACCAATTCAGTGGCCAGAGGTCACTCGGCCAGTGAATAAAACTCTTGTCTGAACCCAGAGCCAGGATGTTCCCACCCAGCTTCCCGGGCCCAGAGAGGACAGGAGCCCCAGGTGGAGTGAGACCCACGGTGTGTGTTTATTCTGGTGATGGTAGCAGCAGCAGTGGGGGGATCGGCCAGGCGTAGGGTGCGGTGAACAGAAAGGGCAGACGTGGGGGGGGGTGTCTGGGGGCATACGGAGGATCGGTCTGTTGACATTCACGGCGAGGACGAGGGTCAGGACACCGAGGCTTGGACAAACAGCAAAGAGACAGACAGAAAGACGAAGGGTTTGGGGGGCTGGGGTCCCCCAGACATGCATGGCCCCTTGCCTGGAAGAAGCCCTGGGGAAGGGAAGACAGACACAGTGGAGACTGAATGCCCCCCCCGCAACCCTGAAACAGGGAGCTGGGCCCGCCTGCCTCCCACCCTCGCACCTAGCGGGGTCGAAGGAAGGGCAGGCCCAGCCTGCCCCGCACCACGCGGCTCGGACGTTATGGCTTCGAGATGAATTCACTGTCCGGGCAGGAAGGGATGAGGTCCTACGGAGCCTGGTCCGATCCTGAGCCTAGGCCAGACCTGCAGGACACGACAGGGGGACGTGGGTGACCGCAGACAGGCTCGTGACCCGCTGTGGCTCCACGACACCCCCCAGGGACCCAGGACTCCTGCTCCCCGGCCCCTCCTCCCTCGGACCCAGGAGTCCGGGACCCCAACCTCCTTCCTCCCCTGGTCTGGGGTCCTTACCCCTCACTCTGAGTTCTCTTTCTCTGATAATCCTTTGCTGCCTTTTGTGAAGCTGGACAAAGTCTTTTCCTGAAATGAGGAAATCCAGAAGGTTCAGATATGGGGGCAGAGGTAAGATAATCGCTCATAAGCAACGTAATAAGACATCAAGCCTGTATCCATCATTTATGACGCCCTTTTCCACTCAGCTCTGCAGCGGTATTGCAGTCCTATTCTATCGATGGGGAAACCGAGGCACAAAGAAAAAGTCGTTGGAAATCTGAGGAGAGATGAGGCCGCAGGGGTGAAGGGTGATGGGGCAGACCCTCTGAGGGGCCTCAGAGAAGCTGCGACTCTGTCTTGGAGCCTCTAGGGAACCAGGGAGGGCTGTGAGCAGGGGAGGGGCAGTGCGGGGAGGTACGGGCACGCTACTGGCTGAAAGTCAGGGTCAGGCACGCACTCAGCCTGGATTCCACCCCTCTCTGGAGAAGTGTGTGGAATGAGAGCGCGTAAATTAGAAGAGTGAGCGGTGGACGGAGGAGGAGCTACCACCTGCCTCTCTAAATAGAGCTGCGGTCTTTTCAAAACTCACACGAGCCCTGCGCTGCACCGCTTAAATCCCTCCTCACCCCTGGAAGAAAAGTCCAAGGCAAGGCCACAGTCAGGCCAGGAGGAGTCCGCCCACCCTGGGTGCAAGCTTTCGGCTCTGCCCAAACTCGGCAATCATGAGAACTATTATTGCAATGCGATCGTCTGAAAACTCAAAATTAATCCAAGAACAAAAAATCCACCATGCGCCGATTATCAGTTTTTAAACAGAGGCCGTCCCCGCGTCGTAGCAGAGCCTGAGACAAAAGGAAAAATTGCAGGCCTTCTTTTTACATCTTTTTTATGGTTAATTTCTCCCCCCCTGGAAAGTTAAAATAGTTTTTACCATGTGGAAAACAATGAAGAGTAAGGATATCGCAATTCACATCGCTTTGTTTATTTATTTTTAAGTTTATTTTTGAGAGAGAGGGAGAGCAGGAGCAGGGGAGGGGCACAGAAGGAGGCAAAGAGAGAGAATCCCCAGCAAGCTCCTGGCGCCGGGCTCAAACCCATGAACCATGAGATCAAGACCTGAGCTGAAGTCAGATGCTCAACCGGCTGAGCCACCCAGGGGGCCCACAATCCACATTACTTTAAACGTTTATTTATACTCTAAACAGAATTTAGTATAATTTTACTGTCTTGGCTTTCATGACAGCGAATTCGTGGATAATATTTTCAAAACCTATTGCTTTGCTTTTTGTTGCTGTTGTTTCAAAGGAGAGTATGGCCGTGTTTCTAAATTTCTCTTGACCATGTGATGATTGTAAATGATAAAAAAAAAAAAAAAATCGTCGGGGCGCCTGGGTGGCTCAGTCGGTTAACCATCCGACTTCGGCTCAGGTCATGATCTCACAGATCGTGGGTTCGAGCCCCGCGTCGGGCTCTGTGCTGACAGCTCAGAGCCTCGAGCCTGTTTCAGATTCTGTGTCTCCCTCTCTCTCTGACCCTCCCCTGCTCACGCTGTCTCTCTCTCTCTCAAAAATATTTTTAAAAATATTTTTAAGAAATCGTCAAGCTCTGTGCTCCTGGGTGGCACAGCGGGTTAAGTGTCTGACTTCGCTCGGGTCATGATCTCACGGTTTGTGGGTTCGAGCCCCGTGTCGGGCTCTCTGCTGTCAGCATGGAGCCTGCCTTGGATCCTCTGTCCCCCTCTTTCTCTGCCCCTTCCCTGCTTGTTCTCTCTCTCTTCTCTCTCTCTCTCTCAAAATAAATAAATAAACTTAAAAAAAAATGGTCAAGCTGGTTCTCACATTCTCGTATTATCTGCCCTGTCAGGGGCCTGCACCAGCCTCTTCCTGCTTAGGGGACTGCCCCGCTGTGCTCTCCCCCTGCAAGTTTCTCCTAACCTTCAAACCTTTACCTAAACCCCTTCCTTCTCAATCTCCAGGCCTCTGCTCAAATGTCACCTCCACTGAGAGGCCCTTCAGGACCCTGTAAGCCAAAGGGCAGCTCCCACACTCCATCCAGATGTCCTCTATCTCCAAAGGACTTCCACACTTTTGGGGCACACTCCACAGGGCCACAAAGATTTGACAGTACACTCCTTACAATGGGTGCTGGTTTGTGAAATTGTTCTGTTCCATTTTGACTTTCTTTTCTTTTTAATTTTTTAAAAAAATGTTTATTTTTAAGACAGAGCACGAATCGGAGAGAGGCAGAGAGAGAGGAAGACACAGAATCCGAAGCAGGCTCCAGGCTCTGAGCTCTCAGCACAGAGCCCCACGTGGGGCTCAAACCCACGAACCATGAGATCATGACCTAAGCCAAGTAGGAAGCCTAACTGACTGAGCCACCCAGGGTCCCCAAGACTTTATTTTCTTATTAAAAAAAATTGTTGGGGCGCCTGGGTGGCTCATTTGGTTAAGTCCGACTCTTGATTTTGGCTCAGGTCATGATCTCAGGGTCCTGAGATCAAGCCCTGTAGCCGGCTCTGCACTGAGCATGGAGCCTGCTTAAGATTCTCTTTCTCCCCCGCCTCTCCTCTCTCAAAAATAAATAAAATAGTTTAAAAAGGAAGGAAGGAAGGAAGGAAGGAAGGAAGGAAGGAAGGAAGGAAGGAAGGAAGGAAGGAAGGAAAAAAGAAAGAAAAGGAAGGAAGGAAAGGAAGGAAGGAAGGAAGGAAGGAAGGAAAGGAAGGAAGGAGGGAAGGAAGGAAGGAAGGAA
>NW_024080641.1:672694-676780 GCF_003009895.1 Hyaena hyaena | reverse complement strand
AAGGAAGGAAGGAAGGAAATACTGTTGGTCCCACCCAGGAAACCACAACCACTGACTGTGAATTACAGCCTGCTTTAAAACAAACTGAACCAAAACTGAATCCCCAAAAAACCCCAACCCAGCTCCATCACTCAGTTTTCCCCCTTTATTTTGGATTTAATATCATGGGAAATAACAGTAACAGTAGCTGACCATTTGCTGAGCCCTTAGGGAGGGACAGACACTTAATCCTGCATAACTCACTGAATCCCCGTATCTAACTTTAGATGCTGTTAACAACCCAAGGGGCGCCTGGGTGGCTCAGTCAGTTAAGCATCCGACTCTCACTTTTGGCTCAGGTCATGATCTCCCAGTGAGTGAGTTCGAGCCCCTCATCAGGCTCCATGCTCAGAGCTCGGAGCCTACTAGGGATTGTCTCCAACCCCCCTCACCTCTCTCTCTCTCTGCCCCTCCCCTGCTCATGCTCACTCTTTCTCAAACATATATAAACTTAAAAAAATTTTTATACGGGCGCCTGGGTGGCTCAGTCGGTTAAGCGTCTGACTTCGGCTCAGGTCATGATCTCATGGTTCGTGGGTTCAAGCCCCACTGGGCTCTGTGCTGACAGCTGGCTCAGAGCCTGGAGCCTGTTTCAGATTCTGTATCTCCCTCTCTCTCTGACCCTCCCCTGCTAATGCTGTCTCTCTCTCAGAAATAAATAAAACATTTTTAAAAATTTTATAAACAACCACCACTACCACCTCATTTTCTCAATTACCTGAGACACAGAGAGGTCAAGTAACTTGCCCGAAGTCACACAGCTAAAGTTGGTAGAGCAGGGATTCCAACCTAGGTGGTCTAGATTCCAAACTAGGCCGGAATAACTAGATGAGTGCGTGAATGGCATCGCCAGTGTCACTGGGCGGCCGCCCCACTCACCTCCACCAGCTGATGCCAGTGTTCCACCGGCTTGCGGGGGTTGGCCAGCATCTCCGCCCAGTGCTCGCGGCCGTGGGGGTCGGCGGCGTCCGGGCCCACCCGGCACACGCCGATCACCTCGTTGTGCCCGATGCTGGGGGCGGGGGAGGGGGCGGCGGTGAGCACTCCGGGAGGGAGGGGGCACGCTCCGCCCCATCCCTGGCCTCCCGCCACCACCACCCCTTCCCCGGCCCAGGCCATGACCCTCACCAATCGTAGTCTACCACCGCGATGCTGAGCCCCACGCTCTCCACGCTCTCGGGCGCCACATCGAACACGAGCGCCTCGTTGTACGTGGGGTTCAGCGTGTTCTTCTTGATGGAGGTTTTCCGCTTCTTCAGACGCCGCCCCTCGCTGATCAGAGAGGCCTTCACGTAGGGGTCTGGGGGCGGGCATCCAGCGCGCTGAACCTCGACTTCCTCCCTCAGACCGACACTGACCCAAGGGTCTGGGTCCCCATTACCCTCCTCCCTCAGACCCGGGAGTGTGGCCCCCAGCCCCTCCTCCCTCAGACCCAGAAGTTTGGGTCCCCAGCCCCCCCTCCCTCAGACCCAGGAGTCCAGGCCCCCAGATGCTCCTCCCTCAGATCCCAGCGCCTCCCCCCAACCCACCTGAGAAGCCGGTGAGGTCCATCGCTTTGAGGTTAGAGGCTTTGATGATGGTCACGGTGAGGCGCCCGGCGGTGGGGAGGTAGCAGAGTGAGAAGTTGAGCTCCCCGAGATCTGCCTTTTCCTGCAGTTGGGGAGAGGGGTTCGGCATGTGCTGCCTCAGTCTCCCCCGGTCTCTCCCTCACGTCTGGAGCCCCCGGCTCTCCTCCCTGACATTCAGAACTGGGGGTTCCCACCCACTTCACAGTCTGACCCTGCCTAACCCTGGCCACAGCCGCGTGCTGCCAGCGAGAAGCAGCATGAGTGCGGGGAGGGAGCAGGAGACACACAGAGAGAGAGAACACAGTGAAACACAGGCTGTGCCAAGGAGCAAGGCACTGAGAGCCGTAGCTTGAAAGACGGACCCACAGAGCCCTAAAGCAAGAAAACCCAGAGAGGGGGCAGAGAGACCGGCGGGGGCGGGGGGGGGGGAGGGTGGAGAACAAACAAGCAGAGACTTCAGAGAGAAGAGTACAGAAGCAGCAGGGAGGAGAGGGAGACAGACCCAGAGGAGGGAGACAGAGTCGGGTTTGGGGGGTTGGTGCCAGAGCCCCCAAGGGGCAGGAGATCTCAAGAAATGGGGATTAAGACTTGGTGGAGGGTGTGGAGACCTGGACAGAGTGATGGGGGCCCAGAATGAGGTGGGGAGGAAAAGACCCAGAGAGAGAGAGGAAGGGAGGGAGAAATAGCCAGAAGCCTACCCAGCGTGAGGGACAGAGATCCAAACAGTGTGACAGACACTGAGGAGTCAGTCTTGGGGACACACCATCCCTAAGTGAGGCCACAAAGGAGGCAGAGCCTCCCACACCAGCACACACGGACAGGCCACGAGCGGGGGCTGAGCCGGCCCAGACCCACGACCCGCCCTGCCCGGTCCTTCAGCCTCATCTGGGCACCTGGCCTCCCTACCACGCTGACTGAGGCCCAGGTCCCTGGACCCCCCCACTCCCTACCCCTGACAGCTGTGACCACCTAGGCCTGGAGCCCCCGAGGACTGTCTGGGGTCCCCAGGTCCTGATCCTGAAATGAAAAAAGCCAACTGTTTAAAGAATGAAAGTGCAAACTAAGTGAGTGAAGACCTCCCGTGACAATGAGGGGGAAAGAGAAGCGACAGACACAGGCAGACAAGGGGGAGGCAGGGAGAGCCCCACGAAGGAGGCTGTAGGAAGAGCCGCGGGCACCCGATTCAACTGTGTCATCATGCAGATGGAGAAACTGAGGCTCAGAGAAGGGCAGGACCTCGAGCGTGGCCATCCCGTAAACAAAGCTAGGAGCTAGGACAGGGCTCACGCCCAGCGCACGCACAGCAGCCTCGCATCGGCAGACAGCTGGGATGTTGTGACATGCACGGATTAGAACCGAGACGGCCTAGGAGTTGGGAGTTTGGGGTTTGGGGGTGCAGAAGGGGTCAGGACACCCAACAAGCATGTTGGAGTGACTGGATGGACAGAGGAAGTGGCAGGGGATCTGTGCGGGGCGTTGTGGACCCCACAATCTGGCTGCTGGAGGGACTGGTGGTGGCGGGATATTGGGGACCCAGGTACGCCTGAGGCCTGGGGGCATGAGTCTATCAGGATTCGGGTGGAGACCCGAGGATGAGATTAGATCTGGAGGTCATGGGTTTGAAACGTAAAATGTTCAGAGATCAGAGATCAGAGATCAGAAGGGTTAGGGTTTCAGGAAGCTTGGGAACTGGAAAGCCAGGAGGTTGGAAGATGAAGGAAGTCAGAAAAAAAAAGCTGGGAACTCTGAGGTCGGAAGGATGGAAGGTCAGGAATCTCGGGTCAGAAGGCAAAGTCATAGGGTCACAGCATGAGGTTACGAGGAAGTGGTTGGTGGGTGTCTGTTACAATTTTCCCGACTGTTACCAACAGATGTCAAAGGTGGGGGTAAGAAGTTGGGAGATCTGGGGTCCAGGCATGACGGCTGCATTTGACACGGTGGGAAACGGGATGGGGGTCCATTATATCAATCTCTACACTTCGCTTGTACGCTTGCAATATTGCGCAATAAAATAAATTTCAAAAGAAAAGCCTGGGTCAAGAAGTTAGGTTATGGAGTCCAAGGGCAAAGAGGTCGGAAACTGAGGGGTCCCGGGCCCCCAGGCAGAGGGATGCAGGGGCCACTGACCGAGCCTCCCTCCACGATGTCCCTCCACAGTGGGCGGTCGGGGGGCTGCTCAGCCAGCTCCAGGAGGTTGTCCAGCACCACTTGGCCGATGAGGTCGTGCCGCGAGAAGCGGTCGAAGTCATAGACGCTGAAGTGCAGTTTGCGCTGGGCCAGCTCGGCCAGGGGCACCGAGAACTGGAATGTCTCGTTGAACACAGGGTTCAGAGTTTTCCTGTGCACCTGCAGGCGGTGGGGGAGGGAGGGAGACAGACACCGCGCCCATCAGCCCCACTTCCAAAGGACCCGGGGGTCCAGACCCCCAAACCCCTCCTCCCTCAGACCCAGGAGTCCTGGCCCCCGGCCCCTCCTCCCT
>NW_024080641.1:621996-671878 GCF_003009895.1 Hyaena hyaena | reverse complement strand
CCGGGACCCCAGCCTCCTCCTCCCTCAGACCCAGGAGTCCTGACCCCCCAGCCCCTCCTCCCTCAGACCCAGGAGTCCGGGACTCCTCCCCCTCCGCCATGGGACCCGGATGTCCAGGACCCTCGCTCCAGACCTTGGTCTGGAACTTTTTCTTGCGGTCCGGCAGCAGGTAGATCTTGACGTAGGGGTCTGAGAAGCCGTTGGAGTCCTTGGCCGGGAGGTCCAAGGCCTGCAGGATCCGCACCACCAGCTGGTCGGAGCCATAGAGGTACCGCAGGGCGAAGCTGATGCGGCCGCAGGGCGCCCCCGCGCCGGCCTCTCCCGAGCCCGGGGCCCCGCCGCCGCGCCGGCCACCGGGCCCAGTCCCCTGGTACAGCTCGGGCTTGATCTGCCCGATGAGTTTGGCTTTTTCCTCACCGCCCGGCAAGGGTAAGGGCAGGGCAGGCGGCCGCTCCTCGCTGCCAGGGTCCGGCTGGGGGGTCAGGGTCTGCTGGGTGAGGGGCCGCGGCAGGGCCGGGTACCTGCGGGGGGTGGGGAAGACCGAGGTGGGGCCGTTGGCTGGGATCTCTGGCGGCACCTGAAGACCTGGGAGACTCCTCCCTGTCTCTTCCCCAAACCCCGCATCCAAGTGGCCACAGATCCCCACCTTTGCTCACTATGACCTCGTGCAAGGCACTTGTGCTCTTTGAGCCTCAGTTTCTCCACCTGCGTTGGGGGGCGGGTACCCGGTCTCTAACTAGTTCCAGCTAGGATCTGCTTATGCACTGGCTCCCAGAAGCCTCCTCTTGACCTCGAGTGACCCAGAATAACTCCTCTGTGGACTCCTGAGGCCCCACGGAGCCCAGACCGCCTGGGCCTTCTTCAGATCTCCGTGTCCCAGCCAGGTTCTCACGTTTCCCAGCTGACCACCGCTCCGCCTGGCCTGGCCTGGCCCTCTCAGCTCCCTTCTCCACTGTCCCTAGTGTCAATGGGACATTCTGGAAGCCCAGGGCCCCCCTCAACCCCCCCATGGCTGCTTCTCCCCTTCTCACACATGCTGTCCCTGGACAGGCTCCTCTGTGCCCCAGGTTTCCACACCCATCAACAGCCTGCTGTCTGCTAAATCTGTGTCCTGGGCTCCGGCCAGATCCGCTCCCAGCCTCGACCTCCCACCAGGCCCTGCACGCCCCGCATGTCCCCTGCCGGGCTTAGTGCCTTCTCCCAGACCTGCTCCTCCTCCTGAGTCCCCCCCACCCTGTGCTCCCCCCCACCCGGATCTGCAGGCCACACACCAGAGCCGCCCTCACCCCCTTTCCCCTCAAAGCCCATCCCTCCCCTCTCCCGAATTTTCCCCGTCCTCGTGGCCCCGGCTCATCTGCCTTGCCCCGCCTGGACCATCACACCCAGGGTGAAGGCCACGTGAAGGCCACACGACAGGGCCCCTAGCGACGCGCGGTGCTGGCAGCCACGACTGGACGTTGCAGCCCCAGATGTGCTGAGAGGCAGGCACGGGCCTGGGGGGGAGGGGACGGCTCCAGCCCTGGAAAGTAGGGGAGGCTCCTTCTGCTACAGATCGTCCCGCCACTCCTTGCTCCCAGGGTGACTTTGAGCAGGCCATTGACACCCCCTGAGCCTCAGTTTCTCCATCTATATAATGGGGGAGGTGGGGCTCAGACCGGTGTATCCATCAGCCTCCGGAAGGCCTCCCCAAAGACCCCCACACTCTATCTCCCATGAGGCCCTGTCCAGGTCCTGGGATTAGAACACCTTCTCCCATGACTGTGTGGGGCCAAGACGACCCTTCTGAGAGGCAATTTCTCCCCGGATTCTGCCCCAGACACCTCACACTCTACAAGATCCAGACAAGCTCAGGGTCGCCCTCAAACCCATGCCCCCTCCTAGATCCTCTCACCCAGCATCCCAGCATCCACCCCATCACCAGGCCAGGCTGGGGGTTGTCAGCACCTCCCCCACCCCTCCTGCCTGACAGCATCAGCCCCAAGTCTCATCTCCCCTCCCCTGCCCTCGCCCTCTCCTCCCCATGCCCAGTCTCAGCTCAGCCTCAGCCTCTCCTGGCCTGCAGTCTGAGGCTCTAGTCCATCTCCTGTATGGCCCCAGAGAGGTCTTTCTGCACCCAGAACTGACCCTACCTGTCCTGCTCACAGCCCTCTGTGGCTCCCCAGAGCCCCTAGGACAGGGTCCCAGCCCCTCAGCCAGGCATTCAAGGCCCTGAATGCCCAGTGTGGTCTGGCCTCACCCACAGCCGCAGCCACATCTCCCTGGCTTCCTTTTTGCACACTCACTCTCATGCCACAGTGCCTGCTGGAAGTTCCCACAATGCACTGTGACCTCCTTCCCCTCTGGCCGTTGCACGGGCCGCTCTCTCCTCCCAGAATGCCCAGCTCGCACCCTTACCTCTGGGCCTGGCTAACTTCCTCACTCTGCAGCTCTCAGCCACGGCATTTCTGGAAGGCCCCAACCCCCTCCCAGACCGGGTCAGCGACTCCTCGGACTCCCACAGCTGTGGCCCCCTAAGCCACTTGCCTGCCGCACTGGCCTCTCTGGGGACCTGCTTGCCCTGGACTGTAAGTGGCATGAGGGCAGGGCCTATCTGCCGTGCTTACTTCTGTTTTTCCAACACCCAGCTCAGGTCTAGTTCATAGTAGGTGCTCTTAACATGCTCAGAGTGAGCAATAATGAACAAATGTATTCCAGGTCCCACCTCCTATCCTGGCTTAGGGTGAAAGAGACGAATTGCTTTGTGTCTCAGGGCCTCGGGGGTCTAATCCTCATTCTCAAGTCGTGTACTTTCTGAATCTGAGAGTCCAGGTCTCTCTAGGCCCCTCCTCCCTCCCTGGAGTTTGGTGCCCTAGCCTCTTCTCTCCCCAGGACCCAGGGGTCTACACCCCAAGCCCCTTCCTGCCCCAGGACTTAGGACTCTGAACCTCTAGCCTTCTCCTCTTGCAGGGCTCAGGAGAACCATATCTGGGAAAGAGACACAGAGGAGGATCAGAGGTTCTAAGTGGACCCCCAGCCCAGCAGCCTGTCTCACCTGGTGGTGGGTGCCAGGCTTGTGACCTGCTGATGCGACTGGGCACTGGGCAAGCCCCCACCACTGGGGGGCAGCAGGAGTAGCCCAGAGCCCGCACCTCCCTCAGAGGGCAGTTCAGGAGATGTCTGGCTCGGTTTGACCCCAGCAGCCACTGCAGCTGCCGCAGCCTCTGGATACGAGTCCATGTCCAAGTACGAGGGCTCAGGGGGGTCCGAGCCCCCTAGGCTGCCTGGCTCCAGCAGCTCAGCGAAGGGCGGGTGGTGGGCGGTGTGGGCGTGGTGGTGCGGACCCCCCAGCAGAGGATGGCCACCCAGGCCGGCCCCCAGGTGGTGCCCACCACCACCCACCAGGCCTGCCAGCCCGACCCCAGGGCCTAGGTCTTTGCGCAGCGGGCCCCCGCCCACCGCCGAGCCTCCCTTGTCCCGCCAGGGCACCCAGCACAATTTCCAGGACACGAAGAGGGAGACGCCCAGAAGGACAATGCCACAGAACGTCACGATGACCGACAGCAGGCTCACGGAGATGTCTGGAGAGAGTGAGGACAAAGGTCGGGGGTCAGGGTGGGGTCAGAGCTCACCCCCCCACCCCTGTCCCCGAAGAGCTAACCTTTAGCATTCGCCATGCATTGTCCTAAGCACCTGACGTCCGTGTACTTCACCTCCCCGGCCCCACGGGCTGCGTCTCTCTACATAACCGTTTTAAAGACAAGGAAACCGAGGCACAGAGAGGTGGAGCGACTTGTAAAACGCTGCACAGGTAGCAAGGACAGATCTGGGGTTTGAAAGAGCAGTCTGTCCTCAGATCTGATCCTTAACCACCAGCCCGTGCTGCTTCCCTAGAAGAGGGCACACCCATCGTCCCCCCAAATGCTCAGAGATGATCAAGCGGAGAGGAGACTGCGTGACTGCGTGAGAAGCGTTCAGATCTACATTCGCTGCTTGGCCCCGGGAACACTCCGAGCCCCACGCTCCCCATTTTCCAAACGGGAAGAATCGGTCTTGCCTCTTGTGGCGGAGGTAAAGGGGGCCCGTGGCTGCAGATGGGAAGGCAGATGCCTACTGAGTGGTTACTAGGTCCCAGGCACCTAAGTGCATTTTGGCATTAGCTTACTTGTGCCTCACAGGCGCCCTAGGAGCCTGGCAACACTCTGAACGCCTGCTTTCCACAAAAGGAAACTGAGATCAACAGAGCCAAAGTCTCCTATACCAGAGTCTCCCTAGGTCAGCGGTGGAGTCAGTACTTGACCCCGGAGCGCCTGGCCCCAAAGCCCACGGTCTTTGCCATCATGCTGTCACGCTTCACTATTTCCCAAGAAATGGTATTTCAGACATGGGTTATTATTAGACTGACAAATATTGTTACGCTTGGTAATGACAAATATTGTTACGCTTGGTAATATTGCTGCGGCCACGTGTACCCAGCACCGCCGGAAACCACAGCTAAGGCCTTCCGAATGCTTACTGTGTGCTGGTGTGCCTTTCAGAGAAGCCCAGGGACAGCCTAGTTCTTGAAGCAAAGGTTCCTGGGTCATCCAGGAAGTGGTGTCAGGAGTGGGATTCCTCCCGGAAACGTGACTCTGCTCTGGGATTGACTCCTGGGTCTCAACAACGGAGAACACAGGGGAATTTCATGCGCTGTACAGACTACAGACTATGGCGGGTGGGGAGCAGGTAACTAAGCTCTTGGCAGCAAGGACAGCTGAGTGGAACAGCTGTGTCCTGTCAACTGCAGGGGACTCTGGGTGGGGATGCCCTCCCGTCCTGAACTGACCAGTGACTCTAAGTCAGCAGTCTCTGGTGTTAATCCTCATGGCACTGTGATTGATCCCATTTTACAGACGAGGACAATGAGGCTCTGAGAGACAGAAAGTGACCCTGTGGGGCCATACGGCTGGCGACGACTGAACTCAAATTCCTACTCCCCTCCGCCCCTTAGGGTGTTCCTTTCCAAGTGACCAACATCTGCTTAGAGTTCTGGGGACCTGCTAAAAACCAAAGCAAGGGCTTTCCAACCTTCTGAGCCTGGGAAGAATGGAGAAAAGGGGCCCGTTTGGGAGGATGAGGTGGAGAAGAGGAGAGAAAAAGCGAAGAGCTGCCTTCCTCTACCACAGCCTGACCCAGACCCTCTCCAAGTCAAAACATCGATCCTGAAACTCCTACAGATTTCTTATTTCTGTCTGCCTGGTCTGGGGAGCCATTTGGGCTTGGCGAGGTGATGTAGCTGTGTGAAAAGATCAACCTTGCCCAAAGAAATGTTTGGCCCTTGATCGGCTCCTGGGAGGGAAGTCCTTGAACTTCCTTCCTGAAAGTGTTTTTGTTTACCTGTGGAACCGTGGGCCATGCCAGATGGTCCGCAATGTGATTGATGCCGGGGGACTAGGAGATGCCGTATCGGCTCGGCCCCTGGAGGGGCCAGAGGCGAAGGTCACCCACACGGGCAGTCAGCCACGTCTAGGTGATCGAGACCGGAAGCTCACGATTGGTCTCTCCTGGGCCCTAATCTACGCATCTCTCCCTTCACAGAATTTAATCTCCACCCTTTTTCTGTAATGAAGTGCTCCCAGGAGTAGAACGGCACTTCTGCGAGTCCTTCTAGGGAATCCTAGAAACTGAGGGTGGGCTTGGGGACCCCCAAATTGCCATAGTATACTAGACTTCCCTGGGGTCAAATCTGGCTCTTCTGCTTACGGGCTGTGAGACTCTGAGCACGCAACAGCGGCTCTCTGGATCTCATTCCTCATTGCTGTCCCTGGACATCTCGTGCACCAGGTGCCAAGCTCCACCCTGCACTCAGCAAGTGTGACTCTTGGTCTAACTTCTACGCACAGGCTTCCTCAGGGTTCCCCAGGGGCACTCATGATATTTCCTAGTGCTCAGAACCCTGCCTCTTCCTAGCTGGGTGACCTTAGGCAAGTCACTTCACCCTTCTGAGTCCCCTCCGCCATCGAAAATGGGGATTTCGTGTACCACAAAGGGTGTTGTGGGTGGTTGACGAACAATGCAAAGGACCTTGCATACTGCCTGGGACACAGTCGGTACTCAAAAAGTACATCCCAGCATTTATTGAAAGATTATTGTGTGCCCAGCTGTTCTAAGCACTTCACATGCGTTGTATCATTTGAGTCTCTCAGCTGCCCCATGAGAGAGTCACTTTTATTATCCCCATTTTCAGGAGGAAACGGAGGCACGGAAGAAGAGTCACTTGCCTAAAGCCATCCCTTAGTAAGTAGCAGGGGGCGGGGGTGGGATTTGAATGCAGGCAAGTCAGACAGCCTGACTCAGAAGCCTGGGCTTTTAAGTACCACATGTGAAAGGGATATGTATGTGGCTAGGGAGGACGGGGCGGGGGGGGGCGGGGGGGCAGTGGGCAGGAGGTTCGCAGGGTCGAGGGTCAGATGGCCCACTTAGCTCCTTCTTCTTAGATCAAAGGTGTGGGGACCAGCAGCAAGCAGGATGGAGGCAAGACTCTAAGAGGGACTGGCCAGGGCCGCATATGGAACAGAAAGCTGAGCGAATCTGCTCTGAATCTCTGGAAATACTGACTAAAGCGGACACAGGGGACTGGCCGAGACAGCCAGGGGTGCTGACCTGCATCCGGGCCCCGGGGGTAGCCTCGGATTCGCAGGTCGTTGAACTCCTGGCACCTGTCACTGGTGTCGGCATCTCGGACCCGCGCGCAGAGGTCGGAGACCAAGATGAGTGCCCGCCGGCAGAGGTCATCCTCGTAGTCTCCGGACATGGTGGCCGGTGGGTTCTGTGCTTGGAGGGGCCGGACGGGGGTGCAGATGAGAGATGAGATTGAGACAGCGGAGGGTAAAGGATAAAAGGGGAAAGAGAAAAAGGGATGGACAGGCGAGGGGACAGAGATCGCGGGTAGATGGATAAAGCGCTGGAGACTGGGGAAGGAGGGACAATGAGAAAGAAATTCGGGGCCGATGGACAGGACTGAAACTCGGGGTACAGGCAAGAAGACAACAGTAGACTGGACAAACAAGGGGACAGAGATCAGCGTCCGTGGACCAGAGGACAGAGAACAGGGACAAATGGACAAGGAGGAAGAGACTAGGGAGGCCAGTCAAAGGGCAGAGATGAAGGATGCACAGTAAAGGGATGGGCAAAGAGACAGAGATGAAGGGTGCTCAGACAAAGGGACAGAATTTAGGCGTGGACTGACGAGGGGACAGCCATTCATCGTTCATGCATTCGACGAATATTCATTGAGCACCAACTACATGCCAGGCACTGGGCCAGATGCCGCAGAGCCAGCAGAGAACGAAGCCCACACGGTGCCCGACTTCCTGGGGTTACAATCCAGTGAGAGGAGACATGGGGTAAACAAGTCAACAAACATATACACAAACAAGACGAGCTCACACGTGAGAAGTGCTCTAAAAGAAATAGTTGGAAGGAAGGTCACAAAGGGACCAGGAGGTGGGCAGCTGGGGGGCCCTCTGTGGCCCCCCAGCCGTGGGCGGTGGGGCTGGAGTGGGGAAAAGCATCCAAAGCAGCAGGAACAGCATGAGCAGGAAATCAGGAGGCCACGTCCAGGTAGAAGGGGGCAGGGCGGAGAGAAAGGGAGGGACAGGGTCAGAGAGAGGAGGTGGTTGTGTGCAGGGGTGGCTGGGGTGGGATGCGAGGTGCGGGATGCAGAGAGAGGGACCAGGTTGAGGGAGGAAGACAGAAGGGGAAGGGAGACAGAAATAATGGGAAGGGCAAACTGGGACCCAGAACAGAGGGACAGATGAGCAGACAGACACAGGGAAAGTGAAGGATTTCGATTTG
Organism: Hyaena hyaena; assembly: GCF_003009895.1. Lineage (NCBI taxonomy): Eukaryota > Metazoa > Chordata > Mammalia > Carnivora > Hyaenidae > Hyaena > Hyaena hyaena. The sequence continues at coordinate 664,066 of NW_024080641.1, read as the reverse complement.
GGATGGACAAGCCATAAAGAATGGACTAGTGTGTAATTTATGAGAGTGTGAGAGATGGGCGGCCAGAGGCACAGTCAGAAGTGCCAGGACAGAAATATCTTTGAAAGAGAAACAGTGGTTGGCAGAATGGATGGGGTGCAGGAATAAAGGACAGATAGACAGGCAATGGCCAGAGATCACAGATGGGCAAGGATACAAAGGAGGGCTGGGCAGACAGACATGGGTGCAGAAGGCAGGCTGGATGGGGGTGGGGGCATAAAAGAGAGAGGACCGGGAGAAAGAGGTGCATGTGGGGAGAAGGGGAATTAGCCACTCACGGTCTGGAGCCAGACACCAGGGGTGGACTGGAAGGAGAGTGCAGGGGGAAGTCAGGGGCGGGCGGGCAGACCAGCGCTCACAGATGGACAGGTGTCGGGGGGGTATTGCAGAAGGCCAGGACTCCGAGACAGGCATGGTCAGACTCACCTGCGCTTATCCCTGCCGTGTTCTGGGTGGCAGCCTAGGCGGCGGCTGGCGGCAGCCCATGGGGCTTGTAGGGCGGACAAGGGGCTGCGGACCCGTCCCCACGCGCCAGGTGGTGGGAGGAGGAGCCGGATCTGGGGACCGTGGCCAGGAGACAAAGCTCAGCCCGAGCCTCACGTCTTGTCCTACTTGGACCGGCTGCTCGACCCCAGGCGACCCGCGGGAGGTCCAGCCACCCCCTCCCACCTCCGGGGCCCCAGCTCCCGTTGAGCTTAGAGACTACAATTCCCGCCAGGCCTTGCGCTATCGCGCCTAAAGACTTCACAGACCCGGCTCTGTATGGGCTGCTGGGAATTGAAGTCCTTAATGCTTCTCCCGGCTGCAGAGAGGATGGGAATTTTTTTCGGAGGTGGGGTTCGGAGGTGGGGGGGCGGGTTATGAGATGCCGGGGTCCCAAGGCGCTGCAGGGGGGAGGAATAATATCCAGGACCCCGAGAGGGCGCGGAGTCCTAAGTCCTCGGGGGTCATGTAGTGGGTAAGCGATCCCCACCTCCGGGGGATCGGTGGGTGAGGTTGGGGTACACCTCGGTGTTTCGGGACCCCCCTTTCTAGGGCCACGTGCCCCTCCCCCGGGGCGGCCAGCAAGCGCTGCAGCAGCCGCACTCGCGGGCAGGAGATCCGCGCGCCTCTGCACCTACCCCCGCCCCTACGTGCTGAGGCCTCCCCCCAGCATCGGCCTGGGGCGGGGGCTGGGGCAGGGGGAGGGGGAGGAGCGGACTCACCCGGAGCCGCCGCCGCCGCCGCCGCCGCCGCCGCCGCCGCCGCAGCCCCGCGCGCCCGCCGCGGTGCCCGCTCGGCTCCTCCCCCCGCCCCTGGCGCAGGTCCGCGGCTCCTCCCCTTGCACCCCCTCCTTCCTCCCCACCGAACCTGCGGCTTGAGAGCAGAAATCGCGCGGCCGCAGCGAGGAAGGAGGGAGATTTCCCAGGGCCAAGCCGTCCGAGACCCAGCTCTCTTACACAGTGGAACATCCAGCTGTCTGGGATCGTGACCCTCTGCTGCCCAGGATTCAGGGGCCCCGGCCCCCAGCCCCTCTTCTCTCAGCCGGAAAAGTCTGGGACCCCAGTCACTTCTACCAGAACCCAGGGTAATGAGCTCCCACCCCCTCCATTCTCAGATCCAGGAATCCACTCCTCCCCTGGCCCTTCTTTCACAGCACTCAGGACTTGGAGGCTTCCCATCTGGGGAGTTCTGGAGGCTGGCGGGCCGGGGGGGGGGGGGGGGGGGGGGGGGGGGGGGGGGGGGGGGGGGGGGGGGGGGGGGGGGGGTGGAGGCGGAGCCTCAGAGTTAGCGGGTTTGGAGAATCTTAGCCCGGTGCGAGGCACAAGCAAGGGACCAGGGTTTGGATCCTGCCTTGGCCGGCTCCTGCCTTTGTGACCTCGGACCTTTTTCTCTGAGGTCCAGTTTCTTCATCACAAAAAATACATATAGACAATAAACCTGTTTCCTAAGAGATCCAGACGTTTGAAAAACCGGGCAATATAGGTAAAGCATTGGCACCAAGTTGGTGCTTAATGAATCTTCCTCCAAAGCAGCAAGTAACTGTCATATTAATAGCGGTTAACGATAATTGCCACTGAGTGTGATCTGGGCCCTGTGCTTTGAAAGCACTTCAAAGTGCTTTGAAAGCATTTTCTTGTTTAATCTTCACCAGCCATGCCAATGCTATTCCCATTTCACAGAGGAGGAAACTGAGGTCCATAGAGGTGAAATCCCTTGGAGAAGGTCCAGAGCCACACAATCACAGCAACAGCCCACAGGGGTGGCTGGGAGGAGCTTCAGTCTTCCTCAGTGCTGCCTCCGCTACCCCCAGTGACATTCATATAAATATAATTTCTAAGTAAAAAAATATTTTGGGGGCTCTGGGTGGCTCAGTCGGTTGAGCATCTGACTTCGGCTCAGGTCATGATCTCAGGGTTTGTAGGTTTGAACCCCACATTGGGCTCTGTGCTGACAGTGCAGTGCCTGCTTCAGATTCTCTCTCTCCCTCTCTCTGTTCCTCCTGTGCACGCTCTCTCTCTTGTTCAAAAATAAATTAATAAACTTAAAAAAAAAGAGGGGCAAATTTTCCTATTCCGCTCAGACTTGTTTAAAAAAAAAATTCTTCTTCTACCAAGGCAACTTTAAGACAAGTTCCCTAGGGCCTCCCTTTAACTAGACTCCACTCCTCCCCACATATTGCTACCTGTGTATACATTTGCAGTCACTGTCACCCTGCAGACTCCCCCAGGAATGCCTCCAAGGCTCACCCCGACTCTTATCCCCAGTGCTGCTTCATTCTCCCCGATGGACCCGCACTGGCACCCAGGGAAGCTGGCATGGAGGGCGCACGGCCAGGTGTATGCACACAGGTCCAGGCAGCTCAGAGCCCACTCATAAGCAGATCCTTGCACCCAGCTAGCCTGTCCAGAGTCCACAGGCGGCCCCGTCCACTGGGAGAGATACACAGAAGGAAGTGTGCAGCAACGCATACACTCAGATGGCTATGCACGTGGACTTGCCACACTTCCAGGACACATTTCCAAAGAGACATCTACTCACGGACTGGCCGCTGGAGGGCACCGGGTGTGCCTGTGGTTTGGGACATGGCAGGGCCAGGGTTCACATCCAAGGCCTGCTCTCAGTATTACGTGTGGAGTGCTTAGATGCTCAATGCCTCGGTTTCCCCATCTGTAAACGGAAGTTTTTTTTAAAAAACCCAGATTCCAGGTTATTAAGTTATTTTGAAGATTAAGTTAAATTCACATGAGATGCTTAGACAAAACGGTTCCTTACTAATGACAATTAGTATTGTCATAATTAATACTTATATGCACTTGCTCATGTACTTTTTATTTCTTTATTAAAAATTTTTTATGTGTATTTATTTTTGAGAGACAGAGAGTGAGTGGAGGAGGGACAGAGAGGAAGGGAGACACAGAATCTGAAGCAGGCTCCAGGCTCTGAGCTGTCAGCACAGAGCCCAATGCGGGGCTTCAACTCACTGACCATGAGATCATGACCTGAGCTGAAGCCGGACGCTTACCCGACTGAGCCACCCAGGCGCCCCTCTTTATTTTTTTAAAGTAAACTCTACACCCTGCACGGGGCTTGAACTTATGCTGCGGAGATCAAGAGTCACGTGCTCTCTCAGCTGAGCCAGCCAGACACCTGCTCACATTTTTTTTTAATTGTTTTTGACATTTATTTATTTTTGAGAGACAGAAGAGACACAGCACAAGTAGGGTAGTGGCAGAGAGAGAGAGAGAGTAAGACACAGAATCTGAAGCAGGCTGCAGGCTCTGAGCTGTCAGCACAGAGCCCGAAGTGGGGCTTGAACTCACAAACTGTGAGATCATGACTTGAGCGGAAGTCGGGCGCTTAACCAACTGAGCCACCCAGGCGCCCCTTACATTCTTTATTTTATGCATTTGACAAGTGAGGCAATTGAGGCTCAGAGAAGGGAAAGAGATGCCCTTCCTGAGGTCACACAGCTGGGAAATGTCAGAGTTGAAATTCAAAACCCACGTGGGTCTGAATCTAGACCCTTGCCTTCAGCCATTACATTGTTTGCATCCAGGAAGTTTGAGGACCTTGCCTGTTGTAGCCAATGGGAGTGTGGAATAGCACAGGGTACTGGACAGGGAGCCAGGAGACAGAGTCCTCTGTGTTCATTGAATCCCGTCCATACAGTCATTCGCTAAATACTTACTGAACATCTGCTGTGTGCCAGGCCCTGCCCTAGGCACCAGGGACCCAGCTAGGAACAAAGCAGAAAAAGAGCCCAGCCTTGGGAGGGTCAAGGGTCTAGTGGAGACAGATAGTCATCAGATACCTAGCTGTATGTATTAGAGTCAATGTGTGTTCAAGAAGGAAGTCATGGAAGGCTTCCCTGAGGAAGTGACCAAGTGATTTGAGCTCAGAAGGGTGAGTAGGTATAAACCGGGTGAAAATGGGGGAAGGGTGGGGAAATACTCCAGTGAGAAGGACCACCCCACTCCATGCAGGGCCCCGGGGAAGGAGGGAGTTTGGCTCATGGAAGACTGCCAAACATCTAAGCTCTAGGGGGCGAGTAGCACTTTCTTTTGTTTATTGCTGCATCCTTTCTGCTTGACACATTGCCTGACACACAGTAGGCAATCAATAAATATTGACTGTTTGAATGGAGGAGTACAAGTACAAGAAAGAGTAAGTAGAGGAATGTATGTATGTATGTATGTATGTATGTATGGATGGATGGATGGATGGGTGGATGGATGGGTGGATGGATGGATGGATGGATGGATGGATGGATGGATGGATGAGTGGCTGGCTGGAGGATTGGATAAATTTATGTGGGTGGGTGGATGAACTGAGAGTTGGATGGGTGAATAAATGGTTCAATGGACAGCAAGGTGGGTGGATGGCTGAGTAAATGGATGAATTTACATCAGTACCTACATATTCACGCACAAATGTTCCTGGAAATTGATGCAGATACACACCCAGACACACACACACATGTGTGTATACAAAGGTTTACCTCTCCTTATGGTGCTGACCCTGGAGAGGAGAAGTTGGCCACCCTTGGCTAGGGCCTGTGTGGATGAGGACACAGGGAAAGAAACCCTCTGACCAGGGCTACAACCAGCCCCACCCCCACTGCGGCACTGACATAATTTCTGGAATAGGAAGAAAGTGCTGATACAGGGATTTGTGTCCCAGGCTGTGAGCCAGGCCAGGGAATGGGACAGGAATGGCCCAAGAGAGATGAGGTGAGTGGCAGAGGGAGGCATGTGGGGCGATGATAGACAAAGGAGACAGAGAGATAGACACAGAAGCAGAGATAGAGCAATGGAGACAGAGACACACAGAAAGCTATAGAGACACGGAGAATAAGAGATGACACAAAAAGAGACACACAACATAGAAATTCAAATTCAGACACAGAGCGAGACAAGGCAGGGTTCCAGAGATGAGAGAGAGAGGGAGAGAGAGAGGAGGAAAAATAAAGACACGGAGAGAAATGGAGACACAGGGAGATGGAAACATGGAGATACAGATGCTAGAGGGGAGAGAAACAGAGACAGACAGGGAATGACACCCAGAGAGGGAAGAAAGAGAGCTTCAGAAGAGGCAGCTAAAACTAGGCTCAGAGAGGGGAAGACATTTGCACAGTCTGGACATAGCATTTGATGCTGGTCTGTTTGACTCCAGAGTCCATTCCGTGTTCTCTTCACCCTGTGTTGCCTCATGAGGACCAGAGGGACACAGGCAAGTGGGGCTGAGGCTGCTGAGCATGGGTCACAGCGATAGAGTCTTTCATTTACCCACTCAACACATCCTGGAAAGGGTGACGCTGGAGAGTCAGAGAGAAGTTAGGAGCTTCTGGTCTACCAGGGTAGGTAGACACCGCCCCAAATGGGAGCGATGGGGAAGTGCATTCCAGGCAGCAGGCGCGGGATGTGGAGAGTGAAAACAGGAATGGGGTGGTAAGGATTGGAGAGTGTTTGGAGGGGTGAGGTGGGAGAGGAGGGTGGGACAAGATGGTGCAGATCTCACATGCCTGGCTGAGAGGCTCCAACATTGTCCAGGGGCACTGGGGAGCCATGGGAGGGCTGGAAGCTGGGCAGGGGCAGGTCGGCTCTGGGAGCAGAAAGAACCCTCTGGAACCCTTCAGGGCAAGAAGGAGGAGGGAGAGGGCAAGAGGAAGGTGGGGGCAAGGGTCCAGGCATGGGAATGAAGAGAAGAGGAGTCAGGGGGCAGGAGAGATAGAGCTTGGTGTGCCTGTTGTCATGGGAATGAAGGATGTTCCCTGCTTTGTAGGGATGGAGTTGGCCACCAGAAATGGAAAGGACAGCCTGATGGGACAGAAAGACATCAGGGTGAGTAAAGGGAGTCAGGGCCCCAGAGGAACTGAAGATGGTACTGAGTCTATTTGAGTGAGGATTGTTTTCTTTTTAATTTTTTTTAATGTTTTATTTATTCCTAGGAGAGAGAGAGAGACAGCATGAGCAGGGGAGGTTCAGAGAGAGAGGGAGCCACAGATTGAAACAGGCTCCAGGCTCTGAGCCGGCAGTCAGCACAGAGCCCGACGCGGGGCTCGAACCCACGAACCGCGAGATCGTGACCTAAGCGAAAGTCGGACGCTTAACCGACTAAGCCACCCAGGCGCCCCGATTGTTTTCTTTTTAAATATTTTTAATGTTTATTCATTTTCTGAGAGACAGAGAGAGACAGAACATGAGCAGCGTAGGGGCAGAGAGAGAGGGAGACACAGACTCCGAAGCAGGCTCCAGGCCCTGAGCTGTCAGCACAGAGCCCGATGCGGGACTCGAACCCACAAACTGTGAGATCATAACCTGAGCCGCAGTTGGACGCTTAAGCGACGGAGCCACCCCGGCGCCCCTAAGTGAGGATTGTTTTAACTGGCAATGACAGAGACTCAAAGGACTTAAGCATAAGAGGGAATCAACTGAATGGAGGAAGGCTTCAGGCATGGCTGGATCCAGGTATCCCGAAGACCATCATCAGAAATCTGTCTGCATTTTTAGTTTCTGCTTTCCTCACGTTGTCTTTGCTTCCAGGCATGTTCTCTCCGCATATGGTGATGTGATACCCCTGGCAGCTCCAGCCTAGACTCTGACCAGCCTGGCAACCTTACTGGGAAAAAAAAGATCCTCTTGTGTAACAGATCCAGCAAAACTTCAAGGGTTGACTCTGTATTCTAGAGTGATTTTGAAGCTCACCCCTGAAGAAATCACTGAGAAAATCAAGGTGCCACTAGCTAGAAAGCAGAGAATCTATGCTTAGCAAGCAGGAATAACGGACAGTCGAGGCGGAGACCATCTGGGAGTGGAGAGCAGAGGACAGAGAAAGAAAGCAGGTAACAGAGACAGAGAAGGAAGGACAGACAGCATAACTAAGCAAGTCCAGCCTTTCCCCCCACAGTTCCTGCTGAGAGCTCTGCAGACACGAAGACAGAAATGCCTTAGGGACACCTGCGTGGCACAGCCCTTCAACTCCCGCACTCAGGCGCAGGTGCCCCCAGACCGGGCTCCTCTGGACCCAGGAATCCAGGCTCCCATTCCCTCCTCCCTTAGACTCAGGGGTCCGGGACCCTCCCCTCTCCCCCTCCCCCCAGCTCCTTCCTCACTCAGAGCCAGGAGCTGGAGCCCCCAGCCCCTCCCCCTCCCTCTGGAGGTACCATGGTAACCAGGCCCCCTGCCCACCCTCCCCCGCAACCCATATAGAATCCCATTTCTGTTGGAGTCTGGCCTGTGTCTAACCAGTGCCTGCGTGAGACAGGGATGAGCGGAGGGCAAGTGGGACCAGAAAGGGGATGACAGAGGGCAGGGGAGCCGGTTCTGAGAGAAGAGAGATGGACAAGGGAGGCTGGGGAGAGGAGGGGGGAGACGTAGGGAAACAGAGAGGCAGGCTTGGAGGGAGGCCGACTATGAAGAGTGGGAGGGCCGGGGGGCTGCGGAGACGGTGGGGAAACTAGCTGAGGCGGAGCCTGGGGGGATGGAAGGAGGGAGGGGGAGAGAAGTGGAGAGGAAGAGAGCAGAGAAATCAAGGGAAAGAGTGGAGAAGAGATGGGGAGAGATCAGGGGAGAGAGATGGGGAGACACTAGCAGGGGGCGGGTGGGGGAGACCTGGGAAGAGAGAGGGAGAGGGAGAGAGGCGGGGAGAGGCAGCGTCCCGAGGAGATTCGGAGAGACGGAGGAAGAAGCGGGAAAGGGGCAAAGAAGGCGTCAGGGCACACAGGAAATGGAACTCAGTGGGTTCCCAGAGGTTAGGGGAACCCGGATGCCTATTCGGTCTCAGCCTTCCAGGTCGTCCGTGTTTTTCCCCTGGGGCTTCAAAGAGAAGAAGGAGGAGGCAGCCACGGGGAGAAGGCGCTGGGGCGGGTGGGTCAGTCAGGACCCTTCTCACCTTCCTGAGGCATCATCCCTCACCCGCCTTCCCGGGATGCAGCAAGAGGTGGAGACCCTATGTTCTTCCACCGCGGGCAACCCCAGCGTGCACAGGGAGGCAGGTAGTGTGTGTGTGTGTGTGTGTGTGTGTGTGTGTGTGTGTGTGTGTGTGTGTGGCGGGGGGGGGGTTTCCTTCCTCCATGCACCGTGCGGTAACACTGGCTTTCAGTGTGGCCTTAAGCTAGTCATTGGCCTAACAGAGAGCCCCCCAGACTCTGATGTTGACCGGACTCCTGGGCAGCACCCTTTGGCCCTTAAATTACATTTCTCATTACATTTGCGGTTCCCTGGGCAATGGTCTGGACCAGAACTAGATTTCCCATGAGCCTCTGGGGCCTTAACAACTCTTCTGAGGCTACGGTCTCCTGGGGCGCTCTGCCCTGGTCCCTCACGCTCCCCTTTTCTGCCACACTGAGCTCAGCAGCTAACCGCAAAGCCGCTCCGCCTCCATCTTCCCGTGCTCAATGGTCTCACTGCCAACGTGGTCACTGGGCTAGACCCCAGACACTACCCACCTCCACTTCCGCCCACACCCATGGGTCCCCAGCCCCCTCTTCCTGCCCACTCCCGTTGCCCTGTCCCTGCCTCTCCATCCCCACAGGCCCAGCTCAGGTCTCCTCCTCTTCCTCTTTCTCTACCTAACTCCAGGTCTCCATTTTCTCTCCTCAAGCCCACCCCCCACTTGGCTCCTGAGGGGCCATCTGACCTCCAGCATTGACCCTGTCCCTCCTCTGCTATCACCTCCCCTTCCTTCTCCATCACTTCTGGGATGGAGTCCCAGCCCCTCAGCTTCAGACCCTGTGTGGTCGGCCACCAGCTGACAACTTCAGGCTCATGCTCCAGGGCTCCCTGCTTGCCCACTACTTTAGCACAGGTCATTCATTCATTCATGCATTCCCTCACTCAGCCAACCTGTAGCATCCTTGGTGAGGATGCATTTGGCTGCATGTAATAGAAATTGGACTCAGTGTAAAATAAAGAATAGAAGCCCAGATGTGGGGTGGGGTTTGGGTTTCGTGGAGTCAGCAGCTCAGTGATGTCACTGAGAACCCAGCTTTTTTTTCCCCTGTGTTTTGGTCTGTGATGTGTCTCCCTTGCACACCAGCTTGCTTACCTCATGGTCACAAAATGGCTGCCACAGTTCCAGGCATCACTTGCAGAGGGTTCTTCATCTTAAGAGCCCCCACATGATCCCCCCTCACATCTTTTTGGTCAGCACTCCGTCACCCACTCACTTTTGTCTCAACCCCAGGCAAAAAGATTATCATGATTATTTAATTTTTATTTTCTTTAATTTTTAATATTTTATTTATTTTTGAGAGAGAGATAGAGACAGCGTGAGCAGGGGAGGGTGAGAGAGAGAGAGGGAGACACAGAATCTGAAACAGGCTCTAGGCTCTGAGCTAGCTGTCAGCACAGAGCTCGACGCGGGGCTTGAACCCACGAACCGTGAGATCATGACCTGAGCCGAAGTCAGATGCTTAACCGACTGAGCCACCCAGGCTCCCCTATCATGATTATTTTAGCCAGCGGTCCTCGACTCTGGCTATACATAAGGTGGAAGGATTTAAAAACAAAAAAAATCTATACCCAAACTCACTTCAGATCCAATTTAACCAGAATCTCTAGGACTTGGGTCCTTGCATCTATAATTTTTGAATGCTTGCCAGGTGATTACGACCAACAGTAAGGGTTGGAAGGTATTGGTTTAAACTGGATGGGATACCTCTGAAGAAAGGATAGTGGTGAGCCTCCCCTGAGCTGCATGGGTGAGGGCTGGAGCCTTCTCAAACTGGGGAGGAAGGACGTTATATTTAGCTCCAGAAAAGCTGAGTGGAATTGAAGTTGACCAGTTGGCCAGTTTTGAAGATCAATATTTGTTCTTTTCAGCTTTGTAGCTTTCTCGGTGGTACTTTGGGACCAGTAACACTTTTTAACCTATCAGGTTTCAAACGTTGGCATCGGCCGACAGAAAGTCCGTGGCAAGGCGCCTGGGCAGCTCAGTCAGTTAAGCGCCTCTTGATTTCAGCTCAGGTCATGATCTCACAGTTCGTGATATCGAGCCCCGTGTAGAGCTCTGTGCTAACATGTAGAGCCTGCTTGGGATTTGTCTCTCTCTCTTTCTTTCTCTCTCATTCTGGTTCTCTGCCCCTCTCCCACTCACAACCTCTCTGTCTCTCTCAAATAAATAAATAAACAAACAAAAAGAAAGAAAGCCCATAAGCCCGTGGGTCCCAAGTGTTTTGCCAATGGTGCCTAATGAATGAAATGACCCAGCCTGTTCTCAAGCAGATAAGGCGGACATGAAATACGCCATATCACAAATAATTAAACACCTACAAATGCAATAAGTGCTCCTTAGCTTGGGGCTGAAGAGAATTCTGAGAAGTTCCTGCAGATGAGCATATTCTTTTGTGCTTAAAGACCTTAGTCCCTGGTGGTCCCTCTGCATAAACATCCTTTTCCCTACCATTTCTTTATTTGGCAAGCTCCTCCTTATTCCTTAGGTCTTACTGTAGACATTACCTCCTCCAGGGAGTCTCCCCTGATTGCCCTTAGACTAGGCTTCCCTTTCACCTTGTGACACTGCCACTGTAGCTTGTATTGCACTCCCCCGCCCCAGCAGACTGGGATCTTTGGAGGGCAGAGCAGATTGTCTAGACAAGAGTGGGTGAGAGACAGCAGACTGGGCGGGGACTGAGAGCACAGAGTCTGGATCCAGACGCCTAGATTTTTATCCTGATTCTATCACTTGGGCAAGTCACATAACCTTTCTATGCTTCTGTTTCATCATTTGTTAAACTACACTATTTCAGGAAGTTGTCATGAGGATGCAGTGGAAAACACTTTTGAAAGTGGTTGGCTTTTTATTTTATTATTTCTTTTAATGTCAGCTCTACACCCAATGTGGGCCTTGCACTCACAACCCTGAGATCAAGAATTGCTCTCCTGACTGAGCCAGCCAGGTGCCCCGAGTGCTTGGCTTTTTCTTTTCTTTTCTCTTTTTACTTAGTTTTGAAAGATTTTTAATGTTTATTTATTTTTGAGAGAGAGAAAGAGAGGCAGAATGTGAGTGGGGGAGGGGCAGAGAGAGGGAGATACAGAATCTGAAGCAGGCTCCAGGCTCTGAGCTGTCAGTGCAGAGCCCGACATGGGGCTCGAACTCATAGACCGTAGGATCATGGCCTGAAGCTGATGTTGGACGTCCAACCAACTGAGCCACCCAGGTGCCCCTGCTTGGCTTTTTAAAAGGGACTGTCAACATATATGGGCCACCTGGGTAGCTCAGTTGGCTAAGCGTCCAACTCTTGGTTGTGGCTCAGATCATGATCTCACAGTTCATGAGTTCAAGCCCCGCATCAGTCTCTGCTGACAGAGCGGAGCCTGGTTGGGATTCTCTCTCTCCCTCTCTCTCTCTGCCCCTCCCCTACTCGTTCTCTCTCTCAACATAAATAAACTTAAAAATTAAAAAAAAAAAAAAGGCCTGCAAACATATAGTTATTGTTCCATGGGCAAATTTGAGGAGAACACTGTGTTGAAGGAATGTAGGGGAAGCCAGTACAGCTGGAGGAAAATGATGGAAGTCAACAGGGGTGACCGCATGCAGGGCCAGCGCTTCTCAAAAGGGATCTTGTTAAAATGCAGATTCGGGGGGCGCCTGGGTGGCTCAGTCGGTTAAGCGTCCGACTTTCGCTTAGGTCATGATCTCGCGGTTCGTGGGTTTGAGCCCCGCATCGGGCTCTGTGCTGACTGCCCGCTCAGAGCCTGGAGCCTATTTCAGAGTCTGTGTCTTCCTCTCTCTCTGACCCTCCCCTGCTCACGCTGTCTCTCTCTCTCCTAGAAATAAATAAAAATATTAAAAGTAATAATAATAAATAAAATGCAGATTCGGATCCCATAGGTCTGAGGTGGACCCCAACATGCTGTGTCTCAGACAAGGTCCTGCTCCCCAGATCACAAGTGAGGAGCAAGTCTCCACCCCAGAGAGGACTTTACCCTGAAGGCAAGAGAAAGCCACTGGTGCTTTGTAAGGAAGGGGCCCAGCTGCCCTGCGCAAACAGATGAGAAGGTGGGAGGCTGGGGACCAGAGAAGGGGATTTCCGATGCTACCAGCTGAGCTGTGTCAACGCCTCAAAGTCAAAGACGCCGGGAGCTTAGCTGGGACTCGGCTGTGTGCTGGAGACACCGTGTTCCTGCTCACAGAGCCCATTGTTAAGTTTTGCAAGCTGGTGGTTAAAACCGTGGGGGGTTTCAAATTGGTCATGGTGGGTATATTGATAGCGTGGAAACTGGCAAATGCTACAGTCGGTGTGTGTGTGTGTGTGTGAGAGAGAGAGAGAGAGAGAGACCGGGAGAGTGACATTAATTAAAAATTTGAGAGAAAGAGCGAGAAAGAGATTAATTCAACATTTACCAGCACACCGCTGAGTTTATTGGCTCCGACGAGGGGGTCCCTAACACGTGGAATGTTCTAGTAGGGGCTGTTGGGGAGGGCTTATGATAGGAGCTGCTGGGTTAGGTGACTTTGGGGGGACTCAGGGAAGCAGGCTTGGGGCGCCGGCAGGAAGTGGAGGCAAGTCTGTGGCACAGGAGGAATGATCGGAGCTGACACCGGGCGTGGGGCCGAAGCGGCGCCAGCTCTGAACCAAGTGGAGGCTGTTTGGTCATCTTGTGGGTTGGGCAGTGTTCGTGTGCTGTCGTGTTGAGACGGGCCTCCGGGGTGGTCTGGTTTTTATCTCGGCCCGCCCTGGTCACAGAGTAGCCTTGGCTGATGGTGGCGCTCCGAGAAAGCGTTCCTGCCCTGGGCCGGACGGTTATCAGTGTCAGGGGCCGCTCTCTGTTCAGCGGCTGTAACAAAGAGACACCCCCAAAGGCAGGGGCGTGAAGAAGAGCGTGTAACAGGGGGTCAGGTGGTCCGGCTTGCTGGGACCTCCCAGCCGCGTGAGCCGATGCTGGGACCCGGGTTCCTGCCATATTGTTGCTCGAGTCGGGCAGAAGCTGGCTTATTGCCACGGTCACATTTCCGTCCCAGGGAAGGGGCAACACGTCCAAGACAAGCAATCTTCTTTTAAACAAATGAGCCCCGAGTCGCACCCCTCCCTCCCCCAACACCGTTGGCGAGAACTCGCTCACGTGGCCACTCGCGGCTGCAAGGGATGCTGGAAACTGTTGTTTCTAGTTGGGCGGCTGTGCCCGGTAAAACCCTAAGACTGTGGAGGAAGGGGAAACGGATTATTGGGGAACTAACAATTGGCCGAAAGAGAGACCTTAGCCAAGGGCGGAGTGGCCTAGAGGGGCCGATTGCGATCCGGAGGCTGGCTCTGAGAGTGCGGGAAGACCACACGCTGGGTTTACATGGTGTTGGGGGGGCTGCGGGGACGCGAATAGGAAGCAAAACCGGGCGAGGCCCTCCCTCTTCCTCCGGCCTTGCGGCGCCTCTCTAGCGCCCCCTGTAGGCAGAGCCTCACAGGAACCCAGCAGTCGGAGCTGAACAGGGGATTCGTAGGGTCCCTGCCCCGGGGTCACAGACCGAGTGGCTGTTGAAGGGAGTCTGCAGCCGAGAGGCAATAGCTTAGTAACTGGCGTGGGCCATTCGGGAATGGCGGGAAACTTGGGGATGCCCCCTGAAGCCGAATGATGTCTGAGGAGTGCTCAAGGCGACTGACATTGGGTTCTCCGTCCCCAGGAGCCCTCCCTCTGGACATTGAGACCCTAGAGGAGACGCAGACTCCGAGCCTGGGCAGGCCCGTCAAGTCCTCGTGAGTGGCCCCTGGTCTCATGACTTTTGATCTCAGCTCCCCCCGGAGGGGCGCGATGACAGCCCCCCCCCCCCGACTCTGACCTCAAAGGTCCCCGCCCACTCGCTCTCTCCCCAGGAAGCAGTACCTGCGTCAGGTCATTGCGGAATATGAGGCGCTGGACCGAGAGCTACCGTGCATCCGGAAGTTCCCCATGCCACCCGCTGCCCAGCCTCTGTGTCTGTGCATGGAGACCTTAGTGAGTGGCCCCCTGCCCCTGTGACCCCAGGCCCTGAGTCTCTGCACAGCTTGGGTGGATGATAGAAAGGGAACAGGCTCAGTAATGAGGTGAACAGAGGTTCAATCTAGGCTCTGCAACTCACCCAGCTGTGGGCTTGGCACAGGGCAGGCTGCTAAAAGTTATGAATTTGCCAAAGGGTCAGACATCACATTTATCACTGCTGATCTAGAAGGGGCAGAGAGAGCAGGAGAACAAGGGGGCAGAGAAGGGCCAAGATTGAAAGGAAGGTGTCCTGGGACTGCCTGGGTGGCTCATTTGGTTAAGTGTCTCAGCTCATGATCTCCCAGTTAGTGAGTTCGAGTCCCATGTGGGGCTCTGTATGGACAGCTCAGAGCCTGGAGCCTGCTTCAGATTCTGTGTCTCCCTCTCTCTCTGCTTCTGCCCTGTTCATGCTCTGTCTCTCTCTCTCTCAAAAATAAACGTTAACAATTTAAATTAAAAAAAAATAAAGAAAAGAAAGGCAGGTGTCCTTCTAATGCATTTACTATGAAATCCTGTAAAGTTTGCAAATATAGCCAAGACTCAAGATGAAGCCCATGTTTTGGGCAGATTCGGTGAACCGGTCATTCCTGGTTCAAGTCCATTGGCAATCGCTGCACTGGTCAGCGGAGGTATCTATTAGGTTCTCGCTCGAAGATTACGTGAGAAGAGCTGAACTTAATAGGATGCTTCCCGTGTTTCAGGCACTGGTCTGAGATGCACTCCCTCAGGTGATCTGTGTGACTTTACCCCAACACAGACATTGTTGTCCTTGCTATAAGGAACCTATTCCGAGCCCATCCCTCCTCTTCTTTGTGGCTTAGAACAGGGGACCCTGCCTGCCCCTCACATCCATGCACAGCTTGCCTTCCTGGAGGTGACCAATTTCATGACGTCATCTATTTCGTCAGCAATTTTATAAGCTCTGATGATGGTGTATCTCCTTCTGCATGGTAATCTCACGCTCAAAATGTGGTTAGTGATCAGTATGTTTCTGAATGACAAGTCACTATGACCCTTATTATTATTTTTACAACCGGACATTCCTTAAAATGCTAATAGGAACATAAAAGGAAAAGTGTACCACTTAAATCCTTGCGGGATCTTTAAGAGCTGCTAAAAAGTCTGCCATCCAAATTTGTGAGTTGTTTAAGCCAACTGTTCATTGACTATTGGCAAATCCGCTTGGTGAGAACTGATTTTTTTGGAGACTGACCTCAATGACAGTAGATGTTTTTCTATCCGAGAGATACCTATTCTCTCCAGGTTTGACTAGAGCGATAGGCTCCGGAGATATAGTGTGAAGCTTGTCCCTCAAACGTCACCTGGGATTCTGGCAGGTTCTGCAGATGGGTCTGAGGTGGGGACTTCCGGAACCTGGCCGCACCTGAGTGTCACGTGCTGAGCTCTCTCTCCTGACTCCTCCAGCCAGAGGAGGACCTTACCCATCTGGAGGTGCTGGAGGCTCTGGAGGCCGAGTTACCCGGAGCCATGGAGAGCGGGCGCGTGACCAGTATCCGTTTTGAAAATATGAACGTCATCTGTGGGACTGCGGGGCGCCGGGACAGGTGAGCCTGTGGCGGATTCCGGGCCCTGGAGCGACCAGGAAGGGCCTGGCGGCGGAGAGCAGGGCGCGGGGCCCGGAGGGGAGGAGGTGAGGGGTGTGGCCTAGGGGGTGGGGGAGGGGCGACGCCGGAGCCAAGGAGCCGAGCGGGCGGGGCCGGGAAGGGAAGGGGAGAGGGGGCTGGGTCTGGACGCCCCGGATTTGGCCCTGGTTGGTGAAAGTGCCCGACGAACGCGCAGGGTGAGAACCGGGAAGGGGCGGAGCCGAGAGCAAGCGCAGGGCGGGGGCAGGGCCAGGTGAGATCAGAGAGCACGTGGGATCTGGAGTGAGGAAATGGACTTTGAGTGACCCAGGTGGTGACCTGGAGGGATGCAACCGAGGTGTGGGGTCGGAGCCTGCAAGGCAGCTCTGAGGGGCGGGGCCTGGACCGAGCACCTTGAAGGTGTGGGGCGAGGAGTGACCCGGTGGGCAAGGGGCCTGGAGTGTCGAGTTGGGGGCGGGACCGGGAGAAACCTCTATCAGGGGACAGGCCTGAGACTCACTGAGGTGGCGGGACTGGACAAAGAAAGGGGCGGGCCCCGGAGCAGCGGTTCGAAAAGACGGAGCCTCGACAGACCACGATCAGGGGACAGGTCAGGCTGAGAGAAGATGGGACCTAGAACGACCTATGCGAGGGGTCGAAATCCGGTTGACCTCGGCGAGAGATCGGGGCTGCAGAGGTTTTAGAGCGCCGGGCTGAGCAACCCGAGCGGGTAAACGAGCCAGGCAGGGGCCCGTCAACAATCAAAGGCGAGGCTGGGACCACCAGCGATTCCCTTCGGTCTCCGCCCCGTCCCTGTCTTCTCGGCGCCACCCCCTCGCAGGTGGCTCATCACGGTCACGGACTTCCAGACTCGTTCGCGTCTGCTGCGCTGCGGCCTCCGCCTGCGCGGGTTCGAGCACCCGCTGGTGCGCCACGACGAGCTGCTGCTGGCCGACTACCGCCTGCACCTGCGCCGCTCCCTCGTCCGACGGCGCATGCTCGAGGCGCTGGGGGCGGAGCCGACCGAGGAAGACTAAGGCTCGGGGCGCGGGCCCTGGCTGCGCTGGCACACCGCCCGGTCGGCCCGGGCTACCCACCCGGAGCCCCCGAGGGAAGGGGGCGTTGCCTCCCCAGGAAGGAGGCGGGGCCGGCTCGAGGGGGTGGATACTGTGAGTTTAATTATAAAGAATGACCTGGTACAAAAGCCATTTCTCTCTGCAAAATCTTGGTGGGGAGTCAGGGGGAGGGAGGTGATGGGAGGTAGGGATGAACCCCCGTAATATAATCCCGCCTCCCGCATCTTCCCCCAGTCCCTGCCAACAGACGCCTGGGTCCCAGTCTCTTGAGGGATGAACTGGGGCTCGCGAGAGGGAAGACCCCGCGCCGGGGACTTTCAACCCATGCGGATCCCTGTCTCAGCGAGAACCACACGTCCTCACCCGCCCCCCTCCTCTCTTCTCCTCCCACCCCCCTTGGAAGACAATTCTCGGGCTTTTATTTCAGGGTTTGTTTTTTTTTTCTGTTTTTTGGTGTGTGTGTGTGTGTGTGTGTGTGTGTGTGTGTGTGTGTGTGTATGTTCTAGGGTTGTTGGTTTGTTGGTTTTTTTTTTTTTGTATTTTCTTTTGTTATTGTACCTCTTTTTGCTTTATCCTCTCCACCCCGCGCTGCCCCCATCCAGTCCCTTCCCCCCCACCCCGACCTCTCCTCCCCCCCTCCCCACCCCCTACACCCTCCCCAACCCCGCGGCACCCATCCAGAATGAACAAGCCCTTGATAGACGGGCGCCGCGCAGGCCCCCTGCGGACGGGGGGCATCCGACAAGGGGGAGGGGGCGGGTAGGGGCCCAGCGCGACCTCTGCCCCCCTCCTTGCCATCCCTCCCCCCTCCCACGACCCTCCCACAAGGTTCCCCGCAGATCCCTGACGTGGTGAGGGGAGAGGGCTGCAAGCACCCTCCCCCCATGGACGGAGCGCCCCCCCCCGGGGGGTAGGGGGCAGCAGAGGGGGAATGGGCTTGGGGAAAGGAGGGGGAGCTCCCTTCTTTGGCAGCTGAACATGGGGGGGACCTGAGGGCGATGCCCTCCCCCCTTTACCGACAGTAGGAGAGGGGGCTTCCCAGGGGAAGGGGTGGCTTAAAGTTCCCAAGCCCCAGGAATAAAGGGAGTGGGGGGAGGGAGGGAGCGTGCAGGAACAGCCATGCTGGAGGAAGAAGGAGCTTCTGGGAGAGAAGGAAAGGTTAGGAGGAGAGGGGGGATCTTCATGCAAAATGGATGGAGAGATGGCCCAGGGAGAACTAGAAAGAGCGAGATGAGAGAGGATGTGCAAGAAGTCACAGACCGGAGCAGAGAGAAGAGGAGGAATGGAGCCCATGGTGAGCAACAAGGGGGCTTGCCTAGGGTCTTCTCTGGCCAGGAGAAGGGGGTGTCGAGAGGGAAGAAAGTAGGCAGGGTACGAAGTCTGCAAGAGCTGTTCCTCACAGGAACCCAAAGTAAGGACGCCGGGCAAAGAGAGTGCAGCCCGAGTGTGTGGACGGAGACATGTGTGCGAGAGGAGAGAGAAGGTAGGGTTCCCCCAGGGAGATGGACAAAGTGACCCCGGAGCTGGCGCGGACAAGTAGACATTCAAGAATGAGTGTGCAGCAAAGCCACGTGCAGGAACATTGTCAGAGGAAGGGCCTGGCTTCGCGAGAGCGATGGGAGCGCTGCGGAGGCTGCGTGTGCAAGGGTGAGGGTGTGAGAAGGTGCACAGAAGAGAATGAAGCAGGACAGAGATCTGGAAAGGAAGGGTCCAAGGCGATGAGGAAGGGAATGAGCATCTGAGAGAGAAGCAGTTCCTGGGGGAGGAGGGAGACAGGTGTATGAGATTCGCCACAGAAGCTACAAGGTGAGAAGGGGGCCAGGGAGGCACGGGGGAGTGTCACTGTGGCAGGGACGGGAGGGGGGCGGTCGAGCAGAAACGTGGGGGTTCAAGAAGGGGCTAATGCTTAAAGAGAATGGATGGCAGCGCACCGGGAAAGGCGCACGGGATAGCAAGTGTGCAAGAACTGAACAAAGACAGGTATGTTCCAGAGAATAAGTATGCGTGCACAGAGTGTGGGAGCGGGTGGGGGAAGGGGTGTCCCAAGTGTGTCTGCAGCAAGGGTTTAGAGATTTTCAGAAGTGAGGTGTGCACGGGAGGGTACCAAGGGCGAGACTCTGAGAGAGGAGGGGTATGGAATGTGGGAGAAGAAATGGAATGTGGGCTAGGGAAAACGCAGGGGTGTTGAGCGCTGAGAGGGCCTCGCGAGCCAGAAGCGAAGGCGGAGTGTGCAAGACAGTGAGAGGGCGAATTTGTGCAAAATTGTAGCCTGGGGAGAGGAGAGAGGCAAGCAGGCGTGCAAAGGGGCGTGCAAGAGGCCGGGGGGGGGGCTGCTGTGTGTGCTGGGGAGAGGGGAGGGTGGGGAGAGCCCAGGGGCCTGGAGAGGGGGGGAAGGGTTGTTAGAGGAGCGGCAGGTGGTGGAATCTGAGGGCACCCCCTTCCCCTGCGGCCGGGGACAAACCCCATCCAATCAGGCTCAGGGCTGACCCTCTATGGCTCTGTCTGTTCCCCCTCCCCGGAACCAACCCTTCCCTCCTTCTCCATCCCCCTCTGCGATTTCCTCCATCACCACCCCCCCTCCCCCCCCCTCCCTGCTTCACACACAGTCTTGTGTCAGCTGCCCCCTCCTGTGAGGTGCAAATGTCTGGCCGGGGATCTGGCCACCTGGTGACCTCCGGCCTTGGGAGACGAGGGCAGGGCGCAGTTCTAGCAGAGTTCCTGGCCCAGGGGGAGAGAATGACGGTCAGGGGTCAGAGGCCAAGAGGCCGGTAGGCTCAAGGGTTCTGTGGACGGGCTGGTCCGTCCAGGCCAGCCATCACCTCTCCAGGAAAAATTTGAGAGCCCGGTCGATGTTCATGCGGTGGCCCACCCTGGTCACACCCAGATCGACGTAATCCTCCTTGGTCAAGGCGGGCAGATGGGAGCCATCGATCTCGTGGTCCAGGAACTGCGCTCGGTGCTCAGCCAAGCCCAGCCACTCGAGCCAGTCAGCCACGTCGAACTTGGTCCAGAACCCCAGAGGTTTAGCGCCGAAGGGCTTGTCCGGGGGCAGCGAAAGCAGGCGGGTTGGTGAGAGGGAGCGGGAGGCCCCTGACAAGGCTCCACCCAGCCCGCCGGACATCCCGGGGTGCGGTGGCACAAAGACAGGGGCGAAAGGGTCAGCGGAGCCTCCTGCCCCTCCGGTTGGGGAGCCACGGATGTCAAAGAGGCCCGGGTACAAGGGTCCAGAAGGCAGGATGGGCAGGGACGAGGGCCTGGGCGCAGGGCTGACCTTGTGCTCCGAGGCGGGCAGCAGTGAGGGGCTGGGAGCCCGGCGGAGCAGAGGCGGCCGCATCTCGAACTCCACGCCCTGGAGGTGGCGGGTGGACGTGGAGGAGGCTGAGGGCGACGCGGCCCCCGGAGCTGCAGCGGCTGAAGGGGAGACCCCAGATCCCGTGGGGAGCGGCGGCAGAGGTGGTTTGGGCCAGTTCTGAAACAGGCTGCTGACGGGTTTGGAGAGGAGCGGGGGCTGGGAGTCTTCCGAGAGTCTGGAATGTGACAAAGGGGCAGGGGCGGAGGAAGGGGGTTCGGAGGGCAGGCAGCGGTGGGGTGAGAAAGAGGCAGAGGTCAAGACACAGGGGAGAGGAGAAGAGACCCCGGAGGCAGGGTAGAGAGATCGAGAAGAGAGATGGGAAGAGATCGGAGGAGTGAGGAGGCAAGACAGGTAGCAGGACACAAATGAAGGGAGAGAAGAACAAGAGGTCAGGGAGAGGGTGACAGTCAAGAGAGATGAAAGAAAAAGAGACATTAAGTGATAATAATAATAATCGCCACCACTTACTGATGCTCACGTGTGCCAGGCATTGTTCTAAGTGCTTTACATATCGCACCTCAGTTTATTCCCCAGGACAACCCTGATGCAGGTTACTATTATTATCAACAGCACAGAGAGGTTAAATAACTTGCCTAAGGACACACAGCCAGGAAGTGGCAGAGCCCAGTTATATGGCACCAAAGTCTGAGCTCTTAACCACTACTCTATACTGCCTTTTGGGGTATGGCCAGTCACAGCAGAGTGGAAGACAGGGAGACGGTGAGAGGGAACGAAAAGAAGGTGAGCGTTCAGGGGAGAGAGATGGAAGGGGACAGGGGACAGAGAAAGGGGAGGGAGAGATGAGGAGAGGGAGATGAAAGAGAGAAGAAACAAGGGGAGGAAAAGGTTCCCCTCATCCCTTTCACTCCCTTTGGGGACAGTCCTGCCTCAGGGCCTTTGAACTGGCCTAGCTCACTTCCTCCCCCGCCCCCACCCCAGGTAGCCACGTGATCTGCTCCCTCCTCTTCTCCAGTTTCTGTTCTTCTAGCTGCTGATTTGAGAGGCCTTCTCTAACCATCCCCCATCCCCTGCCTCGTGAAACAAGTTCTGCGAGGGCAAGGCTTCACCTGTCTTGTCCACTATGGGGTCCCTGTCACCCAGAACGGCACCCAGCACATAGTAGGTGATATATCACTGATGCATCTGTCGACTAAAGAGAGCGTCCTCTCCTCTACCCGGAATCCTTAAAAATAATCAACAGATTGCCTTGAGATCTCAGAGGCCTGATAAAACCACATTCAAATATCACCAAAAGGGTGTCGGACCCTCAAGAGGTAGAGTGAGCTCTGCAGATGGACAAGGGCAAGGGTCAGATTAAGAACCCTCTCCTCTGGGGCGCCTGGGTGGCTTAGTCGGTTAAGCGTCCGACTTTCGCTTAGGTCATGATCTCGCGGTTCGTGGGTTCGAGCCCCGCGTCGGGCTCTGTGCTGACTGACAGCTCAGAGCCTGGAGTCTGTTTCAGAGTCTATGTCTCCCTCTCTCTCTGACCTTCCCCTGCTCACGCTGTCTCTCTCTCTCTCTCCCTCCTAGAAATAAAGAAAAATATTAAAAAAAAAAAAAAAAAGAACCCTTTCCTCACATTCTCCATGTGCCCAAGTCAGGAATGTGACTCTTCTTTCCCTAAGACTAGAAGGTCTTGAATGAGCTCGAACTTCGTGGTGATCCTAGCTAAGCTAGCTGCTTGGGGAAAATTCCGCACGATCCGCATTCATCTGTCCATCTACACGTGCTGGGCTCTGGTGAGCAGCCCCTCCCCCCCCCATCTGGTGTTCTAACAACGGCCCACACGTAATCGTCTCAAAAACCCTTTTAGGTGGGGGTATGCTGCTGTTCCCCTTCTACAGAGGGGTGGATTCCTTTGCCTAAGGTCACCCAGCAAGAAGTCCAGGGCTGAGGTCAAAGCCCCAAAAGCCTGGCTCTAGGACCACACTCCCAACTCGCTTCCCCCTAAAAGCATCTTATCTTGAGCCACACAGGGTTCGAGGGACTCGGAGATTTCAGGCACTGTCAGAACTGACAACCCACCAAGGAAGCGAGACGTCGGCAAGTCGGGCTCCAGTCTCTTTTGTTAATAACTTTTTTTGTTCATCATGGGATGTGGGTTGCCATGGTGATGGGAAGAGACCACAAAAGCTACTGAGATAAAGTATCTGTGAAGGCATGCTTCTCTGAGGATAGACTTCTGCAAGCCAGCCTGGCTTCTGTGTTCTCTCTGCCACCGGGGACCCTCAAAGGACACAGCTATGGGGGAAGGCAGGCCCTGCCGCCCACAGCATTGGCCCCTCTGGCCTCTGTCACCAACCACCGGCCCCACCCCCGCTCACCTCTGCCTCTGCAGGGAAGAGGTCCTCTCAGGGACGTAGCTGGGTCCCCCGTGGTGGCTGTCCCCGCTTCCCCCGCTGCCTCCCCGGGCCCAGGGCAGAGCGCCACCGGCTGCCGAGGAGCCCCCAAATTGCTGAAGCTTGGAGCTGAGTTCACTGATGATGCTGGCTTTTACTGTGGCCAAGGCCGAGGCCTGAGGCTGGGCCAAGGGCCCGGGCAGGGGTGGTGGCGGTGGGCCCGGGCCCTCCTCCCAGGGCAGCAGCTTCCGAGGCAGAGAGGAGGCCGATGGCAAGGGCACTGGTGGGCCTTCTGGCTCTATAGCCACTGGACCCCCGGCCATACCCGCCGTCGAGGGTCCTGTGCAACCGCTCAGGGCCAGCAGCCCATCCGTTCCAGCCCCCGACACGGAGACAGTGGGGCTGGTGGGAGTGACCGGGTCCCGGAGTCCCCCACTAGGGCCGGGCCGCAGGCCTCCACTGGTCCCCAGAGCCCGGCCCCGGAGCTTGGAAGGAGTCATGAGCTGCGGGGGGTACGGTGGCCCGGGAGCACCACTCCCCCCGAAGGCCTGGCCGTCCAGGTAGGCCACATACGTGTCCAGGAGCTCCGGCCCACTGGCCACACCGGCCCCGCCGCCGCCGCCGCCGCCGCCCCCGGCGCTGCCACCGCCTTCGGCAGAAAGGCTGCTCAGCGTGGACGCGCTGCTGATGGTCTCCAGAGGGTGGTCACTGCTGCTCCGACTGTCCACCTCCTCGATGCCAGAATCTGTGCCGGGCGGCGGGTCGGGGCCAGGCTGTGGGGCGGGGGGAGCAGGGGCGGCCGGGGCCGGTGGGCCTGGCGGAGGGGGGTCCCCGGGAGCCACGGGGGCCCCCTGGGTCAGCGTGGCCACCTCACTGTCATAGGAAGTCAGGCTGGACGCCGTGGAGTCCAGGGTGGGAGGCGCCGCGGCAACGGCGGGCGGTGGCGCGGGGGGCAACGGGGTGGTCGGGGTGGGGGGGTCCGGCAGCGGGTGGGGGGGCCCCGGTGTGAGGGGCGACTCTGGCTTCTCGAAGCTGTTGGAGAACTCCAGAGGCGGGGGCAGCGGTTCCACAAACAGGAATTCGCCGTCTTCCACATCCACCGAGGGAGCGGGGGGCGGCAAGACCAGCAGGGGGAGCCCGTTCTCCTCGCCGCCCCGCGGGGAGGTCGGCGAGGGGGGCGCGGACCGGCGCGGGCTGGGAGGCGGAACCCCCGGCCCGTCCTCCGAGGGGGGCCCCCTTCCGCCCGCGCCGCTGGCTCTGGGCTGGCAGTTCTCGAGGAACCGCACGTGGAGGGGCAGCCGTTCCGGCTCCTCGGGGGCCCCCGACCTCCACGCCTTGCTCACCCCGGGGTGGGGGGTGGGGGGCTCCGGCCCCAGCTGCAGGAGGAGCGGCCCGACCCCGGGAGCTGTGGGGGGCAAGCGGTGCAGCAAGGAGCGTCGGGCAGCTGGAGGGCTGGCCGGAAGGGACTTCTCCTGGCTGCCCAGCCCTGCCCGGTACCCCAGCTCCCGGCGGGCGGGGTCCGGTGGTGAGGCCCCCCAGAGACGCAGCACGGGCTCGTGGTGGGCGTGGGGCGAATGGTGGTGCGGGGTGGGCGGCGGGGCCTCGTAGCGGGGCGATGGGGGCCTTGGAGGGGGCTGGGGGGGCGCCCCGCCCTCCGAGGACTCCTTCAGCGCCCGCTCCCGGGCGGCCAGGGCCAGCCCGAGCGGGGAGGCTGGGTCGAGGGCCTTGCCGGTCAGCGGGTGAACCAGGGGGCGGGGCGGCAGGAAGCTGGTGAAGGCGCTGCTGCCCCCGCTGCCCCCGTAGGCTCGGCCCGCGGCCCCGTAGCCTCCGTAGCCGCCGCCGCTCCCCGCGCCCGCGGACTCCAGCCGGAGGTAAGGCTCGGCGGAGAACATGCCTTCATCGATGGACTTGGAGTGGCGCAGCCGGGGGCCGGGGGGCGCCCCGGGGCCCAGCCCGCCGTCGCCGCCGTCCTCGTCCCCCGCGTCAGTGGAGAGGAAGAGCGTGGACCGCCGGCGGGCTTCGTTCTGCCAACCGCCTTCCCTGCGAGCCGCGCCCACCAGGGCCGCTCCGAACTGGCTGGTGAAGTCGAGGGTGGCCGGGCCGCTGGGCGAGGTGGGGGTGGGCACCGGCGAGGGCGACGGCGGCACCGGCGACATGGCCGGGGCGGGGCTTGGCGCGGAGGAGCCGCCGCCGCCGCCGCCGCCGCCGCCGCCGCTCCCGGCCTCGGGCTGGGTCGGGGGCTCCGCCTCGGTGCTGCTGCCCTGGCTGCTTCGGCCGCTGCTACTGGTGGACGGAGCCTTGATGATGATGGTGGGGATGGGGATGGAATTCTTCTCCGAGGGCGCGGCCGCGGCCGGCGGCGGCTGCGGGGACGCCGGCGACGTCGGCGAGGGGGCGGGAGGGAGGCCGCCGCCCTTCTGGGGCTCGCCTTCGACTTTGGTCTGCTTGACCAGGGGCCCCTTGCGCCCGCGGCCCGAGCGGGCTGGCACGTACATGGCCGCGCTGGCCGCCCGGGGGGGCAGCTGGAAGTAGCGCAGGGCCGGGGCCTGCGAGGAGCCGATGCCTCCGCCCCCGCTGCCGTGGTGCGACGGGGACGGGGCCCCCGGGGTGGGGCTGGGCCCGCCGCCCCGCCAGCCGCGCAGGCTGGGCTGGGGCCCCAGGGCCAGTCGGGGCGGGGGGTCGTCGGGAGAGCCGCCCGTCTCCATCTCCGGGGGATGTGGGGGGTGGGCGTGGTGGTGGTGAGGCTGGGGGGGCGGGGCGTGATGGTGGTGGTGGTGGGGCGGGTGGTGGTGGGCAGGGGGCAGGGGCCCGCTGTGGTACAGGCTCTTCTCACGGCCTCCTACGCGCGTGTCGGGAGGGGAGGGCCCATCAAAGGATGCAGGGGAAGAGGAGGGGAGGGGGCCACCCGAACTGGGGTTGAAGGGCCCTCCTCTGGGGGATGGGGTGAGGCGGCCAGAGGAGGAGGGGGCCGGAGGTGTGCTGTAGGGGGGCTCCGGTGGGGACGTGGTGGGCGGCGGAGGGATGTCCTCCGAGCCAGGCACAGACAGGCTGCGGCTGAATTTCATGGCTGGGGGTGCCAGGTAGGGTCTATCATCTTCTGCAGCCCCTGGGAAGATACAGTGGATCCAGGAGAGTGGTGGAGGGGTCTCCCTCCTCCCCTATCCCATAGGACTACAATAGTAATGAAACAATTAATAATAATAATAATAAATACAACGACACTCAGCAAGCATATGCTAAGAACCTCACACATGGATTAGTCCAGAGCTTCCCCAGGTGTGATAAATCCACTCGGCCAGCAACCAGCAGAGGGAGCGCGGGGAGGCAGAGCGAAATTCAGCTGAACTTCCTCCCCGTGCCAGGAGGGGGCGCCTTTCTCTAATTGGCACAAAGGTACATAATATGCTAGTGGTGGCTGGGGGTGAGCAAAAGTGGCTGGAGCGGGGGGTGGGGGTGGGTGGGGAAGAGATCCCATGTTCAAGCGTATCGGTGTAGATTTCTTTTCATGTATACGCAGAGATAAAATGGCAATTAGCACATCAAACCTGTGATTTCACAAACAGAACTACTTAGGGTGAAGCTAACGTTCACGAGAGAGCCGGTTTAGAGGTAAGCAGTGCTGGGGGGATTTACAGGTAAATCGAAATTAGGTAAATGATGAGATACAGATGCAAGACTCACACGGGTGGACTGTGGACACTGGAAGGAGGAGAAAAGCTCGACCCAATTAGCAAAAGGACTGAGTGATGGGAAAAGTAAAGTCTTCTGCCTACTTATCACAGTCAGGGCTCAGGCTGTGACCGTGTTCTCCCCTCTGACTACTCTCTCCCCTGGTGTGATCTCAAGCTGCTGAGTCCTGCATCATTCACTCTGTCTCTGCGGAAGACTCCTGTGTCTGCCCTGGGGCTCAGTCCTCTCCCCCGAGCTCCAGGCTCCTGTAACTAACTGCCACATCCACTTGGATGTCCCACTGGCATCTGACACTTAGCAGGCCTCCAAGTGTACTCCCGATCTCCTCTGACCCCATAGTCTCCCCCATCAGAGCAAATGGTGGCTCACTCCTACCTGGGACCTTTGTCCCATTACCTGGAATGCCTTACTGCCATATACCCACATGGCTCTCCCCTTCATTTCCATGTTTTAAAGATTTTTTTAATGTTTATCTATTTTAGGGGGGAGAGCACATGGGGGCCAGATAGAGGAGGACTGAGGATCTGAAGCAGGCTCCACATGGTCAGCACAGAGCCTGATGCGGGGCTCGAACTCACGAACCGTGAGATCATGACCTGAGCTGAAGTCAGATGCTCAACTGACTGAGCCACCCAGGCGCCCCTCATTTCCATGTTTTAGCTCAAACCTGCCTCCCAGAACTCCTGATCTGTCTTATTCTACGTGCCCCACCCCCACCACATACACAAACAGAACTTAACACTGTCAACATACTATGTAATTGTCTTGTTTCTTAACCTTATAATCTACTGTCTGCCTTCTTCCTCTGATGGAAGGAAAACTCCATGAGGGCAGGACCTTTTGGTCCGTTTTGTTCATTGCCATATATCCCCAGCAGTCTAGGACATATGGTAGGTGGTCAATAAACATTTGGAGGATGGATGGATGGATGGATGGATGGATGGACGGATGGATGGAGGAAGTCAGATATAAGAGAGAAGAAACCAGTCTGTGTCTGTGGTGGGAGCTTCGACTCACTGCATCCAGGCAGGAACAATAACGTGCCCATTTTCTAGATGCAGAACCCAAGGCCCAGAGAGGTGAAGCTACCTGCCCCAGATCACACAGCTAGGATGGACAAAAGCCAGGATTCAAATGCAGATTTGCCCAAACAACAAAACCTGAGCTCTCTGCCATTTCAAAGCCCCATCCTTTTCTCCCATAGAGTATCACCCTCCCAAGCCTCCCCCTCCCCCTCCCGGCTAGCACCCATTACACCCACGCTTCGGGTGACATACCGATAGATTTTTGCCGGAGCATAAGCCCAGGTCCTGGAGGCAGGTAAGAAGGACGTTCATAGCTTGGCTGGGAGCGGTGGTGCGGATCGAAGCTTGACTTTGGGGCGGCAGTCGGGGAGGAAAGACAACAGAGAAAGATCAGTCTGCGCATGAGGACTCACGGCTTCACCACACAGCTAGCCCCCATGCCTTCTCCAAGCCTCTGCGGGGGGGGTGAGAGGCATGGAGGGGGCAAAAGAGAATTCTGGCAAAGGGAAGGGTTTCTGAGTTGGGGCAGTGCGGAGAAAGAAAGGAAAAGAAAGCAGATTCTCAGTCCACCCTGTTTACTCTGTTTCTCGTACCAATCACGAATCGGGGTCTTTTCTCCATTCCTGCTGCCAACCCCCTCCCCCAAGTCCAAGTCCCGGCCGCTCCTTGACTAAAAGCGCTGCAGTAGCCTCTTCCTTTGTCACCCTGCTGCCACCCATGTCCCACCACCTCGTTCTGGTCTGCTTTCCACGCAAGACGCAGAGAGATCTTTCAAAAAGAAATCCACGTCATGTCATTGCCCTTAAAATCCTCCGGCAGCCCCTCTGCATCAGTCAGGAGGGGGTCGGAATTCCCCGCTCTGGTCTACAAGACTCAGTGGTAGGCACTGCTGGTGCGCGCCCAGATCCTCCCCCCCCCCCCACCGCTGGGATGCCATGACCATCCCCATCCCCAGCTGCCCCGTCTCTCTCCGCTGCCCCTTGCTCTGAAATCTCACCCTCCTCCAAAGGAGCTGACAAGCCCAAGTAGCTACGTCCCCCTACTGCTGGGAGCAGCCTGCGGCCAAGGGCTGTCTGACACGGAGGTCCAAGGCACGACTGACTCCACTGTGCGACGCACGCTCCAACGCTCTCGCAGGGATCGGGCCCAAGGGGACTCCAGCGGGGACCGGGTTTGCTGACCTCCACAGCCCATCGTGTCTCCCTCACTCCCTTGCAGTTTTCCCCCTTAGGATGCTGGGGGTGCGGGAATCCCGAGCTCAGGCTTCGACTGTAGGAGACCCAGGTACCCAGGACACTCTGGCCCGACCTTGCATCTCCTGCCTCTGCTCCCACCATGGCCACGTGGCCTGCTCCTCCCAAAGTCCATCCCCGCTTGGCACACTTGCAAGTCCTGGGTTTTTCTCTCCGCAACGGTTTCCTCCCCATTGCCACACGTTCCTTTCCATCTTTATATCCTCCGTTCAAGTGTCCCTACCCAGTCCCTGTCCACTGAGCTTTCCTGTCCTGTTGTCCTTCTGGCATTTATCCCCGTCTGAAAGGATTTGTTTACTTGCTTACTTTCCGTCCCCCCCCCACCCCCCACCGCCTAGCTAGAATGTCAGCTCCCATAAGGCACCACAGGTACAGAATCTAGGGCCCAGGATACAATCAGGGAAAATATTTCAATTTCCTTTAAAACCCGAGGGGGAGAAAAATGAATAGAATCCAGCCTGGATGGTAATATTCATCTCAGCACCAAGACAACCATAAAATACAGATTTTCAAAGTTTTTTGCCCCTGGGGGGGGGCGGGGGAAGGAGCTTATGAAGGCAAAAATGCCACAGCCCCACGGAAGTCCTAGCACAGCCTGTCTGAGGGGTCCCCAGTCCCCAAACAGGATCTGAGGTTCCACAAGGCTGTGTCAAACGAACAGTAACTCAAGGAGAATGGGCCACCATCAAGCACGGGCTCCCTTCTTGCGGCCGGGTGACCCCATGTCTCTCGTCTCTGTCTTTGAGACCAGAAGTGCGGAGAAAGGAAACCCTTTTCAGATGAAGTCCCTACAGTCACCTCCCTTCACACTCCTTCCAGCCCCCTTCCTCTAAGTACTCCCCCCTACCTCTGAATTTCCTGTGTTTCTCACTTCAGAGCCTCAGCATATGCTGTTCCCTCTGCCGGAAACATCCTTCCCCCCTGCTCTGCTTGGGGAAACTTGTCATTATAGTCCCCCCCCCCATCTGGCCTCTCCCTTCCTCTAAACCTACCCTGCCCATTACAGTAGCCGCCATCCTTTTGTATGTAAATTTTAATTAATTAAAATAACTTATAATTAACCATTCCTTTCCTCCACTCATGCTGGTCACATTTCAAACGTTCCATCGTCACCATGGCTGGCGGCCGCCATACTGGACAGCGCAGAAGTAGGACAGTTCCTTCAACGCAGAAAGTTCTAGCAGACAGGACAGCCACTGCTCTAGATCTTCATGGGGTGCACCTGAGCTGCCCTCTCACTGTGCTCACTGGGTGAGCGGGGGTGTCGAGGGGTGGGAGGGGAGGTCAGTCAGGTTGTAGAGAGTGATAATGGACAGGATCTATTAGTTTCAGACGTCTCCTCTCTGGAGAGGTTTCCTTTTGTTATTCTGCACCCACTTACCCCAGTGTAGAATTATTATAATTATTTGCTTTTTTGTTTATTGTCTGTCTCCCTGGGCACAGAGCCTACCCGATCCCCATTCTACTCTTCTTCTTTGGTAAGAAAACCCCAGGGGCGCCTGGGTGGCTCAGTCAGTTAAGCATCCAACTTTGGCTCGAGTCATGATCTCACAGTTCGTGGGTTTGAGCCCCACGTTGGGTTCTGTGCTGACAGCTCAGAGCCTGGAGGCTGCTTCAGATTCTGTCTGCCTTTCTCTCTGCCCCACCCCCCACTTGCGCTTTGTCTCTCTCAAAAATAAATGAAACATTACAAAACTTTTTAAAAATCTCCTTTAGCACTTATTGAGACTACATTTCCCAGGCTCCCTCGCAGCTGAGGGTGGCCACAGAACTAAGGCCTGCTCGGACACATGAGTGGAAATGTTGTGTGTTTCTTTGGGGAGGTCTCTTCAGAGGTAACCCCAGAAGCAGCAATGTGCTCTCCTCTGCCTTCCTGCCTTTCCGTTCTTCCTCGTTCCTGCCTTCTGGAATGCTGGTGCCACAGCTAGCCCTGAAGCCATCTCGGACTGTGAGGTGCCCTAATGGTTGGCAAGAAGGCTAGGCTGGTGGAGCAGAAAGTGAGAAGGATCCTGGGTCTTCATGACCATGGCGGCTGTCCTACCTGCCTGGGACTCCCTACTCCAGACTTTGTTAATGTCACAGAGATATGACCTGTCAGCCACTGCTATTTGGAGGTTTCTCTTACACACAGCCGAACCCAGTTCTGCGAAATCCAACCCCTGCCCCCAAATGTAAATTCTCTAACACGAGTAGCTCGGAGTGGCTTCCTCCTGCATCCCCAGGGCCATGCAGTGGGTCCAGCACATACCAAGTGCTCAGTAAATATGTGCAAAATGATAAGATGGTGGGGGTGGGGGTAGGAGGAAGCGCCCAGTCAGAAAGGATGCGGGGACCACTGGGGGCAGAAGCAGTTCTGGAGAGGACACTGAATAGAGTCTGGGCTGGGGAGGGCGAGCAAGGGGTAAGGGGGAGGTGAGGGAAGCATCCGGCAGGAAGCACGGGAGTGGGGAGGGGTGGGGGGCAGAGTGACAAGAGAGGGTTCACAATGACAGACAGGGGAGGGGTGCCTTTGACTGAAGAGAGTGCAGGGTGAAGGGAGAGGCGCCAGATTGGCACACAGACAGAAGATACTTGTAAGTGGAAGAGGAGGGATTAGCTTGACATAAAAGGGGTCAGAGTGGCACAGGAGACGGCCGACGGACGGAGAAATCATCATAGGGTCTGAGGAGGCGTGTGGACTGACTGACTGAGGGCCACACTGACTCAAGGTGGGACAGGCTGACCTCCAACGTGGAACGCGGAGCGTCCCCTCCCGTGCAGAGGGGGCAGCCAATCAGAGCGCCCGAGTGCGCGTGACGTCACCGGCTGCGGGCTGACTCCTCCCCAGAGAGTTCGCCCGAGGTCCAGCCTCCTCCTCTGTCACCTGGTGGGTGGTGGGTCTGGTGCCTCAAGGGCAGAGTGTGTGACCTGCTGTGCCCAGGCTGGAGGCTGAAGATGGGCTAAGAAACGCGTGCGCCAGGGAGACAGTCCCTGAAAGGGGTGAGGGGGGAGAGCGTGGAGAGGGAGACAGAGATACAGAGACAGGCAAAGGCGGAGAGATGGGGAGAAAGAGGCAGATAGGGATTCAGAGCTGTGGCTGGGGAGGCGGGAGGGACAATGAGACAACGATGGCAAGAAAGAGTGCCCCAACAAAGCAGGAAGAGAGGCAGTTCTGAGGGGCCCTGAGACGGGGAGGGTCAGGCATGCCCCAGGAGGGAGAGAGAATGCGGCCAAAAGGAACGGTCAAAATAATCAGGGAAAAGCTGAGTCCAGAAAAAGGCTGAAGCTGGCACCCAGACAGAGACCGGGCAGAAGGGAGGGCAGTAGCAGGGTGGGGGGTAAGCTATCCCTTGGGGTCAGTGAGAGAGCCAAAGCCTCACAGAGGGAAGGACGGATGGACAGACAGCAGAACCCTAGGAGGAGACAGCCCAAGAGGCACCTTGACCTACGGTGGATCTGCCTGGGGTCTGCATCCCACCGTTGGCATCGGCAGGTCCCTCAGTACCACCGTCCCCTCCCCCTTAGGTTTTATCCAGAGGAGTGCCCTTCAGGGAGGGCTGACGTCTCCCAGTTCTTAAGTTTTCAAACAGTGGCATCTTGTACACTATTTTGCTCTTATTTACTGTCATGCAGGCCCAATAGAAGAGGCCTCGGAGCAATACAGGGTCCCCATATTGCCTTGCTTACCCCTCGGCCTAGTGCAAAGGGCTCCAAGCGACTCAGTGAGGAGGGGAGAGAAGCTAGAACGGATGGAAGAAGAGAAGCAGAAGAGAAACGGAAGAAAACAAGACCACACACTGAGAGAGGCCATGGAGACACAGAAGCCGCAGGAAGGGGCCCCTGCACTGACTTAAAGCATAAGAAAAGTTAGGATGGCTGGTGGGAGGGGGGGTGAGAAACAGAGATGGGGGAGAAGAGAGTCCCCGACATGAGAAGCAGGGCTTTGGGAAGACCCTAGAAGGGAGAGGAGGAAAAGGGAAGTCCAACAGGGAAAATGACCACTGGCCTCTAGGATCCAGAGGGAAGGGTCATGCCACGCAAGGACCCAGATGCGTGCCTACGAGCCTCACTTCTAGGAGGTGGGGGCAGGTGGGCAGCTGGTGTTATTACTGGCCCGTGTCTGGGCCCATCTGGGCGTGTCTCTGGAGCTTAGGTGGTGAATTCAGTGAGGGCTGGGATCTTGTCTAACTGTAACTGTGCTTCACACAGTGAGGGGCGGGCTTGCTGGCTGCCTGGCACTTGGTGGATATTCCATGCGTTTGTTGAATAAATGAAAACAGGATTCGCCCCATTTATTGGAGACTCTGCACCTGATATGCGGTTGTAGGCTCTCTGGGGGCACATGCAAGGCTCACTGGTAAGTCGTCGTGGGGTCTTCAGTTTATATTATGGCCTAAGAGGGCTCTTCTGTTAAGAGCCTGCTGTGCCAGGAGCTGATCTCATTAAATTCTCTTATAAAGACCAGAAAGATTCGCTTTAGCCCCATTGTACAGAGCAGGAAACTGAGATGCAGAGAAACGAAGTAGTGTGGTTCAATAACACAGGAAGTCAGTGGAAGTCAGGATTTGAAAAGAGGTCTGCCTGGCCTTACTGCTCAGCACTTCTGAGTCTGTGCTGACCTTCAGGGGAGGTGGGCACAGAAGATGATCCTAACAGCCTCAGAGATTTCAAATTCCTTGAGAAACTCAAGACAGGGGAGAAGTAAGGGCCTACTGGATGCTTGGCTCTCTGCCACGCCCTGAGAAGCGGCCCAGGGCCCTCTGCCTCTCAATCTGAAAGAAATTCTAGGAGTCCACGCACAAAATCTGCACTTCATTTGGCGCTTGTCAAAGTGCTAGGTCTTCTAGAGTAGATGGTCTAACCCTTGGTGGGTCTGTGGACAGACTTCTGGGGACCCGTGTACTTGGACTGGGAAAAAAATTACATCTTTGGTTTCATGATCTTTCAACTAAGACGCATTTCCTCAGTGAGGGATGGAGGCAACAAACCAAGCTGGTCTTGGCCGGCCCTGTGACCGTATCCCCAATAGAAATCACAGAGATTTCCATATCCCATCACATGGTTGCAGATTTCTTGAAATAGTGTTTATGCCCCTCCTGACTTTTACGCTAGAGGAGTTAAGATCCATCACGAGGTCTTGCTGGCTAATGTGTTGACAAAAAAGCATCGATATTACTATATCACAAGCTTTGCTTTTTTTCTCTCTCTCTCTGTGTGTGTGTGCGTGTGTGTGTTTAAGTAAGCTCTAGGCCCAACATGGGGCTTGAACTCATGACCCTGAGATCAAGAATTGCACGCTTAACCGATTGAGCCAGCCAGGCACCCCACAAACTTTGCTTTCAAAAATATTTTGAGGGGTACCTGGCTGGCTCAGTCGGTTAAGCGTCCAGCTCTTGGTTTTGGCTCAGATCACAATCTCAGGGTTCATGAGTTCAAGCCCCGCATCGGGCTGTGTGCTGACAGTGTGGAGCCTGCTTGGGATCCTCTCTCTCTCTCTCTCTCTCTCTCTCCCCGTCCCTCCCTCTGCCTCCTTCCCCCACCTCAAAATAAATAAATAAACTCACAAAATATTTTGATAGCTCTATTATCAGTGTAATTGGCTTCTTTTGTTTTCTTATGTATTTTGTGTTTGTAAGCATTATTCTGAGGACCATAGTAGCCTGCTAAGGGGGGGTCCATGGTTCCCCAAAAGCCAAAGAATGGTTTTAGGGTAAATTGCGCCTTGGCCACTGAGTGGTGGGTGCAGCCTATGGGCAGAGAGGTTCAGAGGGCAGGGTCAGAGGGCAGGGCCTGAGCACAGAAGAAGGAAGCGCTGAGAGAGA
Source organism: Hyaena hyaena (assembly GCF_003009895.1). Classification (NCBI taxonomy): domain Eukaryota; kingdom Metazoa; phylum Chordata; class Mammalia; order Carnivora; family Hyaenidae; genus Hyaena; species Hyaena hyaena. Next base: position 629,473 of record NW_024080641.1, on the reverse strand, counting down.
GGAAGGGTGGTGTGCGAGCTCTAGCGGAGAGGCTGGAGGGTGGGAAGAGGCACCACCAGGGCTGGTGCGTCCCCATGAAGGGGCACAGCCCAGTGACAAGCCAGCCAGGGGAGGGACCAGCAGACCCACCAGAAGAGCCAGGACGGTGGATCCCCTTGCCTGTCTTGCCTGGATTGAAATACTGTCTCCCTCTCTGAGCCTCAGTCTCCCCCTCTGTAAATGGGCTGATAACCCACCCTAGGAATGAATGAGATAATCCATGTGAAATGCAGTGTCCAAAATATGATCCACACCCACAATGCTCTAAAGCAGAGTGGAGACAGAGATGATAATTAATATTTGAATAAATCCCACTTGTTGAGCAGCTATTATCGTGTGCTGGGCCTCTGCCAAGGACTGTCATTCAGGGCATCATTTTGCCTTCCCTGAGACTCTTGAAGTGGGACAGACATGGAGGGGAGAGTGTGTGAGGAGCAGGGCGTGAGGAAACAAGAAGCAGGATTTAGGAGGAGAATCAGGAAGAGGATGGGCAGGGAGGAAAGAAGCCCCCAGAGTGGGGAGAAAGGAGGGGACCCAGCAAGGGTGGCGGCCCTCCAGGATCGACATTAAACACAGCGGGGCCAGGGAGGGTTTGCGAGGAGCAGCACAGAGGCTTCGGGTTGGTGTGTCCACCCCCCAGCCTCCTGGCCGCTACGCTCCCATGCTCCCATCCCCCAGCCCAGGCAGCTTACCTCGGTGGCAAAGAAGCCTTTGGGCCGGTGTTTGCCCAGTGACGCAAGGCCAGCAGGTCCAGGACTCTCGCTTGCACTGATGGTCTGCTGAGCTGCCGCCAAAATTTCATCCAGTTTGTCTGAGGGGAGGCGGAAGAGGCACTGAAATGAAGCTTGCTTTGGCCTCATGCAGAGAAAGAGCTGCCAGAAGGCCAGACAACTTTCCGTATGAACTGGAGAAGGGCACCCCTGCCTCCATCCCCACGGGCAGTCTCTAGCCCAGAAGGGAGCACCCGGCGGTGGGAAGAGGTGAGGGCCGCAAAGAGGGGAGTCCTCCCAGGAGGGAAGGTGGAGGAGGGGGAGCAGAAGGAAGTGGGGGAGAGGCTTACGACAGTGGGCGCTCATACTTGATGGCTGGGGCAAGGTTGGGGCGTGAGGTGATCAGCTCAGCTCGGAGGTGGCCAAGGGGTGCACAGGCGGGAAGAGGGTTGGAGTGGCTCCCGCACCCCGGGGAGCGTGGGGCCAGGGGTCCTGGGCAGCCCAGGGAGCCGGGCTGGGCCATCTTACTGAGAGCCATCTGATACACGGTCCGCTTTTTCTCCATGCTGGGCACCGGCGGAGGCTGCTGCTCGTACTCTGTGGGCAAAGGATGCGGATGAAGTCCAGGGGCGCCCCCAGGGACGCGGCGGAGCGGGCTCGGCCAGTGGGCGTGGCCAGCGGGTGCTGCCAGCGGGCGTGCGCAAGCGCGAGTGGGGCAGTGAAGGGCCCGGGTCGGGGAAGGGCGAGTCCGCCGGCGGGATGGGGACGGGGAGGCCCCCCCGCCAGTCCTGTGCCCACTCACCACTCTTCTTCTTCCAGGGGGAGACTAGCCCGGGGGAGAGGCAGTAGAGGAGCCAAGAGTTAGGACTTCAGGGGGAGGCGAGGGGCCCCCTCTCTGGAACACCCTCCTCCCTCAGGGTAGGGGTGGTCGGCTGCCCGATCTGCCCCCTGTGAGGGGAAACGGGACCCCCCAGGTCCACTCGGCCCTGTCTGGGGAGGGGCTGGCCTTCCTTTCTGTTGGGGGAGGGAGGGGAAGCTGGTGGAGGAAGAGATAGAGAATGGGGGTGGCCGTGAGGTGGGGCAGGTGGAGAGAAGCCAGAAAGGAAATAGGGACCCGTAGGGAGGGACGTGCAGACCCAGAGAGAGACTCGACAGAGAAACAGATATCAGAGGACAGAGGAAAGTCGACTCTCAGACGCCCCTTCCCAGCGACACACACGCAGGCCAGAGAGAGTCTGACCCGTGGACTAGGGGACAGGTTGAGGACGAGGACCCCTTGTCACTAACAACACTAACAAACTCAAGGTCTGGTTCAGCCCCCTTCTGCCCCTCTCCCTCCCCAGCGCCTGGACCCAGCAGCCCTACAAGCTCACCCATCTCCTCCAGCTCCGAGGTCATGGACTTGGAACGAAGAGAGATGGCTGGGGGCGGGAGCCGCTTGGCCTGCTGGGGTGCTGGAAGGTGATGGTGGGCGTGAGGCATCAGTACCATGGACAGAAGGCCCCTGACTCCCTACTGCCACCGCCGCTACAGTTCTCCCAGATACCAGAGAATAGATGTCACCAGCATGCTGAGCCCTTCCTGCTTCGGTTTCCCCCCAGAAAGGTCACAAGCACGCAGCCTTGGGGAAGGGGAGGCCAGGGGATGGGACCATTAGGCCATTAGGGTTTCTGAGGATCTTAGTCTGGTGGCAGTGGGGTGCCCAGGTCTGGCCATGCAAATGAGAGGGAGAAGCACCTTTCTTATGGACGGCCTCATCCATGTCCGGTTGCCTGGTGACCATCACCACCTTGACCATCAGCGTGTTGCCCCCTTGGCGGATCATGTTCACCACCTGTCGGTGGCCGACCTTCACCACGTTCTGCCCATTCACCTGTGGCACAGATATCCCCCAACCACACAGAGGTGAGGGGAGGGATGCTTTTAGCTTCAGAGTCCCCAGCTGAGTGGCCTTCTGCTTTTCCTGCTCCGTAGCTTTGTTGATCATTCCTCCCTCCCTCCCTCCCGCTGACTCCCCTCACCACCCCTTTCCCTTACAAGGCCCCACTTCTTCCGGTAATTTTCCTGACCCCAGGGTTAAGGGGCTGGGCTCACCCAATTCACCTCTCTCCCTCCTTGTCCCCTCTTGCAGTGTGTGTGTGTTTGCGTGCGTGTGTGTTTGTGCACACACATGCATGCGTGTACACACTGGGGGCCAGCTCTGTTTTCTTTTGAGATGCTTCAGAGAGGCCTGAACCATTGGAGAAACCAGAGGCTGGCTGGGGGGTGGGTTGGGGGGCTGAAAGGCCTGGTGCAGAAAGAGAGTCTGCAATTGGGCAGTCAGATCCTAGTGTGGATCAGGAGGGGCCTGGGGATTCATTACCAGGGTTCCCGGTGGGGGCGGCGGGGAGGGCAGTATCTGTGGAGCGTGTGCTGAGGCTGGCACTTAGGAAGGCCCCTGGGGCTGGAGCCCAGGACTCACCTCGATGAGGAAGTCTCCCATCCGCAGTCCAGCTCGCCATGCCACGCCACCCTCGTCCACGGACTCCAGGTACTGCAGCGCCGGGAAGGCCGGGGTGGGGGTGAACTCCTCGATGGGGGTCTGCGCTGCAGATGGGGAGGAGCCGGCGGGGTCGGAGGGGAGGGGGTGGAGAGGCCGAGCAGGGGATGGGGCTCAGACCCAAGTCACAGAGGCCTCACCGTAGCTGAAGGACCGGCACCCTGGGGTGGGGCGGTGGGTGGGCTGGGGTCCCTTCCCCTGTCCATCCCCCTGGGTCAGAGAGCCCTTCCCCCATCTCCTCCCCGGCCGGCACTCACCCTTGGCCCCCCGGAGCACGAACCCAAACCCCTCACTGTCCTTCTTCTGCAGCAAGACTGTCTTCTCCTTAATGATGTAATCGCTGGCAAGGGGGTGGGGTAGGGGGGTGGGGGGGCGGAGAAGGGATTATGAGACACGGAGTCCGTGCTCCATCAGCAACCCGGTGACCTGAGCCCCTGCTCCAGAACCATTCATTCCCCCTCCTAGGATCTTCCTCACCCACTCCGCTACTGTTGCTGCTTGCAGCAGCCCTGACACGCCTCCCCCTCAGAGCCCGGGCTGCTGGCTCTCCCACTCAGTCTTTCCTCATTCATCCATCCGTGCCTCCATCCACCCATCCATTCAGCAAGCGGCTACCAAGCCCACTGCGTGCCGCCACATTGCGAGGGATGGGGAGGTAATCCGCCAGATTACCAGACAGCCTGCTTTGAGCTCCTGCTAGCCACTTCCTGTCAGTGACCTTGAGCCTAAGACTTTAACCTTTTGGGCGGGCCTCGGTTTCCTCATCTATAATGTGAGATAATAAGAAGCCGTACCAGACGAGGTCGCTTTGGGAGTTCAGTACCAAAATAGTATTGAGCACAGTGCTGGGCACATAGTAATATATGGTCAAGTTACTAGGTCCAGAGGACACATGTACTTCCATGACACCCCTCCCAACTCCTTGACTATATATATACTACAGTAATACCTCCCCAGGTACCCAAGCATATCTTATCAGTGCTTATTCAGCACGGTGCAATATGGTGGCCGTGAGATCTATGTGCCTATTTATATGCAAAGTAATTAAAAATTAAATTGAGAGGGACGCCTGTGTGGCTCAGTAGGTTAAGCATCTGACTCTTGATTTTGGCTCAAGTCATGATCTCATGGTCCATGAGATCAAACCCCATGTGAGGCTCTGCACTGACAGTGTAGAGCCTGCTTGGGATTCTCTCTCCCTCCCTGCCCCTGCTCCCGCTCGTGCACTCCCTCCCTCAAAATAAAGTAAAAACATTTAAACAAATTTTTTTAAAATATAAAAGTTAAATAGAGAAATTCAGTTCTTCAGTCTCACTAGCCACATTTCAAAGTGCCCAGTAGCCACATGTGGCCAGTGGTTACCATGCAGGACAGTGCAGATACAGAACATTACTATCACTGCAGAGAATTCTAGTGAACAGCAATGACTTACCCATTCCCTGCTATACCTCAAATGCATCTCCTTCATGCACTGGACAGATTCCAGTAAAATGCAAACGACCCGTGAATACGCAGATAGTCCCCACTGCCAGGCCACCAAAGCCTGTCAGCACATTTAGGTAACGTTCACATACCCAGGAAAGTTCAATGAAACTCAAACATACCCCATGTATCTCAACACCTGCCTGGGCTGCCCAGCCTCAAATCCTTGACATCACCGCTGAGTGCCTCAAGATGACATATCCATCCCATTCCAGGAACCCCAGGAGACAACAGGAATACCCAAACACCCTGCCTCCAGCCCCACTGCCCTCAGGAGCCCCAAGAACACCCTCAATCCACCAGAACACACGCCCCGCTGCACCCCGAGCGGCCCATGGTCCGTCTGAGACCCATCCAGCACACACGCAGACCCCTCAGTATATCCCAATAATATCCACCAGCCCTAACACGCTCCAATAATAGCCAAGCGTGCTCCCGGCGCTCTTCAATTACCTACTCTCACAGATTCGGCAAAACAGCCCTCCACGGATACTCCAGTAGATTTCAGAAACACCCCCGCACACCCCAGTATGCTCCAATAATAACTCCCCCTCACTTGGATCTCAGTATATTCCCATAACACGCCCCCTGAACACATCCCAGCACACGCCAATAATACCCGCCGTGCTCCTACTGTATTTCGGTGCCATTCCCCCTACACACTAGCGCCCCGTGTACTCTCACGACCCCACGACCTCCACTGTCACTGTCACATCCATACATCTGTACCACAGCAAGCGTTCTGCTCATGCGCGTCTGCCGGCCCTGCCTCTGTCCCCGCCCCCGCTCTTGTATCTCGTGTGCGCAGCAGCACGTGTGCACACGCAGACCCACCTAGCAACTGCTCGAGCTCCAAGTTCACCACGGCCCATAAAACACGCCACACCATACCCACCAGCTCTTCTTGATCTTATATTCTAGCCAGGGATAGGTCACCTTTGCAGCAGGGTGGAAGCGGTGTGGGGAGAGAGGAGGGAAGAGGTTTTGGAGGAGTGAGGGAGGAGAGAGGAAGAAAGGGGAGTCGGAAGGCAAGAGCCAAGGACAAGGCCAGCAGAAATCGGTTCAGAGGGCAGGGCTGCCTTGCTCCTGACCATGCACTGTGTGACGCCCACCTCTGTCCCTGTCTGATAAATTCCACTGAGCCCTTCTGCCCTTGCGACCTCCATATTCACTTCTGGTCTCCAGGTCCCCAGCAGCCACCAGTGCCCTTCCTTCATCCCTCACTGGCAGCCGTTTCTTCTTCTTCCATTCATGGTACAAAACCCTACATGTCCCACAACTTTCCCCGGCCCCAGGAATCGATCCTCACACTCCAGACATAAGCGTTCCCGAAACACCCCATCCCCCAACATGATTCAATAAAACTCCCATATCCCAGGAAGAGGCACTGGCCACATGCAAGTGAGTATCTGAAACCCTTCACAGGGAAATAACTCAAGTGTCTCTCATAGCCAGCCTCTGAGGTAGGCATAAGTGCTATTTCCACTTTACAGGAAAGGAAAGAGTGGCGCAGAAAGGTTAAGTAACTTGCCTAAGGTCACGCAGTGAGTAATCCTCAAAAACACAGAAGAAAATGCCCTCCACTCTGCTGCGCTCAAATACCTCAAGCACATATACATCTGACCCAAATTGGCCATGAGCATTCCCCCCATTCAGTGCCGGAAATGTATCCCAGGCTATGCCGATAGCACAGCAATGAGTACATTTATTGACCCATTGGTGAATGCCAGATGCCATTCCACGCAGTTTACATTTGTTTATTCATGTTGCCTCACAACACTCCTGGGAGGGGTTGACTGTTGCTGTTCCCATTTTATTGATGAGGAAACTGAGGCACAGAGAAGTAACATGCTCAAGATCACACCAGCTGGAAAAGAGTTAAAGCCAAGATCTGAATTCCTCACGGGCCACCCATACATCCCAATAATGTCCAGACCCCTTCAGATCGTCACAACCCCACCAGTCCCTCCCTCTCAAGCGTCCCCGTCCGGTATATGCTACTCTCTCTCCCCACTCCCGTGACTTTCTCACCCTGTCTCTGGCCAATGCAACGCTTCCCCCACCCTACCACGTCCTGCTCCAGTGCCCCAAGTGCCCAGAAGTTTCCCTCAGCTCGATGTTCCCCACCCTCTGCTCCTGCGGGTGCTCCTTCACCTCGCTGCACCTCGCTCCCTGCTCCTCCATGCCCTCCGCCCTCTGAAAGCTCCACATTGCCCCAAGCCACCCACCTCAGCTCTCGCTTCCGCTGCCCTCATCACACGCCAGGGGGTCATCCCTCCCCCCTCCAGCCCCATCCCCAAAGGGTCCTCCGCAGACCTCTGTGACCTCTCTCCCCCTCCCTGGCCTCACCCTTCCCAGGTTTTCTCACCCGTCAGGAGGCAACCCCACTGTGTCCCCTACGGCACCCCAGGTTCCTCCCATACTCCCCAGTCCCCCGCATTCCCTTCCGTGGAAGCCTCTTCCTACTTCTGCATCCTCAACTCACTTTCTCACACACCCTTCCGCCTCCTGGTCCTTGCAGCTGCATTTCATTTATATTCCCTGCATCCTCTCCGTGCTCTCCCGGTGCTGCCTCGAAGCCCCACCCCCAAATCCTCCTCGCAGATCCTGCATTCCCTCTTCACCCCATTTCTCCACACTCCCCACGCACCCTCTCTGCTCCAGCACCCCCGTCCCCCTCCACCCCCCCCCCCCCCCCCCCCCCCCC
>NW_024080641.1:600943-621693 GCF_003009895.1 Hyaena hyaena | reverse complement strand
CTGCAGCAGCATCCACTCCCCCCACCCCCACCCCAAAGGTGCCTCTCACACACCCAGGATCCCACAGCCCAGAGCTTGCTGCCGTACAAGGCATCCCCTCTGGTACTCAGGCCCTCCCCATGCACCCGTCTCCATAGGTCTCTCCGTGGCGTGCACAGAGGCCCCCGCGCAGGGAAGCCAGCCCCTTCCCATGCCAAGAAGTAGCACACACAAGCAGACGCAGCTCCCCGTGCAGAAGCCCGGCTGTGGCTCAGCACACATGCCCCACACAGGCACAGACCCCCTGGAGGCAGGGAGAGGGGCACGTGGGGACAGAAACACACGGAAAGAGTAGAAAAGGGGGGCTGTGGGGGAGGGGACAGGCCCGGCATGAGAGAGTAGGTCTTGGGAAATACAGCCGCAGTCCCTGGGACAGACTCACTCCACCACACACACACACACACACACACACACACATACACACACTCCTCAGACAGCCTCTCTATTGCTCCAAATCACACACAGAGACAGACACCATCAAACAGGGACACACAGATGGACACAGCTGGGGTGGGGGGCTGGGGGGCTGGGAGCCCACCCTCTCTCCATCTCTCTCACTCACACTCTCTCTTTCTCTCTCTCTCTCTCTCACACACACACACACACAAGCGTGCGCACATGGCTGCAGGCAGTCACACACGCACGCACATCGACACAGCCACACCGACACATGCACAGTCGCACAGTGACACGCAGCGGAAAAAGAGGAGGGGAGGGGAGAGGAGGCCGGGGGTGGGATGTGTGTGTGATGGGGGGGATGACTGTGAATGGGCGAGAGGGGTATGAATGGGGGGACTTGCCAACTCTGCAAAGGGGTGTGGGGAGATGGAGATCACAGGAATAGGGGCCTGGAATGTAGGTGCCTGAAGGGGAGCCACTGTGGCTCCCCACGGGGAGGGCTCCACAGAGTTGGGGCGGTGGGGGGGGCAGGAAGACATAGTGGGTTCGTAACCGCAGAGTAGGGTCCGTTTGGAGGGTCTGACTGGGGGCAAGGTTTTGGAGGAAGAGCCAAGGGGGGCCTGGAAGGGCTTGGAAGGGGACTGAGGAATGTATGCGTGTGTGGTGGGGGGGCTCGGAGAGAGAGGCCCAGGGACGGGGATGGGAGAAGGATTGAGAAGACGGGTCCAAAACGGTTTATCACTGAGAGATGGTGAGGGGAGAGGGGCTGGAAGGGGGGCAGCTTCGGGGGGAGTAGTCCCAAGGCTGGGGGATTAGCGGCAGGGGGGAGGGTCGTCACAGCGGGCCGGGGCCTCCCAGCCCGCCGCGGAGAAAAGGGGCGGCGCGCTCCGTTACCTGTAGATGTACCAGACGCTGCGCCGCCGGGGCCCCAGGGCCGGCCAGCTGGAGGAGAGCGCGGGGGGCGGCTGCGGCAGGGAGCCCCCACCGGGGCCGCCCCCGAGACCCCCGCCGCCGCCGACCGCAGACAAAGCCATCGCCGCCGCGGCCCCAGCCCCGGCCCCGGTCCCGGTGCCGGCCGCCCCCGCCGCCGCCGCCGCCGCCGCGTCCCCGTCCCCGCTCGGCCGAACCCCCGTGTCCGGGCCCCCAGGCCCCGCCTCATGCTGACCCGCGCCGGGAGGGGGGAGGGGGAGGGGGCGCGCACCCTCCCGCGGGAGGGAGGGCAGGGCCGGGGGCTCACATGCCGGGGGGCGCGGGGGCGCGGGGCGCGGGGTCGGGCCGCGGCGGGAGCGCGAGGACCGCGGACGGCGCCGGCTTCAGCACCGCGGACAGCTCCGGAGGCGGGCGCCGGGCGCGAGGCTTTAACCCCTTGGCGTCCTGCGCCGGGAGTGGAGGGGGCCGGGCAGGGGGGGAAGGGGCCGGGAGGGGAACGCGGGGGCCCCCTTGGCGGGAGAAGGGGGAGGGGCGAGGCGCGGGGAGGGTAGGAGAAGGGGGAGGCACTTCCGGTCTGGGCCCCCCCTTAACCCCCTCCCCCCCTCCAGAGCCCTCCCGCGCAGGTGCAGAGCGAGGGAGAGCGGAGAGAGAGACGCACAACACCACACAAGATGCCTCGCGACCGCGTGCGGGGACGCGCGAACAGAGCCCCACTTCCCAGGCAGGGGTACCACGGTGAGAGAGGCCCCAGGAGGGGACGCACAGCCCCCCATCGCAGACCGACACATAATGCACCCCGACACGGTGTGGAAGGGCCAGGAAGGGAAGGCTAGAAACATTGAGATTGGGCCCCAGAGCAGTGAGAGACACCCCTCCCCCCAGAGAAGCTCGGGGAGGGACAGACAGACACACACCACAGCTCACTCGAGAGAGGGGAGACCATAGAGTCCCAAGGAGAGGAGACAGGGGGGCATAGGCCAGGACCTTACAGCTCCAGTGGGGATGCAGGGCACACAACACAGGCGGGGCCATCTCAGAGGGGGTCAGGGAAAGCAGGGGGGAAGCAGGAGGGGAAGAGGCTCAGACACAGCACACAGAGCAGCACATGCTGGTGGGCACAAGGAGGGGAGAAGGGGAGGGAATAAAGTTGACAGGACAGAGCTAGGGAGAGGAGAAGGAAGAAGCTGAGGGTAAGAGGGACCCCCCACCCCCACCCCGCCATCCAGCTGGTAGAGCAAGCGACTCCAAGACCAAGGCCAAGGAGAGACCCAGAGAGACACTGTCAGAGACAGGAAGCAGTGGCTGATAGGGAGATTTGGGGTGGGGGGACCTCGATACTCACCCGGTGCCCAGAGCCAGAGACGTGCCAGGTGAACACACACAATGGTCAAGCGCCTCAGACACTCCGGGCGCAGGGTGGCACCCCAGCCCCGCCCTCTCTCCCCATCTTGCCCCCCCCTTCCCCCCTGCCCATCCCCACTGGCCAGAACACAGACACATAGGTTTGGACACATTTAATGGAAGGATGCTACAAACAAGGAGACCCTTCCCTGGATGGGGAGAGTGGGGGGGAGAGGGTGTCATCTTTCAGACACCCAATTATGACCATCCCTTCCCCACAGTCTTGCCCTTCTGGAAGCCCAAGCCCTGGAATCCTCCCCTCTTCTGCCCTCCCCTCCCCCAATGCCCCAAGTCCTCAATTCCAGATCAATCAGACAGATGCAAATTCATGCACACGATTTTATGGGCTGACACACACGCACAGTGACATGCATAGAAAGAGACGGAGATGTGTGCAGAAACCCACCTGTCCGTACAAGGTAAGCAGACACACTGGCATCCCTGGAAACACTTGCCCTCGTTCTCAGACACACAGATTCAGGGACACACAGATGTGCAGAGCCAGCTGCACGATTAGCCTCGATCGTGCGCCCATAAATGACAGCCCCAAATGCACCCATCTGTACAGACTGGGACAGATCCTCTGGCCGTCGTGGGCATATAGATACACAGGGCTATACGTCTAGGGGCCTCTCTAGCCACACATGCACACAGACACGTGTCATGCGCACCTACAGACACATGGGCAAGAACACGCTCAGGGGATCCACATAAGGACGCTCGCCCGTGTGAGATGTTCACGCACAGGTCGTGCACCCCCAAGTCCATACACCCCCAGGCACCCCTCTCTTCCCATTCCTGACCCCGTGCCCTCCCTTCCCCTCCCCTCTCACCTCCCTGGGCCAATCCCATCCATCAAGCTTCTGAAGCAAGTCAGCCAGCAGCCAGGGAGGGGAAAGGTGTCAGTGTGCCCATCTCTCCACCCCCACCCCGCCTGGCCCAGCTCTGCCCGCCCCTCTCCCCGCGCCGCTGCCAGGCATGGGGTGTATACACTTGTGCTGCACATCGAGACGGGGCACATGAAGGAGGCGAAGGCCTCCAGCCAGCCACACACACGAGCTCCCCAGGCCCCCAGGCGTCCCCGTCCTCGGCTGTCCACCCCACTGGTCTCAGGCTACCCCAAAACTAGGCAGTCTCAGGGGCTGCCGAGGATGGTTTGGGACTGGGCTTGTAGTCTGAATCTACCTCTGTCCTCCCCCCACCTCCGGGTCAAACTTTAGAGGGGGCAGGAAGGAGGCTGAGAAGTCATGGAAATATTTAAAGGTGGAATATGAAGGGAGGTTGGGGTGAGGAGCACCCGAGGGTGTAAGGACATTTACCTTGGGGCATCAAAGCTGTCGTAGGAGCCCACGGTATAATGCCGGAAGAGTCTCTTTGCCTTGTCACTGCGGCTTTCTGCAGGGGGACAAGGGACGACTTTGGACCTTCACTTTGGAAACCATGAGCCCACCCCTGGGGGGTCCTGGCCCAAATTGTCCCATCTACCTCCCAGTGCCCCATCCCCATCGGGAGGGAGAAAGGAAGGGATGTGAGAACCCTAGGATAAATTGGGGACAACAGGAGAGTCCTCGTTACCTTGCTTTCCCTCCTGGGAGCGGTTTGCCACCTCTTCCAGGCAGTCAGAGGGGAACCAGCCAACGCGACCTTTGACCTGGCCTTCCCAGAAGCCTCCTTCCCCGATGCTAAGCACTGGGTGGAGAGCAGGGACACAGAAACATTTCCACGTTTCCGTGTTGCCCCCCACCCCCAACATACTCAGTGCACGGCCTTTCCACGATTCCCAGCACCTCGCACAGGGCCTGGTCCGAGAGCATCCTTAATAAATGTCCAAGGAAGAGATGAGGGTGTGGGGGGACAACCAAACCATATCACTCCTGCACTCTAGCTTTCTGAATCCAACCGGGACATGAGAAGGCACTGGGAAAAAGGGCTGTCTGGTGACATGGTCCTCACAGATTAGGGACACATTCACAACTGGCCCTCATCTCCCCTGGTAGCCAGTTGCGGCTTAATTGTTCTGTAATTTCCCTAAACCCTAAACCCTTTGGCAGTCTTACTGCTGCCCCCTGCCCCCTCCCACAGTCTCCTTGCCACTTAAACTTCTGTCATTTGCTCCCAGGCCCTTCATTCTGCGTCTCTTTGCTTCCCTTGGCTCTACCTGGTGGCCCTTTCCTGCCGGCCTCACCTCTTAGCCAGATAGCACACGTTTCCTGACTGCCTGCTATGTGTCTGGCGTGGCTGTGCCGGGGGCTGAAATGCAAAGATGGGCCTCAGGGACAGCTAATGTTTGTCGAATTCTCACTCGTGGCCAGAGCCCTAAGAAGGGACACTTTTACTATCCCCGTTTTACCGGTGGGGAAACTGAGGCTTGGGGAACCCAGGTCATTTCCTCAAGAATATATAGGTTGTAATCAACAGAGCCTGGAGTTGACCACCACTCTGTCTCCAGAGTGGATGCTCTGGAGTCACAATGCTTTGCTGCCTCTCTGCTCGAGCACCATGTAGCTGCTGCTTCTGATGATGATGCTCATGACAATCGTAGCAAACACACAGTCCATCTCTTCCGCATTTTTCGTGCCTCTGTCTCTACTCTGCCCTTCATATACTTCCTTCACTCAATCCTTATTCCTACCTGGGTAGGCAACAACTGATTTCCCATTTTACAGATGAAGAAGCTGACACTAAGGAAGAAAAGTCCCCTGCCCAGAGATGGCTCAAGCCACACTAGGATTTGAGTTGGGGCCATCTGATGCTTTTCCCCTGCTTACACTGCCACCCTTGAGAGGATCTGGGGAAACCAAATCGAGGAGATGCTCAAAGTCGTGGAAGAGAGCGGGAAATGGGGTGACAAGGGGTCTGGGTTCTAGGCTAGCTCTCCAGTGCCCGGCTGGGTGGCCATGGAATCAATCATTCGGTCACTGCACAAATACTTGTTTAGTGCCGGTCATGAGTCAGGCCCCAGGCTAGATGCTGGGTAGAGCGTTCATGGACCCAACAAACGTGGTTCTTGCCTTCATGGATCCTCCATACTGGCAGCTGTTAGAGACGTAGCTCTGTAAGGGACTGCATGATTGAAAATTAAGGTCAGCACGTAAGGGGAAAAGGACAGGGTGTCTGAAGAAAGGCCACATGGGGGTATATAAATTTGAGGTGCAGAGAGCAAAGAGGTGCCGGGACGGTGTCCCAGGGACATGTCCCAGGGGCCATGACATACAGACTGAGACTGGAAGGATCCTAGGAGAAGAAGAGGCAAAGAGAGGAAGGAGAGGTTTTCCTGGCAGAAGGAAAGGCATATGCAGAGAGCCTGGTGTGGAGAAGGGCTTGGGGCATTTGAGGGATGGAGGGAAGAATGAGGTCCCTGGCACCCTGTGGGTGGAGACAAGAGATGGGATGGGTGGGGTGGGCAGGGGGAGGGGCTTGCAGGCCAGGCAGAGCCCGCCACCTCATCGGGCTGCGGGCTGCGGCTGCGGCTGCGGATGACCTCAGGGGCGTTGTGGATGTAGGCGCGCTTTGAAGCAATTCAATGTCTTCAGGACAGGGAAGGATACAAAAACAGGGCAGTGTACAGAAGCACTGGGCTCGAATTTCAGAAAGAAACATGGAAGATATAGCGCATAGGGGACCTCTCCTCTGACCTGAGCTTTCCTTTCTTCTTTCAAACAGTCTCAAAGCACAGACCTGTCCCTCTGCGCATGCGCGCACGGACACACTTCCAGGCACCTGATCCCGGAGGCCCTGGCCCCCACAGTCAGTCCCTGCATCTGGCCATTCACTCATTCGCTCAGCGCATGTGCACTGAGGCCTCCTGTGTGCTGGGTCATCCAACTGGGCCCATCCAACCCAAAGCCCAATGACGGGTGACCTTGCCTTCAGGAAAGGGAAGAGATGCTGCAAGACAGATACTGATAAACAATCGACCTGATGCTACTTTCCCTGCACACCCTTCAAGGTTCCATGGAAGGACCCCCCCCACCCCCCACTGCCAGCTTTCACGGACAGCTGTGGTCTCTCTCTCCTCTCCAAGCTCCTGCAGTGGGAACCCACTGAGGATAACGACAATTGGTGCTTACTATGTGCAAATCAGTGTCCTGGGTGCTTTAAGGGAACTGACTTGAAAATCCTCCCCAGGGTACCCTTGTACAGATGAAGAAACAGGCCCGGAGCAGGCACGTGTCTGAGGGTGCCCAGCCGGGAAAGTTGTGGTGGAGCCAAGTTTTGAACTGAGGCAGCTTGGCCCCCACCCTACGCTACTCAGTTCCTCTCCAGCCTAGAGGCGGCAAAGGATTGCACCCCCGCCCTGCATTAACCGGCGTCTGCTTGCTTCCTGTTTCCAAGCTTCATTCTATCCAAGAACACACGTCAACAGCCCTGCGAAGTCTGCACGTGAGGGCTGCTGGCACCATTTTCCAGAAGAAGAGAGAAAAACCAAAGAGAGGCCAACCGCAGTAACAGCAGCGGCCGCTCAGGGAGCCCCGGCGCCGGCAACGGACCTGGCTTTGAACACCGGGCTCATTAGAGCCCCTCCAAGTGGGCCCCACCCTGTTTCTCAGATGAGAGCACCTGGTGGGGGCAGGAGGAGCGGCCGAGGGGGCTTGGCCTCACGCCTCACGCCGCGGGGCAGGGAAGACTGTGGGCTCAGGCCCCAGGGCAAGTCACTGCAGCTGTTTGGGGCTCTGTTCCTTCAGCTATAAGATGGGCTCCTGACACCCTTCCAAACGGCTGCTCCTGCGAGGGGAGCACTCCCACAGGGCCTGGCGGGGTGTCAGTATCCCCCAAATGCTCATGTCCACTCTTTTGCCTCAACACCTCCTCCTGAAGGGCGGGATCACCACAGCTACCCACCATGCTCCTCCCCCAAAGTGGAAGGGGTGTCTAGGTGCTCTCTGAGGCCTCCAGAGTGCAGTGGATATTCTAGGCCCTGGAGAACTGTGTGTCCTTGACCGTCTCGTCCTTGAGGGGTTAGCTCACCCGGCTGACCCTCGCCTCCCCCAGCCTGGCCGGGCCCTGCCCTGTTACCTTTGATCTTCTCGCCCTTGCTCAGGGAGATCTCCCCCTCGGCTTGGGCCTGGTATGACTTCACGGCCATGAAGGAGCGTCCGGGTACCGCTGAGTAGAGCTTCCTGCGCCTCCCGCGGCTGCCCAGGGAGCCCCCAGGGCCCCCTGAGCCCCCTGTGCCCCCTGCCGGCCCTTCCCTGGGCGTCCCGCTGGAGCTGCATACACAGAGGGTGTGAGAGGCAGGGGAGAGTGGAGGGAGGGGGCGCCTCTGGGAGAACAGGGGTCCGTGGGGTGGGGGGAGATGGAGCATCAGAGTGGGGGAGTGGGTTTCCCGGCTCTGGCATCCTTGGGGGAAGAGGGCATTCGGGGGCTCCCTCTGCCTGCCCACTGCTGCCCCCTGGGCCCCTCCTCTGCCTCCTGGCTTCCGGCTCTGCCCCTCCCACGGCCCTGCACGCCGTGCCTGATTCAGCTTCCTGAAGCGGAGCTCTGACTGTGTCATCCCTCAGCTTGCTCACGAGCCTTCAGCGACTCCCAGCTTCCTCCTGGTCCGGGTCCAACTCCTTTGCCCGCCATGCCCAAACCGCCATGATTTTTCGCTCTCCCGTGTCCTTGGGACGCGCCGGCCAGCCACATGACCCTTCTCGCCTTCCTCCAGCCAGCCTGGCCTCTTTACCCCAGAACACCCCCTGCCCATCCTCCCCTCTACCCCAAGTGGCTCCTCTGCTCCCTCTCCCCTTCTCTGGCCTCATCTCCAAGCTCAGACACCTTTCCCCAAACCCCTTACCCACCCCTGTCCTGTTTGGCTTCTTCTCACCTTGCCCCGCCTGTCTGTCTGTCTGTCTGTCTGTCTGTCTTCAGGGGCTGGAACCATCTCTTTTGGGTACCCTACCCCCGGCCCCTGGCATTGAACAGGTGCTCGGCTAAACTGGTTACATCTGGGGACAGGTGCGAGATCGTGGCTTCCAGGGCCCTCCCTTCCTCAGGGGGCAGGAGAGGGATTTGGAGGCCCGAGGCGGGACCAGGGACTTGGGGGGCTGGGGAGCCAGCCTGGGTGGGGGGAGTGTGGCCCCGAGGATGGGGTCTGGTTGGGCTGGGGTCACTGGGGCCAGGGCTGAGCCTTCCCCTACCTGGGCCGTCCACGGGGCTGCCTCTTGGCCTCTTCGGGGTGCCTCCCGCGGGATGGGGAGCGGGCCCGGGCGCCCCGGGGGCTGCTGGCACTTCGGAGGGTCCCACTGCTGAGCTTGGTGCTGGGGGCCGAGGGCTGCGACTGGCCCTGGGGCCCTGAGGTAGGGCCGGGGGCCCCAGAGGACGAGGTCCCCGGGGCTGCAAACACCATCCAGTCAGGCAGGGCCATGCTGGTATCACTGTTGGCCCGAAGCAGCGCCGGGGGCACCGTCAGCCCTGCACCTGGGGGTCCCCGTCGCCGGGCTGCGTACTTGGGGGACTCCTGGAAGGGCACTGAGAGGGCACAGTGGCGGGGACCAGAGGGGCACGGGAGACAGGCAGGTGGAGGGGGTGTGCAGGCAGGGGATGACGGGGGAGAGGCACGAAGGGAGAAAGACGTAAGAGGGGAGGTCTGGAATCACACCTCCCACTGCTGCTCAGACACTCACAGCCCGCCAGCCCCCCAATCCCACCACACACCCCCAAGGACCCTAGCCCCCCCCCATAGCCCCACCTCCCTCTCACTCACCCACATCCTGCTCTCGATGGTTTCGGATCAGCTCCCCCAGTTCAAAATTCCCAGCGATCACAGCCACCTGGAGGGGGGCGGGGTGGCCCAGGCAGAGGGCGGGAAGCACCGTGAGGTCCCCGGACAGCTCCCCCCATCCCTGCCCCCCCAAACCTTGACCCCCGCAACTGCACCCTCCCTCCTCCCCCAGACTGCCAGCCTCTCGGCCAGCACTCCTACCTGCCTGCCTTCCTCATCCCCTGTCTTCTCTGCCCCCCCCCCCCCGCCCCCGCCAGCCCTGACAGCTCCGGACCTGAAAGGGGGTCTGTCCGTTGTTATTCTTCACATCCTTGTTCGCTCCTCGATAGAGGAGGATCCTAGCACAGGTCTCCTGTGGGCGATGGCCGGCCGGTGGCATGGGGTGGAAAAAAAAAAAAAAAGAAAAGAAAAAGAAAACCATCAAAGTCACCGTGAGCAGACGCAGGCACTGCGCTAAGAACTTCGGGAACAGCCTGATCTAAACCTGCCTTGCCCAGGACAGCAGCCACTTCCTACACGTGGCTCAAGAGCCCTTTAAATGGGGCTGGTCCCACTGAGATGAGCTGTGCATGTAAAATACACCCCACACTGCAAGAACTCAGCACAGAAAAAAATTAAATATCTCTAATAATTTTTATATTGATTGCAAGTTGACACCATAATATTTTGGATACCAAAAATCCGTGTCACCTGTTGCCTTTTTTTTTTAACGCAGCTCCTGGGATGCTTAAAATCACACATGTGACCCGTGTTATGTTCTATCCAGTGGCACTAATCTAAAGCCAGGGTTCTAGAGCTCAGCCAAAAAAAATCTTGGTAGTGGCGGCTGTCCTGTGCATTGTAGGACGTTTAGCGGCATCTCTGGACTCTACCACTAGATGCCAGTAGCACTCTCCTCCTGGGTTGTGAAAACCAAGAAAGGCTGCCCACATGGCTAAATATCCCCTGGGGGACAGGAGTGTTCCAGCTGAGAGCCTCCCGATCTAAGCCTCATGGAGGGCGTGCTGTGCAGCATGCCAGGCGCTCAGCATTTCAGAGGCAGAAGCTCAACAATTCCATCAGATGGAGATGAGTGTCTCCGTTTCACAGACGAGGAAACTAAGGCATCAAAAGGAGCTCAAGGTCACACAGCTGTTGACCATCAGTGGCTGGATTTGAACCAAGGTCTTTGCTCTTATCACACACTCTACTAGACTCAGAAGGAAGGGGACGGTGGGGGCCAGGGCTGGGCAGTGGCAGGTAGGAATGCCATCCACATACAGATCAGTTCCTTACTGATGTCACCCCCCATCACGCTTTAGATCACAGCCAGTGCCCTGGCCATGGCCTAGAGGCTCCCTGTCCACCTGATCTGCCTGCCCTGGCACTGCCAGCCTCACCAACTTCATCTTCTGCCATCTTTCTCTGCTTCCCATACTCCAGTCACACTAGCCTCCTTCTTCCTCTGACAGGCATGCTCCTGCCCCAGGGCCTTTGCACCTGCGGCTCCCACTGCTTGGAATTCTCTACCCCTAGATTTCCACATGGCTCACTTTCTCACTTCATTCAGGTTTTTGTGCAAATGCCACCTCTTCAGAGAGGGCTTCTCTGGCTACGTCGTCAATAATAGCTCCCGGTACTATTCCCTGTTATATTTTTATTTATTCATTTTTATTTATGGGATGCCCACCATACGCCAGTATTAGCTCATTTTCTTCATAACACAGTCTCCCTGAAATTACATTTCTCTTTTACTTCTCTCTTTAGCATCTCTCCCCCACCATATGGTAAGTTTTATCGGGGCTTGATTTTGTTCGCGGCACCCACCACCTAGAATGATGCCTGGCCCCCTGGAGCTGTTTGGTAAACGATTGCTGAAGTCCTTCACACTTCGTCTTGGCCTGGCCAAACCCAACCCGGCCCGCAGCTCAACTCCTCTCCAGCTCCCCCAGATGCAACTCAACCAGCATTCACAAAAGGCCTCCTTGTCTCACCCTCTCCACGTGACAAGCACGCCTAGGATGCTCGCATGGTCCCATCCGACAGGACAGGCTCAGAGAGGGCAAATCTGTACCCAAGGTCACACAGCCGGTTAGTGGAGCAGCTGGGACTCGAACACGGCCTTTGAATCCCAGGGCTCATCTATGCCTGTGACAACTCCCCGTTGCCCAAGTGACTGGACAGCAAAGTTGGCTCAGTTTTCTGGGTGTGTTTGTGAGTGTGTGAGGGTGTGTGTATGTCCAAATGTGCACATGCCATGCTGGTTCCAACTAGACTGTTAACGACTGCCATTAATATGCTTTCGCGTGTTTGCCGGCCTCCACCGCCCCCTTGCCTGGCACGGGGCCAGAGCACCTCCACCAGCCCAATCTGCAACCCTCCCTGCTCCTCAAGAACCTCGATTTACCGGGGTCCTGGCACTTAGCTTACAGTATCGCAATTCCTTCTTTACACACCTGCCTCTTTGCCACATGTGAAGTCCCCTGCCCAGCCCAAGACGGGCACCAGGCCCTGTCTGATTCATTCCACATCCAGACACACAGTAGGTGCTCAAGAGGCATCCACGGGAGGTATGAAGATGAAGGATGTGGAGCCGAGTCATTCAAAATTCCTTTGTTCAAGCTATTCATTCATTCACTGAGTTATTCATTCAGTCTATCTCAGAGCGAACACCTGTTGAATATTCTGAGGGGGGGCGGGGCGCTATGTAGTCTTGGGGCAAATTCAAGGTTGCTGATTCGTAATTCATTCATTCACTTACTCAGCCAACAAAGTCCCTACTATGTCCTGGGGCCTTGGGACAGAGTGCTTGATCAGACTCAGCCCTCGCCCTTGAGAAGCTTACAGCCTAAACATGGACCTGAACTTCACCACCACGGGATGGACGGGCATGTCAGGAGGCTGGGGGAGGAGGGAGTGAGGAAATCTGTCAGACCCAGCTCTGGCCCTTTCGAAGCTGAAAGTCTGAGAAGGAAGACAAGAGGAGAAAAGTAGACAAAGAACTCTATCTGCCAAGCATCTATTCATTAGGCATCATGCCAAAAGCAAGTAAAACATTCACCCACTTGATCCTTGGTACAGCAGGTGTTACTGACCCATTTCACAAATAAGAAAGGGGAACCTCAAGGAAGGAAAACAACTGGCTCATCCGACCCCGTAAGAGTAATTGTTCCTCCTCTGTAATCCTTTACACTGAATTTTCCCTCTTCAAATTAACGATACGGTTTCTGTCTGTCTGCTGATTGGATCCTGACTGAGCGTGGTTATGATAATGACACTGCCTTCTAGGGATGAGCGCTTAATATCCATGGTCTTTCATCCCCTTCAATCAGCTGCCATTACCCCCATTTCGGGGAGAGGACGGAGACTTTGGAGAGGGCATGGGGCTTGTCAGGGGGACCCCGGTCTGCCCAGAGGCCATACACCGAACCCGTACAGTTAGGGGCTCGAGGCCAGTGTCAGGGAGCAAGAGAGACAGAACCGCCAGGGAGGGGCAGAGACAGCACCGCGTTGGGTGGGTTTGACAAACACGGAGTTCTCCCTCGGCAGAGCAGACTGCTCGCTGCCACAAGGCGGCACGTGGCTACCTGGCACGTCCCCAGCACTGCAAGTTCTGATGCGGCAGAAGGGGCTGGCGCTGACTTGGAAGACTTCCTGGAGGAGGGGAAGAAGGGCTTGACAGACCACCACCCTGGCGCCAAGCCCTGTCCTCCTAAGTCCCTGAGGCCACCCTCCAAGGGCAGGAAGCCCCGGAACACAGGCGAAGAGACTGAGGGGGCCGAGCTACTCAGGATCACCTAGGGCTGGGGTCACAGCCACAAAGGGGCAGGTACGTGAGGCCCCTCCCAGCCCTTTACTGCTCGCCTCCACTCATGCCTCCCAAGGTGGGGACTGTCCACCCAGCCCTGAATTGCTACAACTTGCAATAGACTCTTGTTCCCCTCAGGGCTATGGTCTGGCCCTTCCTCTGTCCCCTGCGGTGGCCCCTGCACACACTGCATACAGTAGGTGCTCCTGATGCTCTCTCCCCTACACCTGTGCCCACTGCCGGGAATACCCTTCCTTGCCTTCCTACTGGGCTCACTCCTGCTTCTGTTAGCGCAGGCGGCACATTTTCCAGAGAGGCCCCTCCACCGCAGCCCCAAGGCCGAGCTCAGATCTGGCCTCCCACGGGGACCTGCCTTCCCTGGGACTACCCTCTGAACACTCTGGATTTTAACGGGAACATCTGTCTCACTCACTGCTTGGTCCTCAGCATCCCACTCTAGCCCTGACATGGGGAAGTAAGTATTTGCTGGATGGATAGATGGATGGATGGATGGATGGATAGATGAACGGATGGATGGATGAAATAGTGAATGATCAGAAGGTGCAGGGAGGCTGGGGTCAGGAGGAGGGCCTGGGCGGGCTCTGCCAGAGCAGACCTTATTGTAGAGGGCGCAGATGTGCAAGGCCGTGTTCCCCGAGGCATTCTGGGCTCCTGGCTCAGCTCCATAGAAGAGGAGGTGTTCCAGGTGCTGAGAGTGGCCTCGCTGGCAGGCCTGCGGAGAACAGGAAACCCCAGAGGCCACATCAGACTCTCCCAACCATGGCCTCTATCTAGATCCTGAGTCCAGGAAACCCCTCTCCTTTCCTCCACCGTTTCTTCCCAGGGACCCAGGCCACCAGCTTCATGAGTCATTCCAAGCCGCAGGCGTCCTCACTGGCTCCTTGAGAAGCTCCAGAGACCACCCCCACCCATGCCAGGGATCGAGATGTCCAATCCTGAGCCCATGCCCTCTTAGGGTGCCTCATCTTCTTCTCTTTGGGGACCATGCTACCTACTCGCACGCCCACACTCTATGAGGACTCCAGCATCTGGATCCCCTTGGCACCAGAGTCCTCTGCTCCTTGCCCTGATTGGGGCCCAGGCACCCCCCTCCCTCACCATGCACACACTGCGAACCCCCCTGGCCGCGTCTGGAGCACCTGGTGAATCTCCTGCCAGCCGTTCTCATCAGCTATGCCCAGCTGGGCCCTGTTGTACAGGAGCAGCTCACAGCAGCGGGGGTCACCCCCCACCATAGCCGTGTGGAACAGAGGGGTCAGGCCTCGGCGGTCCTTGTAGTTGGGGGAGCCCCCAAGGTCCAGGAGTGCCTGAATTGAGAGAGAAGACAGAAAACAGTCACACTAGCAGGACCGGTTCATTCTGAACGGCCAGCTGGGCAGCGGGTCTTAGGGTGGTTTGGGAGTCTGCTGTGATGCCCTTGTGTGACCTTGAGCCTGGCCCTTGCCCTCTCTGAGCCTCTCCCATCCTGCTGAACAAAGAAGGGACCGGGAAGATGCTTCCCACTCTGACATCCTGCCTGACCTTCCCTGCGGCAGCCTTCGGATGAGCCACTGAAGGAGCCGGTGCCTCAGTGTCTCATCAGAGCGGCGGGATGGCTAGGGGCCCCTGAGAGAACCGTCTGGATGCGGGTCTGGATGCGGGAGGACCCCTGGCCAAGCTGGAGGTGTTGTGAAGATCAGGATCCCAAAGAGTGGGACACAGAGGGAGACCCGGGAAACGGGTAAGCTCGGACCAAGGTGAGTCGCGCCAGCCACTCTGGGGCGGGCAGCGGGGGCGGGGGGGGGTGCCTCGCTCGAGGAACAGCTCCGGGCACAGAGGCTGGTGGAGCTGAGCATCATTGGAGGGAGGTGCTGGCAGCAGCCCTGTGAAGACAGCCCGCAGCCGCGCCGTCCACCAGAACCTCTGTGGTGATGGAAGCTCCGCAACCACACCATCCTACACGACAGCCACGTGTGGGCTCCTGCACGCTCAAACGTGCCACTGAGCCCAAGGAACAGAGATCTTCGTCTTAGCTCATTGTAATTAATTTAAATCTAAGCGGCCCCCATGTGGCTAGCGGCTACTGGATCGGTTCAGACAGCGCGGGTCTGAAGGATGGGGGCGCGGGGTGAGAGCAGGATCTGTCTTGGGGGGAAGGGAGTGCACTGGGGGTATGTATAGAGGGTTTGTCAATTCCAGGGGCATAAGGCAGGCCTTTATGGTTGGTGTCTGCATTTAGGGTCTTCAAGAAAGAGCTGGAAAAGGGAAGGGAGGGTCCATTAAACTGGAGCGTCTGTGAGTTAGGGTGTTTCTCAACAGCTACGTATCTTTGGGGGCTGTCTATCCTGACCTGTGTATGAAGACGGAATCCAGTGCCCTTGGGTGGTGGTGGTGGGGGGGCAGGGACGGGAAAGGAAGAGGATTTTAGAATAAGACCACGTAAGCCGACCCCATGTACCCATATTTCGCGGGTATATGAGTGAGTCTATCTGGGAAAGTTCGGTTTAGTTACTGAACAGGGGGAGGGGCTGTGTTTGCAGGATGTGTGTTGAGGGGTCTGTATCTGGAGCTCACTCTGTATTTTACCAAACAGAGGAGGGTCTATACTTTGGGGAGACTGAGGCAGGGTTGGTGGTGAGCTGGATCAGAGGGTACAAGGAGGTCTGGGTGTCAGGACAGTATAGGAATGATGATCTCCCGGGGCCCTTCCAGGGGAAAGATCCGTGTGATAATCAGCTGTAGGGTGGGCGCCCCTGCGGGTCACCAGAGGGTCTCTGATTCCATTGGTGGAGAGATAGCGGGCTTGGGGGGGTGTTGTGTGTCAGTCTATGGAAAGGGGCTCTGTATTTGAGACACGAAGAGAGACTATTTTTAACAAACTAAAGAACGGAGGTTCGAGAAAGAACAAATGGAAAAGGGAGAGGAGTCTGAGGAAAGAGCAGAAGTGGCATCCCCACAGGGACATGGGAAGGGACGTCCAGTAGGCGAGATGAGAAGCAAAGGGGAGATCAGATGGCTTTGTGAGGTCAATGCGGATGAAGAGAGGAGGGGGCGGGTCTGGGGCAGTTCGCTCACTGGGGCCGACTCTGGGGGAGGGCCCCAGGGGTCTGGCACCTTACCGTGAGAGCCAGGCAGTGACGGGCACACGCAGCCTTGTGCAGCGCTGTCATGCCGTCCCGGGCCCGGAAGTCGATGTGGGCTCCTCCCAGGCACAGGGTGCGAATCACCTCTACGGAGCCTTCAGTCTGGGCAGCCAGTGTCAGGGGGGTCTCTAAGGGGCAGGAAAGGCCAGTCACATGCAGCCCTCATGCCTCGTTTCTCGGCTCCCCACCTCTTCCAAAGCCCCTGGTTCCCTCCTTACCTCCCGAATCTGAGTCATGGTAATTGGGGTCCAGCCCCTTGTCCAGCAGCCTCGCCACCTTGTCGGACGTCCCGAGCTGCACGTACTCCAGGAACTTCTTCAACCCCGTCTGAGCCACGGACAAGAGAGAGAAGACAGGTCAGCAAGGGGCAAAAGCTGGGGTCTGGAGCGGCGCTGTCCAGTGCGAATACACAGCGAGTCACGTGTGGCACTGAGAAGTCCCTAGTAGCCACCTTTAAATTAAAAAAAAGGGAAGGGGAACGGAAATTCGTTTGAATGACGTATCTTTTTAACCTGACGGATCTGCGACAGTACCGTATCGACGGGTAATCCGTAGGCAATTTTTTAATGATACGTTTTAATGATACGGATTTCTTCTAAATCCAGTGTGCGTTTCACACTCACAGCGAGGCTCAATTTGGACCTGGGACACCATGTGTGCTCGGGAGCCGTATGTAGCCGATGGCTCCCGGGGTGGATGGCACAGGTCCGGAGGGGTGGAATATTTGGGGAAGGACAGAAATAAATGCTTGGTGGGGTAGGGGTCGGGGGGGAGGGGGGGCCGGGAGGCTTTTTTTCCCAAGTGTCAAGGATCCTTCGCTTCACCTCTGGCTAAAGCGGCCCCCTCCAACTTCCTCCCAGTTCTTAGGGCACCAGGGGAGGCACAGGGGACATATGGTCAGAGTCCTGGAGGGCAAGATGGCCAGATGTGGCTGGGGCCAGGGGGCATCCCTGGAGCTCGGAGAGGTTTAGGCTATGGAATTGGGGGAGCCACGGGCTGTCTATGAAACAGCACTGAGGCAGGGGGACACTGGTGCCCTGTGTGGATCTGGGGGACCCAGAAGATGAGAAGGGAGCATCTAAGGATGAAGGAATTGGGAGCCAAGGGGAAGTGGTGTGGGCCTGGGCAGAGGGGTTCGAGGCAGAGGGGGGAGTTGAGCCGATAGGATGGAGATAATAGAGTGGCATTTGGGACCTCCCCAAATGCCACACAGCATCTCAAGTTAGTGGGGGCCCCTGGCAGAGGGACAGAAGGGGGTTGGGGTGTGAAGGGCTGCTGGGCAGAGGTGAGACAGAGGGAAAGGCTCCAGGTCTCTGTGGGAGGGAAACGCTATGGGGTCAGGGTTCTCTCACCTTCGTGTGCAATTTGGCCAGCTGCTTCTCATCCAGGTTGGTCTGTTTGTAAACCCGGGTCTTGTATCGGAACTGTGGCCAGGGGTGTACAGGGGGAGAGACACAGAGACTCGGAATCAGGGGCCTGGGGAGGAAGCTGGACTCCTTCTGAGCCGGGGGCAGGTGGGAGGGTAGGGGGAGAGGCGGTCAGCTCAGGGTCAAGGTGGAAACAGCCTTAGAGCCGTGGCTGTGTAGGCAGAGGAGCGCGGGGCTGCTGTCGAGTATGTGGACCACAACGGCTAATGTGAAGGAGTAGGGAGTCTGGACCCCACACAGAATGTTCTAGAATACCTACTGTAATTGTGAATCCTTTCCCACTTTGAAAGGCGAGGAGCTTGGGGCAGGCAAGTGACTTGCCCAAGGCCACTCTGTCGGTCAGTGGCAGAACGGATGGCCTCTCTGACTCTAATGCTTAAGGGACCTGGAACAGCCCACTGGGTTTTCCCTCACCAGGGCCTGAGTGGGAAGAAAATGAGGCATGCCTTCTCTCCTCTGCAGCCAGGCTGGGAAGGCTGTGGGCCTCACCTCCAGGTAGGGCACCCCCTTCTCAAAAGACTGGGGGTACTCCCGAAGTAGCCGCTCCTCCTCCAGAAAGTTGGCATCGCGGCCCGAGGTGGCCGGCTGGAACAGACCGTAGTTGAGCACATCCTGCAGGCTCTCGCTCAGGGCGCAGAGCACCTGTTGCTTGGCTGTCCAGATGGTGGCATCAGGGTTGAAACGTAGACATTTCTGGTTGGGGGGGGGGTGACAGGGAGGAGCCTGAGGTGGTTTGGAAAGGGCCTGGGCGTGATTCTGGGGACAGGAAAGGCAGTTGGGGGAAACACATCGGGGGCCTGGAGAGGGGGCCCAAGCGGGAGGACACCCAGCACCAGAAGCCACTCATGTGGGCTTGGGGCCCTGTCCCCCACTGGCCAGAAGGCAGCCACTCACTGTCTGGTGCAGGTCCGGGATGCCGATCCTGAAGACCATCATGCTGAAGTGGGCGTCGTCCGGGACAGACATGGAGCGACCCTGGAGGCCTCGGGTGGAGGCCAGACTACCAGGCACCCCGCTGCCCTGGCCCCGGGTCCCCCGGGGGCCTCTGCTGGGCCCGTCTGGGGAGCTGTCGGACTCTGAGCCCCCGTCGGGACACTCGCTGGCACTGTGGCGTTCCTCGTCCTCGCTTGACGCGGGGCTGTGGGTCATCGTGGGGCCACGGGGCGACAGGGGACAGCAGCATCACAGGCGGCTGCCGGGGCCAAGGGTGGCTGTCAGATGAGGGACCCGGGACCCCTTGGAGGCCACAGGCACCCTTGTGGACAAGTGGTCTAGGGCAGCCACCCCACACGCCCCAGGTCGGCAGGAAGGAGGCTGGACACACCCCCAGATACTCCAGCTGCCTCTGCTCACACACACGCCCATTGCTGCCATGCCTCCAGCACGTCTCCTTCCCTGCCCTTGGCCCTGCTCGCAGCCCCCCACCCCTCCTGCGCCCCACTTTGCCGCTGACCCAGCATGGCAGTGTCCCAGAAACCGCAGAATCACCGCGGGAGCTACTGGCCCACTTTGGCAGGCCACGGAAAATGCAGCTAAAATTAGCTGAGGACAGACAGGTGGACGGCCCACCGGCATCCTGCCCTCCTGGCCCCAGCCTGGCCCCTCACCTGAAGCCCTCCCATCCCCCTCCTTCTGGCTAGCTGGCGGCGGGCAGAGGGAGAGGGGTGGAGGCTGAGATGTAGTAATGGGGAGACGGAGGTGCCGAGAGCCTGGGGCGGCAGAAGTGGGAGCCGCGTGGTGTCCGGGAGTGGTGCCCGGCAGCGGGTGGAACTGGTGACTTCACCAAAGTGTGGCTGACAACGTGTGCCGGGGACTGCTGAGAATCGGTGTCCCAGGGGAGCAGGGGCGCTGAGATGGGGTTGTCATGGGGCAGAGGATCATTCACGGGGTGCCCCCAAGGGAGCCCCGAGGGGCGGTATGCAGATTGTTGGGGGCATCTTGAGATGCGTGTGGGCGGGTGGGGAGCCGGGCCTGGGACAGTTGCCTGGTGGCGGTAGTGCAGTGGCCTGGGTCAGCTTCAGTGACTGCGGATACCCTGTGGGCACATTTGAAGACTAGCACCACAGGACAGGTGACTAGTACTGGTGGATCCACTCTGAGGGAGACGGGGGCTGGGGGTTGCTGAGAGGGAGGCTAAGAAGTGGGGTGCTGGTCTGGGGGACTGGGGTGGCAGGTCACCTTCAGATCCCCACCATTCTCTCCCGAGGTGGCCTTATAAGACTGGGTCCCAAATGGGGTCCGCCTCCCTCATCTTCTCCCTGTCTCCCACCCTAGCACCGGAAACCAGAATGTCTGGTCTGGTCCCTCCCCCCCACACCAGGCCCAGCTCCGGCACCGTTGCCATGGAGATGGGAAGCAGTGGAGGGTACTGCTGACTTTGGGGGAGTGGGGATGGGCTGGGGGGGTTGGGGGCGGGAAGACAAAATGAGTGTTCGGGAGGACAGTTCCAAGAGCTGTGGGTGAGCGAGCAGCTTCACCAGGAGCTGGCCGACCCCTCCCCCATGCGTGGCCCGGCAGCGAAGCCCCCTCCCTCTCCAGGTACCCAGCAGAACTGCCCTACCTTGGCCTTGCCGAGCACCCCCCCTCCCCCCACCAAGCCTCCTCCCGGCTGGACTCCACATCCCACCTCCAGGCCTGGAGCCCAATGCCACTCCCCCTCGGCTGACCCTGGCTGACCCCGGCTTCAACCGGGCACTAATGGGGTGGCCAGTGGGATGAAAGCAAAACTGGCCCCGGCTCCCCGGCCATGCGGCTGCCCCCAACCCCCCAGACCAGCTCCGGCCCCTCCCCCTCAGGCCCGAGGGAGGGAGCGGGCACACTCCGCCGGGGCGGCATGAATCAAACGCTCCGCGGCTAAGAATAGCTGGCACGCAGCTGGTACTGAGACGGGCTGAGGAATCGGCGGGGGGGGGGGGGGG